>NW_027184085.1:57131108-57441108 GCF_041296385.1 Aphelocoma coerulescens
GGAAACAAGGCTGGCTGAGCAAGTCCGGGGCTTGATTGAAGAAGGCCATCAGAAATTGAAAAAGGAACTTAAGGAAGAGATTTACCACATCTCCCCAGAACCAACAAGAGTCTCTGCCATCAGGAGCCGGCGTCCCCCAACCAGGGAGAGAGGATACACGCCACGAGGTAATCTCTGGGTTTTTCTTCAGGAACATGGAGAAGACATGAATAAGTGGGACGAAAAACCCACCTCCTCCTTAGTAGCCCCTGTACATGAACTAAAAAGAGGGACCGCTACCACAAGAAGCTCATCTAGAGTCAACGCCACTCCGGTCTCTCGCACACAGAACTCCAGATGGTATAGGAATGATAGTATCACTGATTCTCTTGAAGGGACCTCAGGAGCATATTCACCAGGGGGGAACAACATGTACCATGACCAGGAATAGAGGGGCCCTGCCTCTAGCCAGGTAGAGGAAAGGGATAATCGGGTCTTTTGGACTGTGTGGGTCCGATGGCCTGGCACAGCTGACCCACAAAAATACACGGCTTTGGTTGACACAGGCGCTCAATGTACTCTGATGCCATCAAGGTATGTGGGAGCAGAACCCATTTCTATTTCTGGGGTGACAGGAGGATCCCAGCAGCTGACTGTACTGGAAGCTGAAGTGAGTTTAACTGGGAACGAGTGGCAGAAACACCCCATTGTGACTGGCCCAGAGGCCCCATGCATCCTCGGCATAGACTATCTCAGAAATGGATATTTCAAGGACCCAAAAGGACATTGTTGGGCTTTTGGGATATCAGACAACTGAGTACATTGCCTGGCCTCTCGGATGACCCCTCTGCTGTGGGACTGCTAAGAGCTGCAGAACAACAGGTGCCAATCGCCACAGCAACAGTGCACCGTCGGCAATACCGCACCGACAGAGACTCTGTGGTTCCCGTCCATGAGAGGATTCGCAAACTGGAGAGCCAAGGGGTGGTCAGCAAGGCCCATTCACCTTTCAACAGCCCTATATGGCCAGTGTGCAAGTCCAGCAGAGAACAGACACCGACGGTGGATTACTGTGGCCTGAATGAGGTCTCACCACCAAGTGCTGCTGTGCCAGACATGCTGGAGCTTTAGTACAAGCTGGAGTCCAAGGCAGCAAAGTGGCACACCACCATCAATACTGCCAATGCCTTCTTCTCCATTCCTTTGGCAGCAGAATGCAGGTCGCAGTTTGCCTTCACCTGGAGGGGTGTGCAGTACACCTGGAACCGGCTTGCCCCATGGGTGGAAGCACAGTCCCACCATTTGCCATGGACTGATCCAGACTGCATTGGAAAAGGGTGAGGCTCCAGAACATCTGCAATACATCGACAACATCATTGTGTGGGGAAACACAGCAAAGGAAGTATTTGAGAAAGGAGAGAAAATCATCCAGATTCTCCTGGAAGCCGGCTTTGCCATCAAGAAGAGCAAGTCAAGGGACCTGCTCAAGAGATCCAGTTCCTGGGGGTGAAATGCCAAGATGGACGGCATCAGATTACCACTGAGGTCATCAATAAGATCACAGCAATGTCTCCACCGACCAACAAGAAGGAGATGCAAGCTTTCCTAGGTGCCATAGGTTTCTGGAGAATGCACATTCCCAAGTACAGCCAGATCGTGAGCCCTCTCTACCTGGTTACCTGCAAGAAGAACGATTTCCACTGGGGCCCTGAACAGCAGCAAGCCTTCGCCCAGATCAAACAGGAAATTGCTCACGCCGTAGCCCTTGGCCCAGTCAGGACAGGACCAGAGGTGAAGAACGTGCTCTATTCTGCAGCTGGGAGCCATGGTCTGTCCTGGAGCCTCTGGCAGAAGGTGTCTGGTGAGACTTGGGGTTGGGCACTGGGATGCTGGAGCCGAAGCTACAGAGGGTCTGAAGCCAACTACACTCCCACAGAAAAGGAAATCTTGGCAGCCTATGAAGGAATCCAGGCTGCCTCAGAAGTAACTAGCACAGAGGCACAACTCCTTCTGGTACCCCGACTACCAGTGCTGGGTTGGATGTTCAAGGGAAAGGTTCCTTCCACGCATCACGCCACTGACACCACATGGAGCAAGTGGATCGCCCTCATCACGCAGCACGCCCAAACTGGAAACCTGAATCCTCCTGGGATTCTGGAAATTATAACAAACTGGCCTGAAGGTGAGACTTTCAGATTGTCTTCTGAAGAAGAGGAAGAGCAAGTGACTCGTGCTGAGGAAGCCCCACCATATAATGAGCTACCGGAGACTGAAAGACGTTATGCCCTCTTCACTGATGGTTCCTGCCAAATTGTAGGCACTAACAGGAAGTGGAAAGCTGCAGTATGGAGCCCCACACGACAAGTTGGACAAGCACCGAGGGACAAGGTAGATCGAGTCAGGTTGCAGAGCTTAAAGCCGTCCAGCTGGCTTTGGATATTGCTGAACAAGAGAAGTGGCCGAGGCTCTATCTCTTACACCGACTCGTGGATGGTAGCTAATGCTCTGTGGGGATGGCTGGTTCGATGGAGAAAAGCCAACTGGCAGCGCAAAGGGAAACCCATCTGGGCCGCTGAGATTTGGCAGGACATCGCCGCCCGAGTAGAGAAGCTGACCGTGAAGGTTCGACGTGGATGGATGCGCACGTACCCAAGAGTCGGGCTAATGAAAAATATCGCAGTAACGAGCAGGTGGACCGAGATGCCAAGGTGAAAGTATCACAGGTGGATCTGGACTGGCAGCACAAGGGAGAATTATTCCTAGCTCGTTGGGCCCATGATGCCTCTGGTCAGAGAGATGCAACATACCGCTGGGCCCGTGACCAAGGGGTAGACCTTACCATGGACAGCATTTCACAGGTCATCCACAGCTGTGAGACCTGTGCTGCAATCAAACAGGCCAAGCGGGTGAAGCCTCTGTGGTACGGTGGACGATGGTCAAAGTACAGGTATGGGGAAGCCTGGCAAGTTGATTACATCACCCTTCCCCAAACTCGCCAAGGCAAGCGCTACGTGTTGACCATGGTTGAAGCAACCACTGGATGGCTGGAGACCTACCCTGTGCTTCATGCTGCTGCCCGGAACACCATTCTGGGCCTGGAAAAGCAAGTCCTGCGGAGACATGGCACCCCCAAGAGAACTGAGTTGGACAACGGGACTCATTTTAAGAACAGCCTCATAAACACCTGGGCCAGAGAACACAGTATTGAATGGATATAACACATTCCTTATCATGCACCAGCTGCCAGGAAAGTTGAACGCTGCAATGGACTACTTAAAACCAGCCTGAAGGCACTTGGTGGGGGGACCTTCAAAAATTGGGGAGTGAACTTAGCGAAGGCTACCTGGATGGCCAATACCTGAGAGTCCATCAATCGAGCTGGTCCTGCCGAGTCTGAACCCTTGCACACAGTGGATGGAGACAAGAGTCCCTGTGGCACACGTGAGAGGTGTTTTAGGAAAGACTGTTTGGATTAATCTGTGGGATTGTCTTTGCTCAAGGACCCATTGTGTACCACAATGAGACCTAATTTTAAGGTTTCCCCATCTTTCTGCATTACTCACCAAGTGAAACCAGGTCCTTGAGCAGCTGTGAAAGAGGTTGAAGCCAGAGAAGTGGCTATAGGAAAGATAGAAGTGTAGGCAACAGCTGCTGTAGAGCAGAAAGAAGCTGCAGAAGAGGAGGCCAAGGCATCTGGGAACCTGGGGTCTTCATATGGTTAAATGATCCTGTGAGTCCTGGACCCTCATCCAGTGGCTGCCTGTTGGCCTGTAGCCTGAAGAGGGAGAGGAGGCTTCAGGAGAAGATGTTGGTTGCTGCTGAGAGTGATCAGGAAAAGAAGCTGAAGGCAGAAGGGCTATTTGCTGTCCAGCATGGTCATATTAGGAGGCTTCAGGCGCAGCTTTGGGATGCATAAGAGAGAATCTTTCATAAGGAATTGCAGGATGTAGAATCTGGAATCTGGACCCCTAGTTAAAACTGAAACCAGAGATGATGGACAGGGTCAGCCAACTGCTACAAAATAGCGCCGTATAAGGCAACCAAAATATCAAAGTTATTGCAGGGTAAGTTAAATGAGAAGGAAGATGCTGTACATATTCCCAACTCAAATATGGAGGTTGTGTCTGGACTAATCCAAGTAGAAGTTGTTAGTCCAGGCACAGGCAAAAGTATACAGATTCAAAGCAGTGGTTCAGTTATTTACCCAGTTCCACCCAGTGAGACAATGGCAACCACCTTACTGCTCTGGTGGTACAGGAGTGGGCCATGGGAAAAGGAATCAATGGTATCTTTCACAAAAGGAAAGATAAAGATCCAATTAAACTTAAGCATCACCCAGGACTGTTGGGGTCCCTCCCCCTGCCATGGAGCCCTGGGAGAGGGGCCCTGGGGGGGAGACATGGGGTTTCCCTGCCCCTGGTCAGCCTTGTTCCCCATTGGTTGGTTTGTGTTCCCCTGCGCGGGCAAGGACCCTCGGATCCCGTGACTGCCGCAGTTCCTCGGCAGAGCTCCGGCCACATAGCTGGAGAAATAAACATCTCTGAAACATCTAGCAAGAATCCATCCATAGATATTTCTTTTCCACGGGACTCCTGGTTTGATATAGGCGTGTTACAGTATCCACTGTAACAAATGGTGGAGAATTGTGAGCAGAACGATCCCCAATCCCTAAGTGACTGATTTGTGTGAGTAAACCCTGGAAACTCTGGATTCCTCTTCTCGGTTTTGTTTTGCTATTCCATATCGAAACTATGGAGGAACCGTGGGAAGACTCTTGGCTCTCAGAGCCGCATATGGACATTTATCTTAAACTTAAAATGATTCTTGAACAACGATTTGTAAATTTTAGCTTGATTCAAGCTCAAAAAGAACTGAAACACTTCCTGGCATGGTTGTTTAAGGACTTTTTCTATGTTTCTTGGGATTTAATTCTTACCAAAGGCTTTTGGAAGACCGTTTGGACACAGTTAATATTTGAGTCAAAATATATGCCGATGGAAGAATATTTTCGTGAATATTATTCAATTACCGAGACTGTTGAGCAATGTCAGCTGTGTCCTGGTGAAGGGAAGCCTGGCTCAGGGACCGTGCGGCCTCGGCCACGTGCACCGAGCGCTCTGCGAGCAGCAGCGAGGCAGTTCCCATGCGCGGGCAGAGCCAGGTGAGCTGCAGTGTCAGCAGCGGAGCGAGGCATGGCGGGAGCGGGGGGACCTGGCAGTGCCTGCCTGGCCCCGCACAGCGCGTGGTGGAGCGAGCCCCGTGAACGCCCGAACAAGAGGGGCGGCGCGCGGGCAGCGGCTGGCGGCAGTGGTGCCAGAGCAGAGTCGTGCCCAGCCAAAATGCGCGCTGGAGGGTCGCCGCTTGGGGGCCCAGCCGAGATGCAGCTCCTGGCAGGGGCAGCGAAGCTGTGACCAGAGAAAGCGACGCACCGAGAACTGAGCAGCACAGCCCGGCCCGCACGGCCCTGAACGCGACCCCGGGAAAAGCGCGCAGGCACGAGCAATATCTCCATTGTAAGCCCCCCCTACAGTCTCCCTTTCCTAATCCCACCTTTCCCTTTTATCCTATGTCCTATTACCCCCAGTGTATTCCAAATCCGTTTTTTCATCCATAGTTTCCCTCACAAAACCATGCTTTTGGCAATTGTTTCCCCAAAAATCCCTTTCTAGTGCTGAGTGGGGGATGAAAAGGGGGAGGGAAGAAATTAAACCCTCTCCTGTCTCAGTTTCCCCACAAAGCATGCTCAGAGAGTTCTGTCTCCCTTCTATCAACCCTAAGATGTTCCACAGAATCTGTTTGGACATTTAAAGACTCAGGAGGGTGGCTTGTTTTGTTTTGAAACTGTTCTTGTTATGTTTATCCAGTTGTTTTCATTCTCCTTTTATTAAAATAAAACGGGTGAGATGCTGGGGTCCCTCCCCCTGCCATGTAGCCCTGGGAGAGGGGCCCTGAGGGGAGACACGGAGTTTCCCTGCTCCTGGTCAGCCTCATTCCCCATTGGTTGGTTTGTGGTTTCCTGCACAGGCAAAGGACCCTCAGGTCCTGTGACTGCCTCAGTTCCTCGGCAGAGCTCTGGCCACACGGCTGGAGAAATAAACATCTCTGAAACATCTATCAAGAATCCGTCCATATATATTTCTTTTCCACGGGACTCCTGGTTTGATATATGCATGTTACACTATCCCCACTGTAACACAGGACAACCAGTTTGAGCAGATTTTTTTTACTACTGGAGCAGTGACCTAAGATGCCTTTCAGCAGCTATTTGTGGATAGCTACCAATGCCCATGATAAAGAGCACTGTTTTCATGCCAATGGATAGTACCTTCTTTTCAACCACTGGTTTAGGACTAGACATTTTTCCTTTTCCTACAGGAACTATGACAAAAGCAGTGACTGATGTTAACATCAAGCATTTTAACTGCATATTGCTGTTGTTTTGTAATTAGTACCTAGCACTACTGACTCAAGATATTTCAGCAATGCATCCTTCTCCCTTCAGCCTGTTAAACGTGAACTATTGTAGTAAGACTCCAACGTAGATTGGGAGCTAATACAAAAATGTGTAAGAATATGGAGGCCTCAGTGCCAAGGGCTTTGCCTTGCCATGCCCTGCTTCACACTGGAAGGAATTAAGATTCTTTCTGTTGCTTGTAAGTTTGTCTGCTGTGATGTGTATTACTTGTAACACTTGACCTGAAGACTTCCCCTGAAACAAGGTTCATACTTGGTGTCAGAATTTTGAAAAAAAATTGTGTACTTGTTACAGTTGTAACGGGACCAAAGCCCCATATATTTTTCAGTGTGGTACCCAATGGCAGGAATTAGCCTGCCAGAGAGCCACAAATAATTATCCTAAATCTTACTGAATTGAAGAATGACAAAATATACAGCCTCTTTGGGGTTGGCTTGGAGGAGTTCAGATGAAAAATCTTATTCCTATCTAACAGCAGAATACATACTGGATTGAAATGCAGTGCTTGAATTCCTTCCCCTATATCCTATCAGTGTTCAATTTGACAACCCCTCAGAGATGGATGCGCCCTCAGCACACCCATTATTGAACAAAAGCTACATGGGATGCTCAGCCTCACCAAAAGGGAGTGCTCTGTCACCATCCACAATGCTACAACTTCAACTGAAGAGGCCTGAGCAAAGATGAAGGAAGCTGCTGACCAGATGACTGAACTATTCCAATCACTCCAACCAACGGACTGGTTCAATGAATCAAGCCTTAAACCCCAGATTTCTTCTGTTTTGAAATCAAGGGGGAATGTGTTTGACATAAATCGGGATTGTAATATTGGTGGGATTTCTGGTTTTAATGATGAGCATGGACCTTATTTGCAGCTATGATTAGCTGCTTACTGTCTTCTGCTTCCTCCCTCTTCTAGCCCTCTGTCCAATACATAGAGATCACCACAGCCAAAGATGAGCCATATGCCCAACCAATAGTAAGGAATGTTTGAACCACTGGGCCTTGTGGAGGACCTGGTACAAGCACGTTCTGTCTCAAACATTTTGACTGTTCTGGCAGGAAAGCTGTGAATAGAAGAGAGGGTCTCGCGGAGGTGGGGCAGCACTCTGCTGAGCCGACTCCCTGCTCCACCCGGAGACTCATGCTCAGTTCCCCACCCTGGACTCAACTCATTGGAGAAGGGCTCCAAGGCCTGGCTTTGCATCCAAGAACAAAACATCAAAAAAATCTCATTCATGTAAGAGGCTGCACCAGGTTAACTACAAAAGGAAGCCGATTGGGCTTCCTTGCTCTCTTTTTCCTCTCCTTCTCTTTCACTGTGTCAGATTTCCAGCTCTGGACCAGTCCCACAGTGAGACAAGGCAGGATCTAAGGACTGGTGATATTCTTTGTTCTCTTTCTTTTCTGCTTTTATTTCTCTTCTTCCTCACTCTGTCTGGGCAAAAGCATGGCTATCATTTTCTATTCCATACTCCATACTGAAGTTTGTTGTGGGAGAGTTGTGGAAGTGTTGTGGTTTGTGAGCCAGCACCTTTGAGTAGTGTGTTGAGACTTTAATATTAAAGTGTAAAAATTACAGGCTTGTTAGTCAGCACTTGTGGAAGTCTTCAAACATAAGGGCTTGTTAGCCAACACCTTTTAAGTTTGCTGGACACAAGGCGATCACACAAAAAAGCACAAGAGCTCCCTAAAGTGCATCCAGTGTCTTTGTTGAATCTTGAAGAGAATTTATAATGAACATCATGGCCTCTTACTGATGGGTCATAACATGCTCAAGCAGAAATTCCTTTAGCTAGTCTTTCGGTAGTGTTTAAGTGTCTGCTGAAGAGGTAAGTTTGAGCAGTGGAGAAATACGTCAAAGGGAAAAACAATGAAGGAGAGGGAAAAGCTGAACAGTGAATAGGAGGTTTAAGTCAAGTACAGGGACATATAATAAAATTAGTAAATCTAACCGTTAGAAGAGGTGAGCAGTAGAGTTTTTACAAACCAAACAGCTTTGCTAAAGAACGACTTGATCACAAGTAATCAGTTTGTATACTGAAAGACCAGAAGAAACATACAAACACCACTACACAGCACAGAACTGGTAAAGCCCAGTTCTTAAAGAGTTTCATTCTACTTCTTATAAAAGCCTATTCTGATGTCTCAAACTGGAGTATGTCCCCAAACAGAACAGGCCATAATGAACTAAGATTAAGAGGAAGATTCTGGAACTGTAGCTGTTTTAGCAAAATAAATACGCATTTACATATAAACATTATACTTTAAAATGCATACACTGTATGACCCTTGGACCTCATGTAGAAAAAAATTTTTAAGCTGTTTTGTTACACAAGTCCTGAAGCTGCCCTAAGCATTGTAACAGGAACATGCTTGTATAATGTTGTCCACAAAAGAAATACTAATTCAACACAATTAAAAACTTTGAGTCAAAAGAGCACTTTTAAAAAACACTTTTAACATCAGAAGCACTCTTGAATGCTGCTGTATAAACACAGCCATTCATTGCACTTGAGAGAAACCCACAAAGTCCTCCTGCACTAGAGTATATGGTTACCATTGATACACAAAACATCTGGCATAGGAAATGTCTTGCTGCTCACAAGGCAACAGTAGGTCAACAATGGAATGCTACCATAAGGAATGCAAATACAATTTTAGGATACTGCAGGAGAGATTACAACAACCAGACCTGCCAAAGGTAACTGCTCAAACTATAACATAAACATAATTCAAGTAACCCCATTCATGAAGGCTAAACTTGAACTATAACAGGTACAAAACGGGGAGGAAGTTAAGAGTATTTAATTAACAATAACAAAATGAAGGCTAAGCATAGGCCTAATGACTGCTCTGAAAGCACAAAAGTAAAAGTGGCAGGGAAAACAAACACATTTAAAAAGGAAAAGGATGATATGCCACTGTATCTATACTGTTAGAATAAAGTCCTGGTACTGTCTCAAAAGAAAAAAACAGAAAAAAATGCAAAAATCCAAATAAATCTACAGTTTGATGCAGCTGCTTTTAGGAGGCTGAACCTTGTGACTCAAATCCTTTCCAATCTGGAAGTAAGTATGTATCTGAAATACATACTGAAATAAAAAAGGGAGAACCGTATTAAAAGAATCCACTAGTTCTACCTGCTGATAAGTGTATTTTTATCTTACTATGATGACGCAAGCTCCAGTGTTGATTTTCACTATGATTTCTTCGTCTGCTTTTCACTGCAAAGACATTCATTACAGCTTTTCACACCACTAATGTATGAGGACAAATGGAAAGTTCATTACGTACTCAGAGCTCTTTCAGTGCTAGTAGTAAATTACAGATAGACTTAACTATATTGGTTCTTTAGGTGACTTCAAACTAAGTTACTCAATAAAGTTACTTCAAGCTTTTTACTCAGCTGGAAACAAGCAGCTCTAAGACTGAGATATTTGGAAACCAAAAAAGTAAATGTTGCCAATGAACAGTATCATCTGGGACAGCTGAAATCGGTTGAAATGGTAGCTTACTAAGTTGCATATGTAATAAAAACGCTTTTACCAAAACTGATCAGATAAAAGTTCTCTTGCTCCACATGATCAAGTAATTAGTGCTTAAAAAAACCCCACTATCTTGCAAAGTAGTTCTAAATGTGCTTTGTAGTAGGCAGCCTTTAACTAGAAGAATTCTCAGACTATTTTCAACTTTCACCAGACATACAGAATAAGTTCAAGAGAGGTTAAAACAAAATGAGTTTAAATCTGATTTAACACACAATAACCCTCAAAACTATATCCAATGTTGCTCTCTAAAGCCATAATTTGCATGTTCTAAAAACTTTTACTACTCCCAAAGTAAGTATTTTACAAAGCAAGGAGAGTGATACCGGTATTTTTCAGGAGTTTATTATATGTTTGTAATGCTTTTTAGATTTCTTATATAAAGCCATGCATTTCTGTTCCCACAGCTTACCCTTCACTTTATGGAACCCTACTACACTATGTAAAAAGTTCTGTGCTACTGCAGCAACAAAAATGAATTGTAGTCCTACAAGTCCTTCAATGATAAAAAGTAATCAAGTGGATTTCATCATGAAAGACTTCAGTTATAAAAACAGTCATTTACCAAGAGGCTAAAAGTATCCAGAAGCAAATTATGGTGTTACCAAAGTAGTTCTGATGAAAGATTACGAAAAAGCCAAATAACATTAACACAATTAACACAATATCCAAAAGTATCATGTTCGCAAGTGAAGTAAATGTATTACACAACGTTGCAAATAAAACATGTCTACCAAAGTGATGTGCAAATACCAACAGTTAGAGATGGAAAACACTTAGGGGCAGGAGTGTGGACATTAAAACACATGCAGTCTGAAGAATTTCTGGAGTTTCTCTGTAGTCACCTGATATTAAGATTCACAGTAAATTTGTTGTACCTCTACTTGTTGGACAACAAAGGAATCTACTAAGATGACTGCCACAGAGCACATCCTTAAAGCAGCATTAAACTACTGCTGACTTTGCAAACATACATTTAGCCTTGAAAACAGTGACAACAATTAAAAACTGGTTTTACTCAATATGGCCAAACTATACAATTACATCTATCACTAATTGCTTTTATCTAGTTCAATGAAATCATACAAGACTATTAAAGGTTTCAATGCAATAAATCAAACCAATAACATCCGAAAGGAAAAATCTAATTAATTATTCATCCCAAATCCTTAAAAAAAATGTTAACTTACCAGCTTAATTGCCACATAGTCATTTGTGTACAAATTTTTTCCTTGAAAAAGAATAAAAACAAGAATGTGAGACTGGCTTTTCTGTTCTAATAAAATGCCATTTAAATATCATGAAAGTCTTCAAAACATTTTTCACCTAAGGTGCTAGTTGTTCTGGCAGTGACAAGAAATGTGCGTTTATTAGTCTAATACCTTACTTTAAAAAGAATTTTTCCTTCAATAGTGTTAGAGGTGGAAATTTCACAGAGAGTTTCAGCTATTTCACCAAGTTTGTGAAACTTTTATGTACTAAAAAAGCTTGAATATTGGTAAATCACTAAAACTGGAATGGTATATCCTACATTCTCATCATTATTGCTGAGAACTATTTGAAACTTATTCTAAAATTACCATATAATTTTGAAACATCAGCCACTAATTAAAACTAGAATTAACTAGGCGTATTTTTTTCCTCAATTATATAATTTACGAAGCTAGAAATTAGGACAGGACAATGACATTCCTGACAGGCTTACACCACTTGGAAAACACATCTGCTGCTTTAAAAGAGATTCTGTAACAGGATAAGAACTTTTCAGTAAGTATCACTTAAAACTGTATGCAATGACTAAAATGTTAAACAAGTTTTATAAAATTAAAATTAAAAAATAACAGTGTAAAATTAAAAGCAGATAAAGGAAAAATTAAGCTATCAATTCCAACATTTTTTGTTTCTTTACAATCTTCAAATGCATTTAGTGTATATTATTCTTAATGATAATCCTACTTTTTTCTCTGTAGTATTACTCAGGTCTGAATTTCCCATATTTAGCTCAGTTTTGTTAAAGAAATACAACGGGGTAAAAACATGGACCAAGTCTAAAAAGTTCCCTGTGAAGACAGTTACACAGAATCATAGAATGTTTGATTTGGAAGGGACCCACAAAGATCATCGAGTCCAACTCTTAAGTGAATGGCCCATACAGGGATTGAACACATGACCTTCCTGTTACTAGCACCATGCTCTGACCAACTGAGTTACACCGATAGTCAAAGACTGATTTAAGCTCTAATCATCCTTTTAAAAAATAGAGTATTGTTGTAAAGCTGAAACAAGATGCATTAAAAACATGCCTCACTTAGTGGATCAACTTCACAAAAAAAAAACAAAACAAACAAATTACCTGATGGCTTCACAACAACAAACACATAATCAATACCAGCAGCATGCCATAATCTGACCCACAAAAGGATGTGTATTCCAAGACCTATCTAGGGACTAGAGTGGAAATCCAGGCATCCTAAGTATTTCTTATCTGATGATCATATCAGTTACATTTCTGATAAAAAGTGTACTTTGTTTGAAGTTGTTTCTTTGTCTTTGTATGGTATTACAATCTATAAAACACTTAATAGAAATTCTTGCAGGAGCCCTGCTCATTCCATCTCTCAGATATAAAAATCACCTACTCTGAGTAAGTAACCAATCCAGCTACAGTTAAGTAGCTGGATATTGAGTTCCAAAAGCTGTAATGACATGTTTATTCTGAAGTGGTATCAGAAGGGACACTAACTTTCCAGGTGGTCAGTCAAGACAATTGTGTCTTTAACATACAGCAGACAAGTATAAATGATGCCATTGTTGATTTGTCTAAAAATACACAACAGGTCTTGAGTAATGCATCACTTGCAACAGAAACAAGTTCTCTTTTACTACCTCATCAGTTTATCTTAACTAAATCAGTTTAACTTAACTATAACAAAGAGCCTTAAAATTAACAGCTCAATATCCAAACCAATTTAGTCCTTTGCAAGCTAATGGGCGAACATCACAGATAGTAATTTGCTATGCATAGCCAATTTCCCATTTGATCCGTAAGCCACTACTGAAGCCTGACCACCGCTTTCTTCCCTGGTGTAAGAACTACAACAGCTCCCAATACATAATTGGATTTTTATCTTCTGAGCGCAACTTCACCACTCTACAAGTCTCTTCTCTTCCTATAAGTCCCTCAGGTTTAAACTTAGGACACATGCTCAAAATATACTCCTATTTACAGAAACACATAAAACAAACTACGTGCTTGTGTACATCTTTGTAGAAAGGATGCATTCTAAGTACTTGCTACTGTAGCAAAGCAAGGGATAAAAAATTTAAATCAGAATCTATAATAGCAGTATTAACTCTTGCTTTCAGTAACTTACATTTAAAACATCTTACCTCACAAACAACAATAAATAGGGATTTGAAATATCTAGTATATATGCAAAACCCAAGGATATTAAAATGAGAAAGCCACACTTGTCCTGGTAACTGTTGCAGGACACTACACTGCCCTGTAATCTTCCTATTTATTTTACCTACTTGTTCTATTTTATTTCAGTACTATCAAACTGTAAGTCTTACCTATTTAATACTGTATTTAAAATAATAGTTTCACTCTGTACCAGCTGCAAGTAAATGAATTAATCAGATACTAATTTTTAATGAGCTCTGTACATTGTGACCAAATAACAGACAAAAAAATTAAATTTACTAGTTTGCAGTTGCCTTATGTAAAATTAATCTTGCTGGTTTGACTTAGTTCATTGAGAGGATTGAAACAAAAGTTACAATTTGAAGGCAGTATACAAAAGTTTTGGAAGTGAGGAAGACCTATTTTTCAGCTTTATTTGTGGACTGCAAAGGCACATATGCAACACTGTAAAAGTCAAAATGTATCAATTTCGTTTAACTATCAAAAATAATAACAAGAGTACCTATTACTGAGACTGCAAAATTCAGTGTCCTAAGTCAGAGCTGCAGCAATATTGTCTTTAATCCCTGTACAGTATAAATTTGCTAAGCTTGTTTACATCCTGACAGCCCTCACAATGCACTATATTAAAAACATGTTATATTTTATGCAAGCACTGTATCACAAATATTGTCGGAAGGCCAATGAGCATTAGTTCTACTATACGCAAAGATCAAAAGAAACAACACCTATACAGACAACCCTCTTCTCAAATACCTAACTTTGAAACTCACATCTATTTAATGCATGAGGCACTTCAACTGAAACCTTCTAACAATACTAGAATAAATCCTTGCCATTAAGTGTCAAGTTGCATTTGTTAACACATACAGAATTTGCACACCTTGAAAACCCTGGCTAATCATGCTGTTCATCCTGGAAATACAAGTCCCCAAAAGTAAACACAGAGTCTTCCAAAACCACACACCCATCAGTGTCTATTTTACTAAATGCTAACATTTCATTTGGACAGCTTTGCTGCCCAAATTCTTCAAAACTCTATAGGTCCTTCTCAGTCTGTGCCTTCTCCACCATCTGATTTTCACCAATCTGTTCACCAGAGAACTAGAAACCGAATTATCTCAGATTTTCTCGACAGATTGATTCTCACTGCCCTGTTTAACAGCAACTCAATGTTTAGCCTCACTACATTAGAAAATAAACCAAGGAATTTCTGTGCTCGCTGCTATTAAAAATGCTGTAGTACCTGGTACAGTATCTCCAAGAGATCCGTCAGACCTACAGGACAGGGACGTGCCTCGCATACATTTAGCCCTAAATAGACCTCAATAAACTGGCTCAGGAAGTCAGAAGAGACATCTACAATAACCATGATGTAACTTCCAGCATCTTGGAAGAGAAAACTGAGTGAATTTAGGAGAGCACTGCACACAGTTACAAAACATTTTAGTCCCAGAAAGTATCCTACTGTGCAGATTCTTCATGTCATCAAGCTTGCACTGGCTGGGGTAAAGCCACAAAAGATGGGTTAAATATGCCTTGCATATCTGAAACTTCAAAGCAGTTTGAAGAGCTGCATGGTATTCATACAGAAATTTTTATGCCTAGACTGCATAAAAATGGCCTTGAATAATGTAAACTGAAATAAAGAAACAAGGATCTTACCTAACCGTAGTTCTCCAAAATTACCGCACCCGATTTTTTTACCAACTCTGAAGTTAGGGCCAACCATTAAAACTCCAGAATTTGAAGAACTAGTTCCACGTGGATTATGGCCTGATCTCCCACTAGGCCGTGCCATTCTTTCATCTGGTTTGTCTTTGTCCTTCTTTTTATTTTCCATGTCAAGTTTACGGTACTCCACTTTGACGTATTCCTCTTTTTAAAAAATCAGTATAAGCAAATTCCAATTGGACAATGTGAGAATGAAAACATCATGAGTGAAGTGCCCAGCTGGTTATTATCAGTAAGCAGTCAACAGCAGCATGTTCATCCTGTTTGCAAAGCTTTGGAGGTATCTGTGGTGAAATGTAATTCCAGAATGCACAACACCAGCAATATTTCCTAGTCTTTAGACAAACTCTGTTAAAAGAAAAACAAAGTTATTTGAGACACTAAGATTATTGCACAAAATTACTTTCTCTTCAACTAGTCAAACAATTAAGCTATAACTAAGCGTATTTTGCTTTACAGATCTATGAAAAGCACTACTTTAATTGTCTCTATTTCTAGTATGTAATGACAAGAGATATTGGTGTGACTGAAGTGTGCCAAAATTTCAACATTTCAAGCAATAGTTTTAAAAAAGCAACAGAAAAGCCCTATAAAACTTCTTCCTGAATAAACACATCTAAAATTGACCCTTGGACCCATTCACTCCACTTTATGCCAGCTCTGCAAAAGAAAGCATTTTATTTATTTTCTCTCAAATATTATCTGTTGTTTTAAAGTAAATGCTCAAGCCGCACAGTTATTGAAGTTACAGAAATATATTGTATTTTCTGAACTGTAATTTCTGAGATGCACAAATTATAAACTCATGGCAAGGACACTTGAGTTCTTTCAGTAACTCCTAGAATCTAAAAAAAACCTGCATTTATTTACTCTTCCCTACTAAACTTATGTCATAAATCTGTTTCCCTGCTCCCCTTCTCCCTTGTTTAGCATCATTGCCTAGACACTAATTCCTACATGGATTTCAACAAAAACAATGTTATCTTACTACTGCAATAAAGAACCATAAGAAAGCTCTTGGTTTTAAATCTCAGCTATAAGAACACCGGATACTGTTTTCTATTTGATGACAGTGGCATAAAACCTCATAATTCAGAAGGTTCTACACAGGCAAAATTCCATGATGAGTTAAATACCTGTGCAAAAATTATTTTGCTACATTTGCTTCAATGTTGGGAATACACTGCAGTAATGGAAAACATCCTCTGGAAAAATGTAATTCATGCACTACAGCCTATTTTTAAGGTAGTAACCAGGAACTTATTTTTAACACTTTGAGCTGAAGACACTTTCATTTCATAAACCAATTTCTCACAAAGTAAAATTATTACTTACATCATACTTACTGCAAAATTTCAAAAACCAAAGAGATAGTAGTGAAAATATAACAAATAATATGAACAGTCATCTGAACAATTGCATCTGCTAAATCATACATAGTTATAGCATGTTTATAACTAGATGACATTTAAAAATCATTAATCAACAGCTAACTAACCTAATACCTGAATGGATTTGTTTGGCAAAGAAACATGACCACAATACTGTGAAAGGGGGAATGAAAGGCTTGTCCTGAGAGAAATCAAAAAACACAAATGCAGATTCCAATCCAAGATGACTTGCTTAATGCCAGGGAAAAGGACTTCAGCAGTGAATAATGAACGCTGTGGTGTTTTATGGTACAGACAGAAGCATTTAAGAGAAAAAGATAGGCATATTACAACATAATCTTGCAGGTTTTTAAGCCACACCACCAGATACCCTAAAGTCACTTCCTAAACCACAGATCTCAAAGGAACAGACTCAATGAGAAACAATAGGTAATTTGCCCTCACCCATCACTACGAAAGCTACGGAAGAAGTAAGAAAGCTAGACATTAAGTGTATTGAAGTAGAACTTCAAGGTAACCATTCAGTTCTTAGAAAGAAGGTCAGCACATCTGATGCAACAGAATGCAACTAAGTATTTTAGGTACCAAAGAAAAGAAGACTTATGTTCCATATCTTACTGGCTTCTTCAGCGAGAACTAACAATAAACAATCCTAGAATTTTTAGTGTACCGAATACATTACGAACAACATAAATTTTGATTTCCGGAAATGTGTCCTTATACGGATAAATCTGTTACACAGTAACTTATGTCCTTCCCTTTCCTCCTGCTGAAACAACAGATACTACAGTTACATTATGGGTAAGCTTTCTTATATAAACTGGCATTAGTACCTTTTATAAGATACCTGCTAAACAAGCAGCACAAGTCCTACACATTTCTCCCACACTATGTATTAAAAAGAAGACATGCAAGCATTCCTGTCACAGTTTCTCCAGGACACAAAAGTTCTCTTACAACATTTTCCTAATAAAATAATCTGCAACTATGTCAAAATAAGGACAGCACTTATGACTTTCTTCATACTGAAGTTCCTGTAAAACATTTTATGATGTATTTACCTTAAAAAATACAAAAAGTTTTCATGGTTATTTTTATTTGTATTGCACTTACCTATGGCAGTGTTATACTGTTGATGGCACTATCTTTTCTTCACCATAATGCTCACATTCTAGAGGAAAAGCACCAAAAGGAAAAGAGACATATATGTAGTATTTGCAACTACTTAGCATGTAAAAATTTCTGATATAGAATGAAAGTACAGTTTTTGGAATAGCCTTAGTTTTCTTAGACCGCTAAGGAAGATTCAGCAGAATTTTCTCGAAGACTCAACATAATTTTTAAGGCTCAGAAGTCAGACATCATTCAAAAGTGTGCATCATCTGAAGTGAAAAAGGAATACATACAGTGTAAGCATTCTAAATTATTTCAAAAATTCTTTTCTTGCTTTGTGATAGTTATGGGCACTCTGTCCCATGCCATCCTTGTCCCCATTTTGCAGCTTAATTTTGTTTAATTTTCATTTTTTCATCTCTGCCTACAAAAATGAGCACACTTAAACCATAAACTTCAGCACAACATCAGCAAATATTGTTAGGATTTAAATAACTGTTCTTAGCTAAAGAAGTACATGACTAAACATCAGGACAGTGGCAAACACACCATCAAAACCAAGTTAACAAAGCAACATCACAGGACTGAAATGACTATGTTCAAGTATGAAGAGAAAGAGAAGGCAAAAGAAGCTATCAAAAAAAAGGTCAAAATGGTATTACATTGAAGGAAAAGTAATTAGATCTCAATTATAAACTAAATCTACAATCCATATAGACTGAAGATAAAATATAAAACAAGATTGGAAGAAAGCAGGTAACTTCAGAGTAACTGAGATACAGAACTAACAATAGCTACCAGAGGTTACTTTTTTTTGTGTAAACTGATAAGACTTTCCCAAGCACTCTAGAGAGACTAGCTGAAAAGGAGAGACAAAGACAACTGACAACAGACTTTCAATTGACTGACAAGTCTCACAAACTAACACCTGCAGAAGTGTCCCTAGATTAGAGTTATAAATCCACACATCTCTCTAAATCTCCATTTGAAAATGCTTGTTAACACTACCAAACACTATATGCCACATTAAGAACCCTATTCTGTAGCAGCAACAACTCTCTAGAATACTATATAATGCAGAATAAAAGAAAAGCTCATTTAAGTACCTTCTTCATTCAGGTGTTTCTCAAATGCCTGATCCTGCAGCAGCAGCAGGAGTACCACTGTAATTATATACAAGCTGACATGGTCCAAAGTGTTGTCATGACAATGTTCACATTCAAGTGTGCAAGTCACCTTTAAAATAAAAACTTACTAGCTACTTCATTCCTTTTTTATGTTCTACATTTATTCCTAAATAAACTAATTAAGAGAACATTAAAGTTGCTAAATAGACCATTCCACTGCCCAGGAATGACAAACTTAAATGAAACATGCAACCATAACTGCTCCCTTAGGTAACATAAACATTACCCTTAACATTGCAATTACAAGATTCTACATCCCTGCTAGTATCAGTATACTAACATTCTTCCCTATTTTTAAGAAAAGCATACAGTAGCAAAAGAGCCACAAAGGAAAATAAAAAACGGATAGAGTGTTAAACTAGATTGGAAGAAGGAAAAGGACATAAACAGGTTTGACAGTGATAAGCAATGGGATAGTATGGATGCTAAAAAAGTTAGCAGAGAAATTTTCCACCTTTTACAGTCTTCTGTGAAAGTCTCCGTTCTCACGCAAACTAAGCTGAGAGACGGTTTCCTATTTTGTAAACTATTTGCAGGGATAGGGTGTTGTGAGAATGCAGTGGATATTGTTTTGGTTCACTGAAGAAAATACTTTGAAATAGGCATCGTAGCATTCAGCCAATCACTCTGGGAGGTGTATGGTCAAGCACCCAATAACGTTATACCACTTTTGCGAACAATGCTATATAAACGAGTCCGTAATTAATTAAAGGATTCCGTCCCATTTACCCTGGACTCCTGTGTCGTGC
Source organism: Aphelocoma coerulescens (assembly GCF_041296385.1). Taxonomy (NCBI): domain Eukaryota; kingdom Metazoa; phylum Chordata; class Aves; order Passeriformes; family Corvidae; genus Aphelocoma; species Aphelocoma coerulescens. The sequence goes on from NW_027184085.1 coordinate 57,150,712, forward strand.
TTCTCGCCATCCCTGCGGGTTACAGCGACAGGATGGTATGCCAAAACTCAAGGAACTGAGTGCTAGTGAGATCCTTAACCTGGTCCATGAGACGTCAGCTACAATAGATCACACCCGAAATGTTTCTACACCAACACATACAGCACAAGGAACATCACTGGAATAAGTGAAACCAGGCAGGATGAGCCCTGTGACTGGAGTGCCATGTTGGACGGTCACAGGCTCTTCAGGAGGGACAGGCAGGGCAGGAGAGGTGGAAGGGCTAGAATGTACGGAGCCTGAAGTTGGCGATGGCAGGGTGACAGTGTCTGAGTAGGGATTAAGGGACACACAAATAATGCAGGTGTCATCGCAGAAGTCTGCTATGGGCCACCTAGCCAGGACAATGATGCCAGTGAATTATTCTTTGAGGAACTAAGGGACACCTTCAAAACAACTGCTCTTGTCCTTATAGGAACATCAACTTGTCGGATGTTAACTGGGAGCATCACACAGCTGGCAAAAACAGGTCCAGAAGAGTCCTAAACCTGGATAGCCTCATGATACAGCTACTGAGGGAGCCAGCTAGAAAAAGTGCCCTCCTTGATTTGTTGCTTACTAACAGGGAGGATCTCATGAATGAAGCCGCCTTGGCCACAATGACCACAAAGCAATCAAGTTTAAAATCTCTGTTGTCAGAAGTAAAAGTGCCAGCAAAATTCCAGCCCTGGGCATGAGAAGAGCTGACTTCAAGCTGTTTATGGAATGAGTAAGGTGCCCTGAGAAATGCTTTTTGAGGGTGCTGGGGTCCATCAGGTCCGGTCATTTTTTAAGCACCACCTCCTAAGGGCACAGGAACAGGCAGTTCCAAAATGTCAGAAGTCAAGCTGAGGAGGCAGAAGGCCAACTTGACTAAACAGGGATTTTATCTTGCAAATAAGGCAAAAAAGTGAGGTGTATGCACACTGGAAGCAAAGTCTGGTGGAATGGAAGAACTACAGAGATGCTGCTTACCACCTCAGGGAGAAAATCCATGTGGCCAAAACCCAGCTGAAGCTGGAGAGAACTGTGGGGAACAATAAAGAGTTTTTTTCAAATACATTAATGGCAAAAGGCAATCAGAAATAAAATCAGCCCACTACTGAATGAGGATGGTCATCTCACAAACAGGGACAGAGACAAGGCAGAGAGAAGCATAATGCTTTCTTTGCCTCTGTCTTCAACACTGATGACCAGTCAAGAGGGTCTCAAATACTCCTAGATGGAGGACTATGGCTGTGAGAATGACAAACTCCCAGTCAATCCTGAACTTGTGTGGGACCTGCTGCTTCAACTGGATCCCTAAGAGTCTATGGGGCCTGATGGGTTTCATCCAAGAATACTCAAAGAGATCACTGATATTATCACAAGACCCTTCTCCATGATTTTTGAAAGGTCTTGGGAATCTGCTGAAGTCCCACTTGATTTGAAGTTGCTAATGCCCCAATTTTCAGGAACTGCAAGAAGGATGACCCCAGAAACTACAGGCCTGTCATTCTAACTTCAGTTACTGGTAAAATTGTAGAGGTTATTCTGGGAGATACTGATAAACTCCTTAAGGACAGTTAACCACCATAACCAGAACAAAGTGAAAAAGCCATGGAGCTGTTAGAGAGTGTCCAAAGGAGGGCTACAAGGGTAGTGAAGGGCCTTGAGGGGAAGCCGTGTGAGGAGTGGCTGAGGTCACCTGGTCTGTTCAGCCTGGAAAGAAGGAGACTGAGGGGAGACCTCACTGCAGTTACAACTTCCCCATGGGAAGAGGAGGGGCAGGTACAGAGCTGTGGTGACCAGTGACAGGACCTGAGGGAATGGCCTGAAGTTGTGCCAGGGAAGGTTTAGGCTGAATATCAGGAAAAGGTTCTTCACCCAGAGAGTGGCTGGGCACTGAACAGGCTCCCCAGAGAAGTGGTCACAGCACCAGCCTGACAGAGCTCAAGAGGTGTTTGGACAATACTCTCAGGCACATGGTGTGACTCTTGGAGTGTCCTGTGCAGGGCACAGGATGATTCTTGTGGGTCCCTTCCAACACAGGATATTTTATTATTTTGTGAAAGACAGTAAAGAAACAGTCCTGGTTTAAGCATAAGGAATTTTAAATTCACTCAGCCTCCTGGCATTTTCATACCTCTGCAGCTTCTCACCTCTCAAGTGTCTGCTCACATACTTCTAATCCCAAGAGCTCATGATTTTTGGCAATGACAGTAATTTAGCAACACAGCTTCTCCTCACATCTTCTAGAAGAGTGCAGAAGAAGTTCCTAGTGCCTCCACCACAGACTTCCAAAAAACTTTCTCTGACATCACATGCAGTTTTTATGGAACACTTCACCTACTACAAAGCCCTTAACTGAGATGGAGAACAGTCATGTTCACTTTCCAACAATCATTTGAATGTTACAAATACATTTGGACTGCAGAGAGAATAATACAAGACTCCATGCAACAAAACTCCTTTAGAAATACTTAAGAGTAGAAAATCTGAAATTCATTCTACAAATCTGATACCAAGCAAGAGCTTCATTGGGAGGTCATCAATACAAAATTTAAGTATCTAATCAACTATGTCTGCTATTTTTGTATGCCGCACAGAAAGGTTAAACTGTTCTTTCTAGATTAGTTATTACTGCATCATTTTAATTCATCTTTATATACATGTCTCCATGCAACAGAAGAAATCTACGGAATTTCAAATCCACAGCAAACAGGCTCATAATTGAAGATCCCTTGAAAGTTTAGGACAGCAGTTTCTAACTGTGAAAAAGTTTTCAGATAGAATTTGAATTTGAAAATACCTCTAAAATTATATATGGTTTAGTCAGATCCATTGTTCATTTAAAATGAAAAATAAATATTTCATGACTGAAGAGTGGATTTAATTATTTTCACTTTAGTCCAATGAGAGAAATTCAGGCTTTCACATGACTTTGATGTGACCCAAATAGGTTGAGTTGCTATTCCAATCATTTATATTACAAATAAATATGTCTACAGCTTTATTTTTTGTATAATATTTTCCTAGGCAAGCTCTAAAATAAAAAGTTGTTAAATGATTCATTGCATAACTCAATTAAATGCAACCAAATTATTACTTCATCATTTTTCAGAAGCAGAAAAAATATGCAAAATCACTGACACCTTAGCCAAAACTGAAGACAAAATGGTTGTGCTGAAATATTCAGTACATAAAACTTTCACAGATGGTACATATTCACGGTATCAGCTTTCAAAAGCAAAGAACATTTCCAAACAAATTTCTCCTGTCAAAATTTCTCTCTCCAGTTATCAATAACCTGTATCAAAATTGCTCATTACTGAATCACTTTACAAGTCTTAGATGGTGTTCTCTAAATGTGACTTGAACATAATGAAAACTTATCAGTAACTCATTGTGTTCTCAACAATATAATGTACTTCATATACCTGGGGAATTCCAAGACTAATGTAGCCTGATCTTATAACATTTTAAAAAAACTTTTAACGTAAAAACAAAATACAGCTTGGCCATATCTGCTCTTTATATTTTCAGATGTTAGTTAATTCCTCAAAGACTACTTTATTCTCCCATTCCTTAGGTACTTATTCTGACTTCAATTACCTTGGAAACACTGTAAAAATAACATGCAAAACCTCTGAAGCAGCATCTTTTTCCCTAAAAAGACCACCAATATTTTGTAGCAGATGTGAACTAATCCAAAAAATAAGGACAGTCTTTCTCAGCTTCACATGGGAGGACTACTCTCTCCACAATAATAAGGTAAGAAACATAGGGGATATACAAGAAATGACAACGCACCTAAATAAGGTCCTTGGCAGGATCCCCATTCAAGCCACGAAAAACCACTGCCAGATCCTTTCCCTGCCAGTTTGCCTTTCAAAATACTGAACTACAAATCCCACATTTGCTACATTTCTTCCACAGAGAAAAAGTACATAATATACTACAACATTGGAAATCCTAGAGTTTCAGCAGCAAAGAGGGAAAACACACAAAGCAACTGCTACTTCTTGATCACATCAAATTTTTCACACTTCAGAAGACGCAGGTGTTTAAGAAGGCAAATATAATAACCTAATTTCAAAGGCAAATGAAATCTCCTCGTAACAAATCATGCTGGAACTCAACTGTGCAGTTTATTTCTCAGTGTGCATGGCCCCAAAACACTTTTTTTTTGATTCAGGCTCTTCAGCACCCCAACGCAACTAAGATCACAAGTACACATAAATTTTGTTTCCATTACCAGAACTTCCAACAATACGATGTTTGTATCTCAAGTACCTTCTACATTACCACTTCTTTTTTACTTAAAAGTCTCAGTTTTTCACATATTCTTATTTTCACTTTCTGAAACTCAGACAACAGTACTGTTCTCACAACATTCTTTTTCCACATATGCCTTCTGTAACACTAACCTATTCTAGACTCAAGTTTTGCAAACCAAGAACAGAATTTATTAATTTTGGTGTACAAATTAGACTATCAGCAGTCCTAAAAACTATGATTTTTTCTAAATATATATTTGCTTACTCTTACAGATATGCATGATCTTCCTCAAAACAAAGGCATAGGTAACTGAATGTAAGTCTACATACACCTACTCTCAGTCTACAAACACGTATGAATGAGATGCACTCAAAGAGGCAGCCTAATTGAAAATGTCAAAGTAAATCCAAATGTCCTTCTTAAGAACGAAAATTTACATAACCAAGCCTTCTAAAAAGTCTTGTTTCCATCTCCAGCTGTAAATATATTAAAGAAAAATAAAAAACTACCTTTTACTCTTACCGTATCAACAGCCACACACTATTTTCAACAAAAATAATTAATTTGAGATTCTAGAATAAGCATTTCAGTTTGCATGTACATAGGCATCTCCCTAGGGAAAGTTCATCAGCAAGCCACATATGGCCAGATATAATCCTCCTTTAATGCACAAAATCTAACAGGGAAACAGCTTTATTAACGCATTTAATCAACCACTCCCTTGTGCAAAAACTAACCAAAAACCTACCTCATCTTTACTGAAGCTTGTTTAAGAAGTCTATTCTAGTTAAGCTAGCGTAATTTTTCTCGTACCAAGGTTTAAAGTCACATGAACAAATCTGAGGGCTGCCAATATTCAAAGTACAGTATCTGTTCTGTACATTTAATTTTGTCAGTTGAAAGTCTGCTACCTAGTGAACAATAATGCATCCTTCTGCACCACCCCATTGCCAGCTCTGGGCAAAATGCTGTCACATCAGAAGACAGGTATAGTACTCGAGGTCATCCTAACTCAATACAATTTTTCCACAAATACCAGACTGGACTAACTATGTAGCAATTAAGATCTCCAAGCAATCTCTTCATCTCTGTTAATTCTAAACAAACATTAGCAGAGATGGTCACTGCATAAACATTTTTATTTTCTCATTGACCTGGACAGCAAGTTTGGTCCTAACCTATGAACTGCACTTCATCATAGGCTTTCACCACAAAATCCTACCGACTTCACTTTATGATTCCATGCAATTACTTGATCAAAACTTCTTGCACTTTCATATAATCTTGCATCCTTCTTGCACTTTCATATAATCCCCATTTCAGAGTAAAAGTTTTCAGAAAGGAGAGTCATAACAACAGGAATAACTTTTAGAAGTCTAATCATGACAGTATTAAAGCTGATTTACTAAAGAGCACAGAAAGGACAAAACTGATGGTTAAGCAATATTTCAGTCATTTGTTTTTTCACTTTTCCACCACCACAACCATACAGACTTAAATGGGCTATATTGTCCACAGCTGACAGAAAGCTAACGCTGAGCTAGCTAATACTACATAATGGAGGCTTCAATTTTCTACATGAATAATTGTACCACGGCACACAACTGTTACAGCAGCACAACAGAAAGGTTCAGATTAGCCTAAGGCTAGGCCAGAGAAACTGTGAAGTTAACACATCTAAATGTTAGAAAACAAAGCAAAGAGTATTGCATTTCACCTAACATCGTAACTACATCTGAAGACAAAATTAAGCACCATGGTAAAGCACACCAGTGCTACATGGGGAAAAAAAAACCCAAAACATTTCTGAGAGTCCTAAAAACACTAATTCTGTCTCCAGGTTAAATTTTGTATTGGCTAAAATACATAACGTGCTCTAGCATTCCACGGTGATTGTGAAGATCAGTTTTCAAAATTAAAGGTATTTTTAGTTCTCTGACACAATTCACTCTGTCACTTAACTTTAATTACATGATCAAATTCTACTTCAAGAACTTAGATAGGAGCCAAATTCAAATTTAGTAACTCCACACGTCAGGAAAGGGATAACTCACAGTACAGGAAATGTCTCCAGAGTAAGTTTTGCAGCTATGAATCTGTCAAGGCTTTCTAACAATAACAAACTACATGGCAATCAAATTACTCTGCTGTCCTATTGTCTCCATAAACTAGATAGGTACCTTTCAGAGCAGTTCCAAGTATTGCACTATGAAATACACTTGCAACTCTCCTCTCGCTTGCATGGCTTTCACTGCAATGTATACCTAAAATGTCTTTACTAAATTGAAACTACAGCTCTACAGTCTTCAAAAGGCTATAAAGCCTTTTTCTTGTGTCGTAATTTTAATACAGGAAAAAATGTACAGAAAAAGTCTCAGACACCACACCAAATGGAATCATGCTTGACACCTTCATATTGAATCCATACAATGCCTAGTGACACAAATTTAAGGGAAAACACTAGCCACAGTTAAGATCTTGGATTCATCATTAGTGAGGTAATACAAAACATACTTAAACCAATGCCTTCCTGTGGAACTCAGAGGAAAAAACAAGCCTCCCAGTGTTTTACACAAAATCAAACAACACTGAATATAAAATCATCTGATGTAAATTAAAAGTTCTGAGAACAAAATAATCTGACCCTATTGACATCAGTTTTGCCACAGTCTGATGGTAATTACTTCACTGATTTTAAATCAAAACAAAATTCTCAAGCACTAAAATGAGAAAATGTCAGTATCTTGATGTGGGCACTGTGTAGTAAACTCTTGATGTACTACTCAGGAAGATTAAGATAGAAACATTCCTCAAAAGCATCAACACTAGCTAAGCTTAGCTGTCTACAGATTAGTGTTCAACACCCTCACAGCCCCAGTGCAGTAATTTCAGCTTGCTGGATATCTTCCACATTTCCCAAGTATTCCCAAGCCACCCTCTGATACATCTTCAGCTCTCTTTCTTCACAAAACCCCTTGTTTCTTCCCACGCTAAAATGTTCCCTTCTTGCTCAGTGAAGAGAGAGGTTCTGTTGCTTGCCTAGTATCACAAATTGCAAGCTGAACAGCTCTCAAGCTACTATCACAAAAAACAGGTAACATCCCTCCTTCACCATGATAATGGTTAATAAATCTATCTAAATTGTTTTTTATGAAGCTTATAGGAACTTATCTTCACAGGCGTAACAATCTCAGCTTGGTGAAAACTGCCCTAGAAATTCCAAATTTCAATAGGCAGCAGTTGAGAGAGCTACACATCAGAAATACCTAATTTCCTTAAAAAACAGACTGTTTTTCAGAAGAAAATTCAAAGTACAATCTTAAAATTCTTCCAGTGTTTTACACAAAAACAAACAATACTGAATACTGTTGGAAAAATGAAAAGCAAAGATGAGCATTTCCATAAAGACATATATATCTCAATCTGACAAAAGCTTAAGAGCAAATTTAGTTATTCTGTCTTCCTCTTGTCTGTCGGAAAAATTCTGCCTTCCCTCTTTACTGTTAACCATAAATTCAAATTTCATCCTTATTTCTCCAGATTTAGAGATGCCTCAGCCTACCATCAGCAAATGTTACACAGAAACTTTAATAACCTGACACACTGAGCAACCTGCTTCTGGAACATTGCAAGAAATGAATAACTGCCAACTGAGGTGATTTTCCACGACAGTAAAAAACATTTTATACTGAACTTCTCTGTTTTCAGAAGAAAGTATTTGCAAGGTGCAACTAAGAAAATACTAGTGGTTGAGGTTAGAAGTGAAACATGTCTCCCATAACCCTTAAAGCAATCATGTCCCTGACTTCAGCCTCTACAGCATAACTTCATCTTCCCAAGATTACTGCACAATTACTTAGGATTTAAGAAAGCTGTATTTTTATGGACATTATATATTTAAACTGACATGAAAAATATCAAGAGTATATGACATTAAATATATTCTTCATTTTAAGCTAGCAGAACTCCTCTAAAGCAACACTGAATGCCTTTAAAGATTGCTTTATGCCGTTACATTGAAAAGCTGTTGAAACATGCTAACAGCCATGTTAGCTACTTCATTTAATTTCAAATATAAAGACCTAAAATGGAAAATGCTTAGTGCCTTAAATACAGAAAGATACTCACAGGATTCTTCTACATATAACAATGCAATTTTTAAATAGTACTTTCTTTTAGGCTGCAGACATGTGTCCTACCCTGGATGAAATCACACCTTCCAGCCTCACAAAGGGAATCTGCCAAGAAGCCCATGCTTTTAAAGCATTTTCTACAAAAATACAGCCAATGCAGCTCTCAAAACGTAACAAATGCAACATTCACTAGGTAATCAGCACCTCAAGCTGGAAGACAAACTGGACCAAAAAGAACAGTTTGATGGGCACAATAGAACCCAAGTCTGAAATTTTGTTCTGAAAAATGCAATTAGATAACTATGATGGGTTAGTACAATGGCTCTTCTACTGCATGGGTCACACTACCTGCTGCTCCTGCTGCTCACTAGCATCAGCACTCCATGCCTCAGTGGAGACATTACTCGCTCAGAGCAGCAGAAACCTCACACACTCAATAACTCACTACTGAACAGAAGCTGAATCCACTCAGTGGAGTATACAAGAGACAAGACAGAGTATGAGTGGAGCTACAAAACTGCACAGACAGGAATGGAGCCAGGGAATGCCTGGTAGTAGAGAGAAGGGCCTTTCCAACAGCCGGCAGCACAGTCGCAATGACTGGTGCTTCACAGCCCATCAAGCGCATCCCTTCAAGAACATCACACCCCAGTGACCTCCATACCCAGACTGCCACCCAAACACCACCTTCAACTCTGCTTCTGCAGGAAACTGTTACATCTACATTCTGTTATTGCACACGGTTTACTGAATAAAGAGCATGGCAACTCACAAATTACTCAGTGAATAATTGCAGAGAATACAAGAAGGTGTGACAAACCACATACTTCAAACTGAAGTCTAGCCTCTGCTTGTCATAAAACATTTGTATTTTTGGCCTACTGAAAAGGACATCATCCTCCACTGTTGCAGTCTGCATCCTGTCTTAATCAAAAATAACATAATTTAAACACACAGTTGATGAAGAGGGAGTCTGCAGGGAAAATAAATTATTTCTAGGGAAATGACATTAAATCACTAAGATTTCAGTGAAGTAAAACTGCTACTACAAAGTCTTGGCATGTTAAAAGCTAAGGTGGCTAGTAAGCTTAGAGAGAAGACCCAAAAGTATAGGAAAAAATGGTTGCAATTATATTAATGATGCTACACACAAAGTCAGATTAAGTAATAAACTTACTTGAATATGCAAATATTACTTGTGTGTGTATCATGGGCTTCTGTGACCTACAGTTATCTGAGTAAACATTTTGGCAAAGACAGTTCTGATTGATCAATATGTCTCCTCCCATTCCTAACTCCACTGCACAAGGCAGGATACCAGACACACAAATGGCAAGAAAACTGTTTTAGCTTTTCACACCTCCAGGATGTACTTATTTTGTACTAAATACCCTTCTTTGAACAGCCAAATGGGGATTTTAATGTATCTTATACTAAAAAGCTTTCCTACATAAACTCAGAAACACCCGATAAAGGAATGAAAAAGAGAGGGAAGTATAGTTCTTAAAAATATTCTCTGTAAGAGATAAGGAACACACAGTTAAATAAACATCTTAGAAGAATGCGCTGGGAAACACATCTGTAATATTTGAAAATTGTATATTTAATAGTATATGTTTATATATTTAATACAAATATGTATCTATTTAATGTATACATATATTTAATATAAAAATATTTTCTGCCCCTTTTCCTAGAAAGAATCCTTTTCATTTATTTAAGGTAATGAATATATCATCTATAAAACACTAGAATAAAATGTAAGAGGTGAGCTAAATCTGACCAAAATAAACTAATGCATATTTTACTACTAAGAGTTTCAGAACTTCTTTTGAAAGTACTGCTTTCAGAAAGCTCCCAAAGTAACCATAATCCAAACCAATTCCACAGCATGGACTGGTATGTGATGTCTCCTCTTCTACATCCTCCCTATACCAAAGAGACATTAAATTATAAGTGGCTTACCTAAGATCACAGGGAGGAACGGATGGTCCAGTCACTTCATCTGTGATCATCACCCTAGCTTTTAACTACTTTCTTACTAGTCTGCTTTTATTTAAGCAACTATTTAGCTTAAACACATCCGTTTTTGTTCATCCAACTGTTTCAGCTATAGCTTACAAAGTTCTAGAACTCCAGTGACAATGTCTAGGAAGCTACTCAGAATTAAACTTGGAAACAAGCTCAGCAGCATCAGGCTTGATCTCACTGCATTGTTTCTGTAGCCGCACTGAGGAAACATTAAAATGCCTACATAGCATAAAAAAAATTAAGGACTATCAGAAAGTATAAAACAAGTACTTCAAAGTTATTTTTTTACCTTTTAATAGATACGGGAAATCAATTATATAGAAGTCTCAAAACATTTCTGAAAGTGTTAAAGGCCCCACATACATTAGTTGAAAACATACCATTCCATTTACATTATTGAATTATTCCCCAGTATCACAGTTAGTTTAAGATCATCTAAACACAGACACAGCTGAAAAGGATTGTTCCACTCTTCCTCTAAGCACTGTCAGGTATTTTGTTCATACAACCTCAGGTGAGGTATGAAGGGTTGACTGAGGACTCTTGACATTAATTTGCAGTTGAATCATTGAGCTTTAACTGTAAAGAAACAGTATGTCAAACTCCCTTAAAACTCTGTTATTCCTGTGGTTTGTGTGTGCTTTTAATTACACTTTTATGTATGCCATCCTAAAAAAATCACTTGAAAGTGAAAAGAAAAGCCTGAGGAACAAGATGTAGCTATATGTTTTGTTTACAACAGACTGAAAAAAATGTTCAGCAGGAGAAAAGTTAGATAAAGACAGTTAATACAGCTGATCAGTACCTGTTCCTTAGAAAGTTCATTTTTGTAATTAGAAGATATTGGGGAAAAGTAACCACTGTCACTTCCCTATTCCTCATGTTCCATCTATTGTTGTCTCAAGGGCATAACTAAACTAAGTAATTCTTAAACATCCTAAGACTTCCTAGTCTTTTTCAAACAAATTTTCAAAACAAGAATAGACGTATCAGAAATACATGTAACTTTGATACTTGTAATCACAGAACCATTTAGCACAGTAACCAGTGAAACAAGAACAACTTTATTTTCATAGGACAAACTGCAGACACAGCGAGGACGCTAAGATTTGATACACTACATGAGCTTTAGTAATGCAATTAATTTAATTATGAGACTACTAAAACCTGAAAAATTACAACAGGAAGTAAATTCATTCTTTTTAATCATACATAAGTAGGCTGGACAAGGAAAAACTCTTGTCGGTTCTGTTACCTTTTTTTAGGGGAAGAAAAACTTCAGGAGTGTTAAGATATGGACTGTAACAGGTTATTCTCTTAATTAATCTTAAATATATTTGATCACAGAGATGAAAAAAGCTCTACAGAAAATGTGATGAATGAGAACTGGTACTCTAGATTCTGAAATTCGTTTATATTTTATAAGCCAATCTATTTGACGCAGAGTGGCAAGAGAAAAAGATTAATTTCATTAGCTGAAAGTTATTCTCAGCTGATGTAAATAGTCAGCCGTTTGCCAGACAATTTGTCCATTTCAGGCCAGCACAACAAAGTACCACTTTTTTCCACTGCAAATACTGTTTAACTGTTGAAACGTCTCAATTAAAAAGAAACTGACTAAGGGATATTGAGGTCGAGAGAAGACATCTGCTAAAATATAGCCAGCACAGAAACTTCTATCTCATCTTTACCCTTTAAAGCAAAATTGCATTACTCCCATCTTGGATTTTAACATCCCAATGCAGCTAAGGATAAAACGCATTCACTAGATAATTGCGTTCAGAAGAGGTAAGAGAGTCTAAAGAGCAGATAAGTTGTTTATCCTTACAAGCAGTCATAACCCAAGCAGTAAGGCTTAATATGCTTAACAGTGTGCTTCACTTATAATCATGCTTAAGGACATGCACAGTACCTATTTCTAACTATGTATGTCAATACAAATGATCTTAACTACAAAATTCAGCAAGAAAAAAAAAAATCTTCGATTATATTCCAATTTCTTTTTACACACTGCATGTCACTTCAACGCTCATTAAGGACGTACCAGCAAAATGAACAGGAATGCCTGAAAATAAGCTCTGTCCAAGTTCCATGGCGGATCACTGAAATATCACTTTTAGAGATTTTAATTAATCAAACTTAAAACCACTACATTCAGAGAGTGCCTATAAATAACTTCCCATAAAGCAAAATAAAAGGTAAGAATAGAAGAGCACTGGCAGCTCAGTTTCCCTCTAACCTGCTAGTCTGCTAACCCAGCAGAATCGCACTCCAGCAACCTGCGTCTACAGAACAGGAAAACAAACTTACTTGTTCCTACAAACCCAGCTCGGTGTTCGGTCAGACCAACCGCCGCCAGCGCCACCGACACCGGCCGCCAGCCAGTGAACCCCACCGCCGCAACCAAATCCTGCAGGAGAGGGCACTCGGAGGTCTCACAACGACGGCTTTTGCCACCCGGGAGCGCAGCCACAGGGAGGTGACGGGCCCTTCCAGCGCCGGCCGAGCCCCACCGGCACTGCCGGCGGCCGCGGGGTGCGCTCTGCCCGGCTCCCCGCACCCGCCTGGGGCAAGGCCCCGCACGGGCGCCGGCTCACTCTGCCCCGGCCGCTGCCGCGCTCACAGGGGGCTCCGCAGCCCCCGCCCGCCCCGCAGCCGCCAGGGAAAGGGGGAAGGAGCCAGTCCAAGGCCTCGGCCCACGGGGCTGCTGCGGCCGCCGCGACCGACGCCGCTCCGAGAGGCGGCCGGGGACAGCGACCTACCAGGGAGCCGAGGAGAGCGGAGCACACGCCCGGCGTTCGGCCCTTCACCTCCGGGCACTGCTTTCCGACCCGCCCCGCCCCTGGCGCGGGGCTCCGAAGGGGGGCCGGCCGGGGCGGCGCTCCGAAGCGGAGGTGAAGCGGCGGCAGCCCCGAGCGCCCGCCCCTTCCCACCGCGGCGTAGGCGCCCTGGCGGGCGGGAGGCGCCGCGCGCCCCTCGCGCGGGTGATTGACAGGCCGCGCCGGCCACTCTGAGGGCGGGAAGCGAACTCCAGGGCGGGGGGGCGGGGCTTGCTGGTGGGCAGAGCCCGCAGCCAATGAGCGCGCCGCAGGGCGGGGCGGGGCGGGGCCGCCGGGGGCGGGGCGGGGCCGCGGCACCAGCGCCGGGAGGGGCCCGGGGTAAGGAGGCTGAGGCGCCGCTCCGCTGCTTCCGTCAGAACGCCGACATCCCGCTCGGAGGAGGCAGCGGCCCAGCTGCGCGCTTCCCTCGCCTCAAGCGTCTTCTTAGTAGGGACAAAGGCACCTCTTTAGTGAAAGTCTGGCTTGCAGGGATTGCCCTGTGCCCAGAGGTGGCTGAGTCAGTGTCAGACGGCAGCCGCGGGGCGCCTGGAACCGCAGCTCTTTTCCATCCTCTGCTGGGTAAGAGTCCCCAAGTACCAGCATCCTTCGTCGCCGGGCGGACCGCGCCTGGAGTTTCACAGAAATGCTGTGCCCGTCTTGTGCTCCCCGCGCTTGGCGGCGGCCACAGCGCTTGTTTCGCACTGTCGCTACACGTGCGTGAGGTTACCCTGCTCGCCACACTCGGGCATCCTGCATTCCCTGTGTATCCATACAGGAAACGGGGAAAACAGAACCCCGCTCTCGCTTGATGTCTGCAACAGCTGCCATGTAATTATTTAAAATATATATATAAACGCTATATAACACCACCGACTTTGTGCCAACACTCGTGCAAAAGAAAAGATCTTTAGGCCCTTTTTTAGTTCTCCAGTCAGGAGAGTAGCATTGAAATTTGAGTGGCATTTAGGCCACAGAGGGTGTAAGGCTTTTAAGTATTATCTTTTTTGTATTTGAAAGCATAAAAATAACTTTAAACGTTTATTAACAACTTGGTTTACAATCATAAATATGGAGGAGAGAGGATGCAAAGGGTAAGTGTTGGAGGTTCTGACAGCTCTTGGAGTATTGGTTGTTCAAATAATTTTTTAGCTAAAGTTGGCACATTCGAGAACATTCTAAAAGTCCTTGTAGAAAAAAAGAATTAGAAGCAATATGCCCTCAAGAAACTTTCAGAAATCATTTGTTCAAGCTTCATTTCCTTGTCTTAGTAGACACTGAATTACTTTTGCCAAAAATTCTCCGTAGGCAATCTGTGCGGTTAGTCCTATTAAGGATCTTGGTGACATTTAACTGTGATCTTGCAGTTTAGGCCCATTGATTATTGCCCTGTATTCATGCTAAGTATTTTGCAGTGTGCTGGTATATAGGGCAGGCCTCAGGAACGTCACTGTCTTTCATTCTCAGAAATTTAACTCCTCACTCACCCTGAGGAGCACAGAATCACCTTCAGAACTTCTCTCTGCCAGCAATTCACCTCAACTTCTCTAGCATCATACGTGACAGTACAGAGAGCTGGTGTTCTGCTCTGAAATTTTCCCCTCTGTAAAAGATGTCTTTATCAAAGAGGAGTGAGCACATACTTAGTTCCAATTACTATTGCAGGATCCTGACAGACACAAGCATTCCACTCTCCCAAGCAACTAAGCAGAGATGAAAAATAGTCTTGTACTACTGTGATGCCAAGTTCATCAACTTTAATCCAAAATGGACACACATTCACAAGTACCAATACTGGTTTTCCCAACCTTTTCTAAATACGGCCTCATAAACCTAACAGTAAGTGCAGGTTTGGGGGGGGGGGGCTTGTGTGTAAAAGCTGTAGGATATTTTTCCAGTTATGATTGGCCATTCGTTCAGCTCAACAAATTACTTGATAACCTGTAATTCTAAGATTTGGCTGATAAGCATAAGGCAAAAGAGAAAGATGTCTTCCACATCTCAGAATTTAAAGAAAAGTGCATCGATTTTGGGTAGTTAGAATTACAGTTGGGCTGCAGTGGTGAAGAAAGTGGATGACTGCTACATGTAATCTTAATTTTTAAGAGCATCAGAGACATGCAATGCCATACATCAAGTACATAAAACAGAAAAAGAGTGCTGTGGCTTCAACTTTATAGTGTTCTTGTGGTTTAATCCCAGCCAGCCACCAAGCTCCACGCAGCACTCACTCACTCCCCCCCTACCAGTAAGATAAGGTAGAGAACTGGAAGAGTAAACGCCAGAAAAATTGTGGGTTGAGATAAAGACAGTTTAATAGGGAAAACAAAAGCCACAAGCAAAGCAAGACAAGGAATTAATTTGCTGTTTCCCACTTGCAGGCAGGTGTTCAGCCATCTCCAGAAGAGCAGGGCCCCATCACACATAGTGGTGACTGGGCAAGACAAACACCATCACTCCAGACTTCTTACTTCTTACTTCTTCTGCCAGCTTTATATGCTGAGCGTGAGGCCACGTGATAAGGAATATGCCTGTGGTCAGTTGGGGTCAGTTGTCCCAGCTGTGACCCATCCCAGGTCCTTGTGCACCCACAGCCTACTTATGGTGAGAGGCAGGGAACCAAGCAGCCACGAGCAACAGACAGAGAAGGCTTTGGCTCCTTGTAAACACTGCTCAGCATTAACTAAAATATACATGTGTTACCACGCGTGGTGTTTCTAGCACAAATGTGAAACACTGCCCCATACTAGCTACTGTGAAGAAAATTTATCCCAGCCAAAACCACCATGTGAACATCCCAAAAGGTGATCTAATTTGCTGTGTATATATATGGATGCTGTTCTAAGTGAAGGAAAAATACTTCCAGTGTTTAATCCTAGACTGAGCGTTATTCCCCTCATGGAAAGGAATCCTTTGACAGTTCCTGCACACACAGCAAAGTAACAGAAATTGCCAGGTACCACACCTCTTAACTTTCCAAAACCTTTTATCTTTTTATAAAGTACTTTATTATAAAGGTGACATGATACTTTGTTCCCTCTAATATTTGAGCTTGCATTTTAATACTCACCATTTGGCACTATTTCACCAGCTGCTTCCAGTAGCCTACACCATTTTATTTATGCTGTATTTTTCTAATGAACTTATTCCCCCTTGTCATGCCAAAAATAGTAATTAAATACTAGATACTAATAAATTAAATTCTTACACTAGAAACCCACGGGGATAACATCTGGCTTTTAAGTATTATAGTTCCACTTTCCCTTCACATCTTAAAAGCTCTTCCAGCTTCTTAAGATCTCTGTTCATTTCACACATGTGGAAGAAATGAATGTGATTCCTCCTTCCATCCTTTGTTTTAAATTCATACTGATTTCTAAATATTGGTATTTTTCTCACTGGCATAGGATTTGAGCCAGTCAAGCTCATTTAGAATGATTGCTCTCACTCTGGTATCTCAAACACAGTCCCTTCAAATTTCTTCCATTCAGGATCCTGTAACTTAATCCATGTGCCTAGGAAGATCTCAACACCTAAATATAGAGCTAAACAAGCAGTAATATAAGCTGCTGCGGTAATTTTTTTTTTTTTTATGGATCATCCAAATTCTGTTAAATTACCCTTTTGTTTAAGTTCTTCATTCTGGTCTAAAAGTTACCAGTGAGTGATAAAAAAATTACTGTGACACAGTACAGTATATAGTCACAAGCCAGCACTTCACCAGCTTTTAGCCCTATGTGGAGAGGCAATGGAGGGAATCTGTTCCTGGCTGCTGCAAATGTGTGCCTACAAACAGAGAAAACAAACAGCCCTGGGTACCCTTCATTTGTTCTAAAGTTCATGCAGTTTGGCAGCATGCTGATGTGAAGGAGAAAGCCTTACCTGGGTGGACTGAGCAGTATGCATTGCTGACTGGAATTGTAATCTACTTTTAGGTTCCAAAATTAGAGCACCACAAGGAGCATTTTATTGTCCTTTTATGAACATAGCACAGCAAGGAACCTAGATTTGTTAATACTGTAAGAGAGACATGTGAGGCTTGTGCAGTTCATGGTGTAGTGCTGTCACTGCTAAGGGTAGTGACGTGACCAGTTAAAGAATACCTGTAATGCATCAATCTCATACATCATACAATCATAAAAAATTGATAGAATAAATAGAAATAAAAAACAGTTACTCACTTCAGCTGTTTATGTCATCTGACTCACGTACAAATGTTACACTACTTTCTCTTCACAATCCTGAAATTCTTGGTTGAGCTAACTGCTCAGCCATTCGCTAGCCGCCATTTTTCTTTGGAAGAACTCCCCATAACCGGGGAATAGTAATCCTACATGAGGGAGAGATGTGAAAAAGTTCAGGTTGATTCCCTCCATAGTAATGGACAAAAATGGGCTTTTAAAAGCTGCTGGAAATCAGAATTGCACAAAAAAAAAAAAAAAAAAAAAAAAAGCGAAAAAAAAACAAGCAAAAAAGAGGACATGAGAACATGTAGACCTTCACTGGTGATATGCCTCAACTGCATCTAAATCTGTTTCCATACAACTGGTGAATTAGCCAATTAAACTGTATAATGAAAAATATGTGAGTCAGGTCAAGTGAAAGGACTGAAAAGGCCACATACGTAAGAACCACATGATAAGGTACAGAAGATCATGCACTTTGGCAAAATGCTGGAATTCTGGAGTTTGAGATACTGATCAGTGATCTGACTGTTGATCTAAGGCTGCTTCATGTACAGAGAGGATTTTGTTTGTTTTAAGCATTTAATCATAGACCTGCTTAACCTATTGTAATCACTTTGTCATTTATCCAAGAGGTTGAACAGAACACACATATTTTTTCATTTAAGTAAGAGTGATCATCAAAGCTCAAAATTCAGGGACAAGAAAACATGGAGATTGAAAGTTTTTGGCTAAAAATTAAAGAGGCATTTGAAAAGGTTTTCTGTCCCATAAGCACTTTCAAAGCTGAGCTTCCCAGTAAATGTTGAAAATAAAACTAGACACTTCTGTCAGAATATTTAGAAAGAAATGTATTGATTTCATTATAAAGCTACTTCTTTGTTTTCTTTCTATGGTTCTAATTTTAAGTATTTTAATTTAAAGCGGATACAGGCTTTTTTTTTTAATTGAGGGGGTTTTTATTAATATAGAGTATTTTTAAGAGTAACTTTTCTTTTTCATCAGTATAAGATTCCTTATATTCTGTTTATCTCATTTTCTGTTGTATGTTTTAGAAGTGTCTCCATAATTCTGGAAAAAGAATGAAAAAAACCTAAACCAAAACCCAGAAGAATACTGCTGTGATGTAAATTTTTTCAATCTTTTTCAGGCACTGGATCTTTGTGATTATTTTCCTCTCTTATTGTAACAGTAAGGAAGTACAAATAAACTAAGTGTTTCAAGCTATTCTGCAACATTTCCTTTCATGAGAGTAGGTACCAAGGTTCAAGGTTTTTAAAATGCTACATTTGCTAATGTATCACAAATGACACTGGAAACTGTACTTGATTTTTATGCCAGCTGCTAAACAGTTCATTATTTGGCTTTGCCAATATTCGTAGTTCTTCCCAACCCTTTCCCTTGAAGAGGAGCAACAAATACTCCTTTGAATCTAGATTTTTACCCTTGATTACACACAAGATTCTGCCCTCAAATCTGTTCTCTAGTTTACTAACTGTTTGAATACTACTTCAGAAAATCAATAGTACATTAGTCACATTAGGGTTTGGCTTTCTAATTGTCTACCCAATCAATAGCATTCTGCTCATTGACACTAAAAATATTTCCTGAAATAGAGTAATTGATCAGATACAGAACTATATGTCAAAATTATGGCTGTGCTACCAAACCCAAGTGGCTTTTGTATAGTAGAAGCTAGAGAATTCTCTGAAGATTTGTATCTTATTATGTACTGTACTGGCTCTTATGAAAATTAATGGGAATGCATTTAACATTAAAATGTTAAAGAGAAGTAACTCATATCCATCATTACTCAAATCATGCTTTCCTGTTGGAAGTAACTAGTTTTACAGTAGTAAAATGCATGTTCAGATTTGTATTGCTTCTGCTTGGTTTTCCAAATATAAATATTGCACTGAATTGATCACTGTATCTTACATTTTCTCTGAAAATTTAGATCAATGGACTGTATTTTACAGATAGAAAATTAAGGAAGAACTGAACCTAAAAAATAACTTTGTTGTTAAAACACATTCAAAAGGAGATTCTCTTGTCTTTATTTAGGTTTCTATCTATGCTATTGATTTCATATGAGTTTCTTCCACTAATTTTGACCCTAAAGAAGTGCTACGTATTTTTTTAAGATATGAGTATTGAATTTCTGAAAATTGGATTCACATGGATTTGGAGAACAAAATAAGATCTCCTGCCCAATCCAGAAATAGAAACCACTTAGAAAATCAGATGGAACATAAGAGACGAAATATCTTGGCTTCCTTAACATCACTACCTTTTCATTAATTCAATAAAAACCTGTTTTTAAGGTCTCTGTGTTGCTGCTCTTATATAATTTTCTCTGGATACTTGCCAACGATGTGCTGAAAATAGAGGCATTTCCACAAAACTCACCTTCTTTATTCATGACAAATAATAGTATATTATTGTATGGTATATAAATGCTAAGCTCAGAGAATGATTACTATTACAAGATCAAGGACATTTCTATGAATCGCTTTTCGTGAAAATCCTTGCATTTGTAATGTACAAATTCTGGCAGCTGTTTGCTGTACTGAAAAAAAAAAGGATTGTGTCGGGAAAGGTAGAAAAGTGAGATAAATACAACGTGAGCTTTTTTTACTTTTACAAATAGTTGCTATATGTATGTTATTAGACATGTTTGGGGTTTGTTTTGTTTTCTTTGAGTTTCGGAAGGTTTGCTTGTTTGGGGGGGTTGATTTTGTTTGTTTGTTGTGGGGGGGGACGGGTGCACTGGTGTCCCAATAATGGATTTATTACTTCAATAAGTTAAACTTCTGAATTTTTTTTTGTCAATTCAAAAATCATGCAAACAAATTTCTAGTTCTAAGAATCATATTTTATCCTTAGTTATACTCTGTCTCTAAGGGTTACAAAAGTAAAATATATCCTGATTTATACTCTTGTATGAGCAATTAAGACAACAGAATATGCTGTCTTGAAGCAGCTAATGGATCCCTGAATTAACTAGCTTATATATTTCTTAATTTTTCCTCCGTTGTTTTTCCTTCTGAAAACAAAGATATATTACTGCCTAGAGGTGTCCTCAAGTGCTTCCCATTTCCATCTGGAAAAAAAAGTTGACTTTTGGAAAATTTCCCAAAGCTTTTGCCTAGGAAAATTATTTTGATAAGGCACCTTGTAACCGCTTTGTATTCATAGAAGCCCCATCTGAAGAAACTCTTTAACATAATACTAGTCTGATTTAAAGATTGACTGAGCAATTTTCACCTGAACCAGCAGGACTGGAAGCCTGCAGCATGTTTTGAAATCAGCCCTTGGCCTTTATATGACAACCAATGCAAACAGCATTCCACAGGATTTTTGTTATTTGTTCAAAGGACCTGAACCATCACTGCCCAGAGATTAGTAAGAACATAGCAGTCACATATAAGATTGCCCCCACATGTTTTTCAAGCCACTAATTGCTTTCAGGTCAGGGAGTTCCTGACGCTGCTGTCCTGGGTGTGCCCTCAGTCAGAGGGGACACAGCATCTTTCCCACAGACGTCCTTAGTACGTCCTCAGTGGGAATTTGCGCTTGCTGGGCGCGCGTGCTGGCTCCTTGTCGGAGGAGGCACAGCAGGAGGCTGTTGGTCTGGGCCTGCGTCACCCGGAGGCAAAGAAGCAGAGAAGGCCCTTTGGTATGGGTTCCTACAAGTTTACGCTACGGAGTGTCCAGGAACCAAAAAGACAAGGAGAGGGACTGTGCAGGGGATTTTATAGAGGGTGGGCCAGGGCAGAGGAAAGGGGAGGAACCAATAGGGTACTAGTAAAGGGGAGGAAACAATTCAATGGCAACCAATGGGTGTAACAGAGGGCGGGAGTTACAACGGGGAGCCAATAACGAACCGAATGGGGAAGAACTTTCTAGAACAGGAGGAGGGGTTTAAGTCACGGTGCCACCCAGGGGGATGTGGCTTAAACTTCTGTGCCGCCTATTGACCCGCCCCCAGACTCACTGTCTTGGGCGGGGAAATCTACCCATGGGATGGCCTTGGCCTCATTGACATTTGACTGCCACAGCCCAGAAGGGGGCTGGGCCACCGCAACAAGTTTCTTTGCTTTTTCTGTTTAGTAACCCTCAATGGATCCCTTTTGCAATGTTACTCCAGGCTCCATTTGAAGTCATGTCGTGTCTATGCACTGACAACATCCTGTAGTGGGGAGATTCACAGAAAATGCAGCTGCTGTGAAGAATTTTGCTTGTTTTGAACCTGGCTCTTCTTGGCCTTTACTCTTGTTAGAAGTCCTGCTTAATTTTTGCCACCAGTGGTTTTGCAACCTCTCACATAACCCTTACTAAACTGTTTTTTGGGGGGAAGAGGGGTTCTTTGTTTTGTTTGGGATTTTTTTCCAGACTAAAAAATCCCACCTTATTCTTTTGTTCCTTGTAAAGACGTGTAAAGAAACTGTAACATGCATTGTTCATCCTTGTTATCCTCCTCTGAATCTTCTACAATTCCAATACATCTCTTCCGAGATACGGGGATCAGGATGATCCTCCTTGGTTCTTTCTGTATTACTTTTCAAACAATTTTTAATTTCCAATTTTCTTTTGTTTTGGCCTATACAGAGCATTAAGTTGAAGTTTTGCCCATAAACTAAGGTCATCTTCTGCATAGTTATGATCAGCTCGCCTTTTTATGTGTGAAACTAGCGTTGTTTTGCCACAGGTCCATCATTTCACATTTATCTGTCTGGAAGTTCACCTGGCCATTTCAGCTGGCAAAATTTGGTCTTATAAGATGCAGGAATTTCTATCATTAGGTCATCTAAAAAATCAGACTGGTGCACATTTCTAAGATACATTTAAAATACAGATCAAGCTTGGGTTTGTAGTTATCTTTTGTTTTGAAAAATAAAGTGACACTAGAAGATGAAAAGGCAAGTGACAAGACATTTATCTTAAGAAAAATGGAAATTCCATCACACTAAGTATAGTACAGAAAGTCATTGTACCACTGAAGATTTATCTCTGAGCATCTGACTCAAAAAAAAATACTCTTTTCAAAGAGTAAGCAGTTTGCTCTTTTTCAAAACATTGCAGCTAAGTTATATTTTTTTCCCATTTAAATAGGCCTTAAGTTCATATCTTTGTTTTCCTGTGTGGGACAAAAAATCCCTGCAGGGTAGTTTCAGACAAACCCCACACTGCATAACAGCGTTTAATCCCACTTTCACTGCATATCTAAAGGTTCAAAAGAGTGTGAATGTCCACTTCATGGACAATAGAAGCTATCTAGCAGGATGTGGCTCTCTAATGTTTTTGAAGTTGTTGAATTTGAGGAATAATGAAAGTAAGTGTTAAGACAAAGAAAATATAGGAAGTTATTTTCTGCTGGGAAGACAGAGAGAGTGGAGGAAGGAAATCCTTTAAGGTGTCTGGACCAACATACTTTTGTTGTGAGAGAAGTGTGTCTTATTTGTTCTTAGTGTGGTTAATAAAAGCTCAGGCAGTGTGCAATGTATGCATTTTACTTCCCGTCTCAGTCTGAAATGCAAGAAGGAAAAAAGAAAAAGTTTAAGCATCTAAGTTACATAGGCATCGCTCAGGTTAACAAAATCTAAACAAGAAGCTGTAGCACTGCTTGTGATACAGGCTACATGGTATACAGATAAATATATATTTTACACTTACCCTAATAGCTTTAACTCTGCTGTTATTATTCTTCAAATTCTATAAAGTTCCATATATTCTACACTATTTATATTTGTGTAGAGTAAATTCTCAATTATTTCACTAGTTGTTTGTGGTTTGTTTTTTTCTCTGGCAAGGCTAACAAAAGTAGAACCTTGAGAATTTGAAGATACTATGAAGTCTTCTCTTATTCCTGTTATGCCATTAACATGCTATCCATTCTCAGACAGTCCACTGTAAAAATTTTGAACTACTTTCTTAGTTATTTAGATCATTGTCACAAAACAAACACGAGCAAAAAAAAGAACATAAAACCCCAACCAACCAACCAAATAAAAAAAACTAAAACAGCTAAGCAATTACAGCAAGGGGAACTACTTTTTGTGTCCACACACAGTGTTGCCAAAATTAATTAGTATTGCATACCAAGTGTATTTTTAACATTCAGCCAAAAGATTCTTTTATCCTCCATCTGAACAGTGCTACCATTGAAAGGAATCATTCCCCCCTCTCCTCAACTTCATAGACTTCTTGGGAAAATATACCAGCACTTTTTCCTGCTTTGCAGCTGGATAAAGCAGTCTAACATTGTTTTTTCACTTCTAATAAATTTGTTCCTGAATTTTGTGACCTATACTCATGTAATTTCTTGAAATCATAAATTAAATAAATCTTAAAATCACCAACTTTAAATTGTCAGTGCATGTATTGTAGGTATGTAAAAATTAGGCACAGCTAAATTAAAAAATAATGTTCTAAGAGGCCCTTAAAGATCACAATTTCCAATACCCTGTCTCAAGATTACATCTACATTAATTCAAGCCAATGCTTGTCTAATCTTTTCCCAAGAGATTTCCAATGGCCATATAATTGGGCAAATAGCCCAAAACTCACCCTTGCTTTTAGTACTATGTCAGTCTATAAATTCTATACTACTGGAAACCGAGGGGGGAAAAACCCCATCTTTACGGGGATAATATTTATATTATATGTTATTTGCCAACTATATCAGAGAATGATAGAAATATAAGTTTACCTAAAGTATATAATCAATACTTGCAGGTGAACTTCTGTGGCAAAAAAAGAGGAAGATGGAACTGGGTGACTTAATACTGATGTTGCTTGATCTGAAAGAAATTAAGTAATTCATGTCCTAATCTAAAGCCTTTTTAAAGTCAATAGAAAAAATGTGGAAAGTTGGAATGCTATCAAGCATTCGGGTTGATAATTTAATCCACCTTTCACTTGAAAATTAATTATTTTTATTCATCTAAAATTCTTTTTCTCCAGTAACATATGCAATTAGTTTGTTTTGTCATGGAACAACAATATGGAATAGTCACCAGGTATAATTTTCTTTCCCCCTATAACAGTTTTTCATCTGGAGAGGACATACTTTTCTCTACCATGTAGAATTACTGTGAGCCAATTGTAAAGTTATATGCGTTCTCACTATTGAGAAGAAGTCATGCAAAAAATTTAAGACCTGAACACTCCCAAACGTATGAATAGCTTTTCTTCCACATGAATTATTCTGTTGACTTCACCAGGACTGCTTACATTTTTCAGGCATGGCAGGGTGAAGATTATAATTTTTATGATGTTAAAAATCCCTTAACAATATAAAATCGAGGCAGGAATTACTTAATGCTGAGAAATCACAAAAAAAATGTTAATTATCCCCGGAATACAATACAGTGAAAACCAAATGCAAATAAACCAGATTTTAATATGTAGGTATCCAGTAAAATGAAATACTTTTAGATTACTGCTTTTTCTGTTTTAGTATAAGCCGTCAACATTTGTCAGTGTCTCTTGTCATTGAAACATTCTTCTCACTAACACATTTCAGCCCTTGATTCTGAGGCATTCATGTGATCTTGCCTGATGCCTAGGGTGGAATCTGCCAACTATCAATGCAAGTAGGCATTGTGTGACTTCGGCCCCAAAAATTCTTAATTGGAGCCCTGGTTACATGGAATTAAAAGTTAAATTATTCTATTCAAGAGATCCATCCTTAATGTACAGGTTAATTTTCTGTATTAAAACAGATAAAGCAAAAATACCTGGTGTTAATATTCTGTAATGCTGCATGTTCTTCTTGGCAATATACAGCACCAGTAAGAAAGTTTTCCTTGCATTTTTTGGATGAATAAAGTAGGAAAAACAAACAAATCTTCAAAATTTCTGCTTTTTAAAAAAATATTTCTAGTACCATTCCTGCCTTTTCAGTAAGTTGCTATGAATGTAAAACCGCAGATAAAAAAAAGGTGAGAGAATACCTGGAAAGGGATCTGCTTCTGTGGTGTAATGATCATTCATTTTAGCAATACAAGTAAAGTTTTCAATCCCTTTAGAACATAGTTTTAGATGTTATTTTAATTTACACTGCTATATCATTCACTTACCATTTTACTATTAAAATCTTGTCCAAGGAAAAGACAAGCACCAGAACATACTAGAAATACTTTCTGAATCAGCAACTAAGGAAAGAGTCTAGAATTTTAAATAAATATATTAAATTCTTAGAACTTTTTTTAGAGGCCTTATTGATTTCCCGTGGAGAGATTTTTGGGGCTTGACATATTAGCATACAGCAGAATGTATTAACTTGCAAATTAATGCAGTATATGTGTTCTCCCTGGAGGTGGAATAATATGGAAATCATCTACGTACAATTCTGTCTATTACTAAAAATGTATGTCTTGAGAACAGTATCCTTTGCAATCTAGTTATTCTGGTTGCATTTCACTATGATCCAAATTGCCTCATTATAATTTTTTCAAGGTTATTTAGAGGTTGCAAAAGAAAAAATAGAGGCACTGCTAAATTTTGCTTATCTGGGACTGTGAGTAGTATTGATTTTTACACACCACTTTTATAACCTTATAGAATTTAGATTGAAGGCAATGGCAAAACTAAAACCTCACTACCAGTAAAGAGGTATGGAAGAAAAGTAAAATATTAAAAAATAAATTATATCTTGTTTAGTCTTTGGGCATTGCCCACTTTAAACACAGAATTTAAGACTTTAAAATGTTTCTCTGATTCTGCTATGAGAGCAAGAGCAGAAGGGAAGGATCCAGGCTAGAATACTTTAAAAGTATTTGACTGCACTAGCAAGACAAAGTTCTTAGGTTTTCAAGAATCAGTTAATTGGACTAGGAAAAAGTATTTAACATGCAGAATATTCAGTAATGCAATATTCCATAATAAAATTAAACACTGTCATTTGCAGTAATTAGTCTCCAACACTTATCCTAGGCTTGTAGTCAAATGAGGATTTGGAAGAGTGCTATGCCTGACAGATACTTGATAATTGACATATCTTAATATATATTAGTAGTGAAGAAGAGAGCAAGAAACACTCTTTTCCTTTAATATATGTCAATATTTTGTTCAAAGGAACTTTGATCCTTCTTTGAAGCATCTAGTAATTAGTACTAAGGAAAAAAACCCCAACCAACTATGATTGATTTACCATAGTCTTACATAGCTCTGAATCTGTGCATTCTCCTGCCACACTAGATGCGTTCAACACTGTGAAAATCTAAATCGGTAATATTCATGGCCATTTTATTATAAGTAATAATGACAATGGCCACACTTTACACTTCCATATCTCATGTATTTCCAGTAATAGTTATATGCTTTTTAACAAAGGTGAAAGAAGGAGACCTCACACAAAATGTAATTGAGTCAGCATCTCTGTATACACAGGCAGAGATTGCAAACTTTGAATAAATTTTATTATGCCTAAAGAAACATTCTGTTGGTTTAGACTAGGCATTTCATCTAAGCACTTTACCTGAATTTTATTTTTCACATTCAAAATATATTTAGCAGTAGCCATTTGCAGTATGGTCCAGCATCACTTTATGCATTAGAGACAAAAAAAATCAGAATGGCTTGTGTAGTGTGAATTTATTTATTAAGTTTTTTTTTAATTAATGATACTGCCTTAATTGGGCATGATGTAATGAAGTAGGATTAAGAAAATTAATTTAAAGCTAGTTATCCCTAAAATATATCCTTTTTTCACTTTGCTGAGTGCTATTAGTCATCCAGAAAACATGTAAGATCAGGTGAAGATTGGCCACTATATGGGAAATAACACATCTGACTGATCTTAAGAGACATGATGCACATTTTATAATTGTATGAAGATCACTGAAAATAAAGAGTTACATATTTATATTCAATCGTTTCAGCTTCCTATTTCTTAAAGACTAAGTGGTTGATTAAATTCTAATAACTAGTACCCGAAATAATATTAAAAACTGTATAAGAAAGTAAGAGTCCTTTGTTTACCACTGAGAAGCACTGCAATAGAAATCCTAAGCACAACTAAAAAGCTTTTCACAGGAATACCTCTGAGCATAACTCCCTGATGAATCAAAGTAGAAAGCTATATATCACACATTTACTTTAGAAGAATTTATATCTGCTTGTTCATTTTTCCATCATGAAAAATCAAAGGAGATCTTTTCTTCTAAACAAGTCTAGGAAAAATAAATTGTGTCCACACTGTGTCTTGTCTGCAGTTCTTTTTGGTAACCACTTAAAATATGGATAGTACTTCTGTCACTGTCTGGTGAGCTTTCCAGTGGCATGAAAGGAACATATGCTTGCATTCAGCTAATTTGCAGTGAGCATTGGATATTTGATAAAAAGCTGATTGTGCAATGCAGTACATAATCTGGCCTTTTCTGCATTTCGGTTTTACTTTCTGTACAAAATTTCTTAAGTGATTTAGCTTGTGAAAAAGAACACAGATGTTTCACCACTGCGTATTTTGCTGCACTTTGACTCTTGTTTTAATCTGCACCAATAAAGTAATGAGTCTTTGAGAGATGACCAAAATGGGCAACTGGGTCAAGTTTCTGGGTTTGGTGTCCTTATAGACTGACTTCATTGAACACAAAATTGTTGAGCTCCAAAAGTAAGGTCAGAGAGAAAATCAATTTTTCACTTTGGGTATCTCCTAGAGAATTTCACTCCATGTCCCTCAATGGAGTGAAAGCCTTTGATTTTGCCTTCCTGGTGAGGGAGGACATACAAAATTTATGGGGATGGTGGTGAAATTAATGTACACATAAGGGATTTATATCTTTGGAGCACTCATGCCGAAGTATGGAAAAGCTCAATGGATGATCTGGATGGACAGTTATAGACACTTCAGGAGAGACAGGCAGAGCAGGCAGGGCAGAGCAGTAACACCGCATGTAAAGGAGAGGTCAGACTGTACAGTGTTTGCAGCTGGGAGTGACATGGTTGAGAACCTTTAGGTAAGGATTAAAGGAAAAGCAAATAAAGCAGATGTTGTTGTGGGAGTTTAGGACAGATCAGCCAGGCAGGATGATGGCACCAGTGTATTATTCTAAATTGAATTGATGGAAATCTCCAGAGAAGTTACTCTGGTCCTTACAGGTGACTTCAAATTCCCAGAGGTTAACTGGGTCTGTCATACAGCAGACACAAAGAGGTCCAGGAAACTCCTGAAGCACCTTAAAGAAAGCACTTTCGTATAGGTACTAAAGGAGTGGAGTGGAGTGATCTCTTTTCTCTGATGTCTGGTGATAAGACACAAGGGAATGGTAAGGGGGAATACAAGAAATACCTGGGGAAGGTAAGACTGGATATTAGAAAAAAGTGGTGGTCAAGCACTGGAACAAGCACCAAAGGGAAGTGGTCATGGCCCAATGCCTGCTGGTGTTCAAGGAGATGACTTGCCTTTACTTTGCCCTATAGGAGTTGGACTCAGTGATCCTCCTGGGTCCCTTTCAACTCAGGGATTTCAGTTCTGGCATTCTGTGTCCTATATTTAACTGTCTTTTAAGTACTTTTCACTCAAACAGTAACTTACATAAACTTTGTGAGGGGGAGAAATGAGTCTATTCATCTTTGTGACAGTTGTAATTTTTTACACAATTTTGAGAATTTAAAAATTTAAAAAACAGCTCACATCCAATCTGCACATCAATTAGAAGGAAAAAGAACCCTATATATATAACACAGCAAACACTGTCTAGAAGCAAATGAACTTCACAGCACGTGATAATTAGCTCCAAAGGTACCTTTGTATATAATGTGTTCTGGATAGGATGCCATAATGGAATGTGGAGGAGTAAACTAATGTCTTTATCATTCCAAAGCATCCGTGGGCAAGTCATACAATCCTTCTATTAAAGTTATCCATCTCCATAATGGGATTAAAAAACTGTCTCTAACTCTGTCCATCTAGTCCATCTAAGACCAGATGCTAACTCATACTGGCAGAGTTACCAATTACAGAAATACTCTGTGTGAGCAAATCCATACAAATGCAAGTATAGATTACTGCTTGGTAGACTTAGACTGCCTTTTCCATGTATCACTATCATCTATACATGCCTTAAGGATCAGCTTTAGCACACTTTCAATATTGTGGTCTTTGGCACTATAATATTCATATCTGTTATTTTTTGTTAGGTAGTTGCTATATACATATTCTTCATGTTCTGGTATTCATAGAAAACAGCAAAGACTAGTTTCTAATTTAATCCTCTGTGAGGAGTTATTGTACAGGCTAGCACAGATACTTGAATGTGACTTGCATCACTAGATTTTAGCGTCACAATCGTAGAGATGTATTTGACCTTCATTTTCTTTTTTTCTATAACAATAGTGAATTTTCCAAGAATATTAGGTTATGTATGTGTATAGATATAATCTTAGAAATCACATATCTATGGGAAGAAATATAACCCTGAGTTAGAACAGTGACTGAGTGCCAGCAGGTTTTGATTAATGTAATTCCCTCAGGGCAGAACAGCACTAGAGCTTTTTGTCATCATTAGTTCATTAGGACTACATAACTACATTGCTGATGCTTACTCTGAGGCTTCCACTTGCTTTCTTATAACTGCATTTACATTTTCAGTTGTGATAGAGGAATTGGGAAAGAAAGTTATTACACAGAACATGCTTCTTTTCCTTTTTTTCTTCACTTAATGTCTGAAGGACACTTACTATGTACCCTTAGCACACGACAAGCTGATCCAAACACCTGTGCAACCTCCAAGTCATCTCTGAGTCCATTTTCCCTTTTGTTTTTCGTTGGATGTGCTCCTGCCTACTCTTAACCTATGAAGTCTAAATAAATTTATTAGCTGTATATATCCCATTATTAACTGTAGATCTGGTAGCAATCCAAACTGGAATAACAGGCCCAAGTGACTTTTTTTTAAAATACTCTAAAAAATGTCTCATTTTAGCATCTTTGTTGCCACTTATCACAGACTACAGATGTATTTTGATGTTTTTGTGTTACAGTGGGGAAACTGCAACACGCGTATCAATCAATGAGGCCCATGGAAAAGAAATATCTATGGACGGATTCTTGGTAGATGTTTCAGAGATGTTTATTTCTCCAGCCGCATGTCTGGGGCTCTGCCGAGGAACTGCTCAATCCCGGGACCCGAGGGTCCTTGCCCGTACAGGGGAACACAAACCAACCCATGGGGAACGAGGCTGACCAGGGGCAGGGAAACCCCGTGTCTCCCCCCCCAGGGCCCCTCTCCCAGGACCACATGGCAGCGGGGAAGGGACTCCGACATTTTTTTTGTCCTTGATTTCTCCACTCTTATATTATACAGCACATTCAGCTTCATTAATGTTCTCTTCAAAAAAAGAAAGAAAATGTCTTCAAATTTATTAAGACCAGCAAAGCCTAATGCATAGATAAAAGAACTAAAATTTGGGAGACCAAGGTTCTCAGTTTTTCACTGACCTGCCAGGTTATGCAAGCTGAGATGATACCAATCTCTTTGGTTAAATGACATAAATCCACTGTGTTTGCTGTTCAAATCCGACCTGAACTGTGTGGATAAACTTTCTCCTTGCAGACATGTAGGAGTATGTCTGTAGTCACTTGGGACAAGATCTGAAATCCACTGAAGTTATCCCTTCAAAGAAAGGGATAACATCTCTTCTTACTGACTCATGTGTCTGAATCAGACCCATAGTTTAACTTGGTGTTTAACTTACTAGCTCTTTCAAGAGACAAGGAGTTTCCTGGAAATTAAAAAGTGATAAAGGGAAACTGATCACATAAGAGATTTCCTTCAACATTATCATAAGGAGATGTGATTTGCTGAAAGTATTTAAGTTTAAATATCAGTCACAGAGTAACCTTTAAGACATCTTGTCTCTCAATAAGTAAGAAAAATGAAAGGTCTCTCAGAATCCTAGAACACTGAAAAACAGAGCCCATGAAATATTCTCATCTTTACAGAATCTTTTTTCCCCCTCAAATGTTGACTGAAAGTTTTCCTCCTTCCAAATAATTAGGGTTTGGTAATTCTTTATTCTTCAGTATGAGCAATATTTGCTAGGTGAGCAGCCAAACAGTAGGAGACCATGAGACCAAAGACAAGTCATTATGTACCCATTGACGGCATCTTTAGATTTCAAAGCCGTTAGCCGTTTTCAGTCTAGAAATTTCTATCACCAACAATTTCACACAGAATCTGACCTACTACTTTTACTGAAAAGGTCTGAAAATTTAACAGGAATAATCTGGTAAGCTAAGTAAGAAAAGGTAAGCTAGGTAAGAAAAGTCCTAGAGGTGTCACAGCACAGGAGTGCTTAAGGGAGATCCAGAATCTATTCCAATATTCTTCAGGATGCTCTTATTTTTCATCATAGAGTTCTAGATTGTGCTAGACTTAAGAAAATAGCAAAGGCAGTGTTTTGTCCCTAGTTTGGAAATATCCATGGGATACTTTCTGTTAATTTTTCATGCATATAATTGTCTGTTTCATTTTTAGATCCAATTCCTCTAACAGATGTCTTGGGTTGACTGTGGCATCTACTGCCAAGTGCCCACTGCTTTATCACTCCCTTCCTCAGCTGGTCAGCAGTGATAGAATATAACAAAAGGCTCATGGCTAGAGATAAGAACAGGGGGAGATCACTCACCCATTACTGACAGGGACAAAACAGATTCAACTTGCAGAAAAAATTAATTTACTTTATTGCCAACTAAATCAGAACGAGAATGAGAAATAAAAGCAAAATCTTAAAACACATTCCCCCATCCCTCCCCTTTTCTCAGGCTCTTGATCTTTTCTGCCTCCTGCCCACAGCAGCACAGGGGGAGAGGGAATGGGGGCTGTAGCCAATGGGGGCTTCCCACAGGAACACAGCCTCCTTCAGGCACTTCCATCTGCTGTCATGTGGGGTGCTCCACAGGCTGCAGGTGGATCTCTGCTGCCCTGTGGTCCTCCACGGGCGCAGGGGCACAGTGGCCAGGCTGCACCGCGGGCTGCAGGGAAATATGAGCTCCAGCACCTGGAGAAACACCTCCACCTCCACCTTGGTGTCTGCAGGACAGTTGCTCTCCCACAGTTTCACTCGTTTCTCCTGGCTGCTGTTCCACAGCCATTTTTTCCCCCTTCTTAACTCTGTTATCCCAGAGGTGCTGTTACCATTGCTCATGGGCTCAGCCTTGGCCAGCAGTGGGTTCAGCTTGGAGATGCCTGGAATTGGCTCTATTGGACATGGGTGCAGCTTCTCACAGAACCACCCCATAGCCCCCACTACAAAAACCTTGCCACAAAAACCAAGTACAACAGTTTTTCTAATTTTCATTGATATTCATGATACATGATATCCATGAGTACAGTTCATGGAATTGAATTAGGCATCACAATAAACTGTCCAGTGTCATTTACACCATTTACACATACCACAGCTGTCACTGGAGAAGAAATAATATTTTATTAATTTTTCTGAAGAAATATAATCCACCATTTGTTTCTCCCATTTTCAGAAGAATAAAACTTATTGCTTTTCTAATCTAATCTTTGAAAAGAACCTTCAGCTTCCCTTCTTAAATTCAAATATCCCTTGTTGAAATGATGGTTTTTTCTCCTCCAGGTCATGTACCATAGATCAGTGATTCCGATTCTAAATTTTGCCTTAAAGACAGTATTTATAATTCATCTCTCATATTCAAACTTCATCTGAAGTATCTTACTGAGGCTGTTTTATGGTAAGAAAGAGCAAAACTCTTAAGGATACTTCCAAAGTATTCCAAAGTGTAACCAAACAACCATAAGAAGACTAATTTTAGAACACACATTCCACTTACATGCAATTTAAATCCCTGCTACAAAGGGGTACAGCTATTTATTATTCTCTCTGCATGAACAATCCTCAAGTGTAAAAGGAGTTCCAAGACAGGTTAAATAAGAACTAAGTAAGTGATCCTAAGCCAATTAGGAACGCAGCCAGTAGAAATCTTTCAATGTCAACAGAAATACATTTTAATTTTTTTATTTAAGAGAATGAAGTAAAGAACGCAGAACGAGTAACTTTGTAAAATGTTAAATTGTAAAATGGAGAGAAAATTGACATGTCCTGTCAATGGGAACTGAAGCTGTGATTGAAAAAAATAACCATGCCAAGAAAAATCATTTCATAATTATAAAAAGTGTTGAAACTTAATAGGCTCAAAACCAAGGAGATAAACATAAAAAGTGCTGATTAAAGCATTTAATAATAGTACTCATAAATTATTAACTCAATAATTAGTTTAACTGTTGTCTAGATGAAGAAAATTTTGTAACCAATGGTAACTTAAGCATTGTACCTAGCATTCACTACTTGATTTGATTTTGTGAGCTAATTTATAATATGTATTCACCTGAATTTAATTATGTTGTTTCCCTAGACATGTGGGATAAGTGACAATAGTAGTGAAGCAAAACTGGACCATCTCTATCTTGTTCACAGAAATTTGATTACAAATTGACAAATTAATATTTTAAGTGCTACAGTTCTAATTCTGTTGCTAAAAGAGAAGCATAATAACATTAATTTGTCAAAGGTGCATTAAAAAGTCAGACTAAGAAAATGGAAAAACATATTAATATAATGTTATAGAAACTGTAGTTGAAACAGGCCATTTTATGACTTGTTCTCAGTGTTTGTCTTTTTTTTTTTTTTTTACTGTTGTATCTTGGGGGTTTTTAAGTCTATATATTTCAGATAGATTAAAACTCTCACAAATTATTAGAAAGAAATGTGCTCAATGGCAATAATACACAAAATCTTTTTAATGCCAGCATTGTCTTTATGTTGTTTCATTTAGATGCCTTTCCAACTCTAATACATTTATTGAAGTCTGAGAGTCATTAGGTTTTCCCTGCTGTTTGGAGTTCTCCTTAGTTTGGAGTCAATAAATGCATTTAGAAAAGGGCATAACATATTTCAAGAAGGCATATTTTACCCATTCATCACCATTGTCAAGCTCTAGATCATCAAAAGACTCCCTAACTCCTCCACTTCCTAAAGAGGGCTCTCTTTCCCTGCTGATTCTGAATAGTTTATAGCCACTTGCTGCAGCATTCCAGAAGCACAAGTCATCCCACTATTTTTCCATGATTGCTGACACTGTAATTTTTGGGCTTCTCAATGTTTTCCATTGCATTTCAGTTGGGCTATCAGTCCTGCCACCTTTAGGGGAAGAAGACCTAATTCCTGTGTGACTGTTTTCAGGTGCTTCTATGGTTTCTAACACTTCAACACCCATCCCTGCTGCACAAATTAGTACAGGGGCGATTCAAATCTGCTACAGTGTCCACTTGCACACCACCCACTTGAATATTTTTGATCATCAGGCCTGCTGCTGACAAACGGGGTGCACCTGTCTTTAAGGGAGAAAAGGATCGTCACTCAGGAGTTAACAAGCCTCACTGAAGGAGTTTTAAACTACATTTGAAGGGAAAAGGGGATAAAAACAGGCTCACTAGAAATAAGCCTGGGAGCAGCATGCCTGATGATCAAAACCCACAAAATTCTACCAGGGATCAGTCTCACCAGTCTCAGATACCAATCTGTTACTCTCTTGATCTGCTTCCTATTTCTTCCTTCATCATTCCCTGCAAGTGGAACAATAGAGGAGAATTTTACATGCGGTCCTGATCCCTTAACCAGTTAGTCACAAGATGCTGAATTCCCTTTTTGATTGCCCTTAGACTTCTTATTATTGCAATTTCATCACTGCCTGCTTGAAAAAGTATTAATGGTTAATAATTTGAGGGCTGTACCAGAGTAGAAAGTTTCCTCCTAATGTCTTTAACACAGGCTCTGAGGGGCAATAGACTTTCTCTAAGGAGTGGATCCAGTGTACATATTGGGCTTTTTGTTCCTCTCAGAAAAAAGTCTCTTATGACAATGACACATCTTTTTTTCTTTTTCTGTATGGAAGCAGTCTTGACACAAGGAGTAGGCTGACTCAACCTCAGCGACAGGCCAACCTAGATGAACCATCCTTCCTTTCACTGTTCAGCTGCACTTGCAGAGCCTCGTACCTGTTATGCCAGGGCACCTGGGAAGGTGGGGTAGTAATGGAGGGGATGCCCTGCTACGCAGGGCAGGAAGTTATCACCATTTCCCCCCTAACCCTTAAGCCATGGTGTTCTGCAGATTAAAGATAGGATAGGGAATCCCCTGTATCATGCATCCTCCCAGGTCTGTCCCTGGGAAGGTAGGGGGTTTCTCAAGTAGTCTATCTCTCACTCAGACTCTCTGATGCTGCTCAATCTACTCACCGCCTCCCACAGTTCTGTCACTAAGTGAAGGTGTTCCTCTACCTGGGCACACCTCCCACATGTGTACTCACTGTGCTGTCGAGTATTCTTGCATAGGGCACATCTTGCAGCTGACACCTTGGCAGGCAAATGTGCAAGATGAGATAGGCAAGACTATGATGACATAATAAGGAAACAAACCTTGATGGCTCTAGGGTGCATAGAGAAAGACTTAGTGTACTGCAAAATAAATGTAGATTATAAGACCAAGAAGGTCCTATTGTCTTTTTAATGTCTTTTTTTCTCTCCTTCTATCTCCTCCTTTTTTTTTAATTAAAAAAAGTCTTTACTAAAAAGAGTTTATAGTGGTGAGGCTTTTGGCACAGTTAATACCTGTAACATCAAGATAAAAGTCAGGTTAGGGCCAGGAGTGGATGTCAAAGGATAAAGTTCCATGAGGTAGGTGACCTGATTTAAAGGCTTGCTGTTGCCAAAATGAGAGATTCCACATGCTTTGCCATGTGCAGACATAAACATCTATAAACCAGCGTTGTTAGTCCCATGCTCTCAGTCTTTTCTGCTGGCTCTGGCATTTGTCTGACCCTGTGCTGAACCAGTCCAGCTTGCTAAATAGGTGAAAAGCAAATCCATGAACAGTTACAAGAAGAAGCGATTTTTTTTTCAACAGTAGTTCACAAGAATATTATTTTAATGAATCACACCAAGAGAAATCAATTTTCAAGTAAAAAAGCTGTACAGGTAAACTGTCTATCTTTGTTATCATCAGGGTTCCCTCACTAGCCCAAATCACTCACTTTTCAGAGGTCTGCCTCCAGGTTTTGTGTAAAAAGTATCTATAAAAACAACCTGGCTTGCAGAACATGACAGTGATAGAAATTTAAGAGCTCAGACTTGGAGAGACAGAGAATTGCTGTGCTACATGCCCAAAAATGACACAACGAAAAGCAGCAGCCAGAATTGAACTTGGGCAGATTCAACTCAGATATAAGTGTCTTTTTAGGAAGTGTTTCAGAACCAGAATAAAACTCTTGCAAAAGGAAAACAGGTTCTCCCTCTCCTGGTGTTTGCAAATTGTGACTCAGAAACTTCACAGAATATGTGTGTTACTAAAACACAAATATTATGTCTACACAAGGATTTTGCTAGACCATCTACTAAAAAAATAGTGTAAACTTAAAAATGGGGGGGGGGGGGGGGGGTTTGCCTCACAGTCAAGACATACGTGTTTAACTTGGGATGCCAAGTGCAGGGACACACTACTTCCTGATATTGCTGCTTAACTGATTATTACTTCTTACGGAAGACAAGAATACTCTAAAAAATTAGCTAAGGAGGACAAAGCTGCATTTCGCTACGACTGCATTCAGATTCTCCTGGTCTGACACTCATCACAGTGGGGAATAAAAAAGTAAAGAAACTTCCCCACTTTAACAGAAGGCACGTCCTCGAAGCAGCTGGTATTCCTCCACTGGCAATGCAGAATACTTGTGAAAAACGTTTTTATACTTTTATTTGTGAGCTTTCCGGCTACAGTCCCACTCCCCTGCCCGACAGTCCGTGCCGTAGCACTGCCGCTGACCCTCAGTGCTTATAGGGCACAACGGGGGCGGCACCGGGGTGGGGCGGGGGCGGTGCCGGGGTTGTGCCAGGGCCGGGGCGGTGCGGGGGCGGTGCCGGTGCCGAGGCGGTGCCGGTGCCCGGGCGATGCGGAGGCGGTGCCGGGGCCGAGGCGGTGCCGGTGCCGAGGCAGTGCCGGGGCGATGCGGAGGCGGTGCCGGGGCCGAGGCGGTGCGGAGGCGGTGCCAGGGCGGTGCGGAGGCGGTGCCGGTGCGGAGGCGGTGGCGGTGCCCGAGCCGAGGCGGTGGCGGTGCCCGGGCGGGGCGGAGGCGGTGCCGGGGCGGTGCCGAGGCGGTGCCCGGGCCGAGGCGGTGGCGGTGCCCGGGCGGGGCGGAGGCGGTGCCGGGGCGGTGCCGAGGCGGTGCCCGGGCCGAGGCGGTGGCGGTGCCCCGGCGGTGCGGGGCGGAGCCGGCGGCGGAAGCGGCGGGGCCGGCGTTGCCGGGCGGAAGCGGCGGCGGTTGGCGTTTAAAGGCTCCGCGGCGGCAAAAGGGCGGCGAGTGGCGGCAACGCGGGCGGAGCGGCCTGAGGGCTCCTGGGTCCTTCCGCTCCGCTCCGCTCCGCTTCGGGAGCGGCCGCGCTTCCTGGCCCCGGCAGCGCCCGGGCGGAGCAGGGAGATGGTGTCCAGAGCCGCCGATCGGCTGCTGATCGTCGTCTCTGTGCTGGAAGGTAACCGGGAGGGGCGGGAGGGTCGCGGCCTTCGGGCTGCAGCGCGTCCCCTCTATGCTGAGAGGAAGATGAGGGGTGGTCGCTGCCTCCAAGGTGTTTTCTCTGGTGGCCTGAGCGGGCTAAGCTGAGCAGCGTTGAGTAAACCAATTTTATTAACAAAGCTTTGGGCGTACGTATTTTAAGCCTGGGGTTCGCTACCCCCGGTTAGGTCTTGGAGGTATTTACACAATGTTTTATTTTAAATGAATGAGAAAAGTAGCCATCCTTTCCTGAGGGTTTTGGGGTTTTTTAAGTGGTGTTCTGGTGTTTCTGTTCCTTCTTAGCAATCTGCTGTAAGCTGGTTTTGGTAGTGTTGTCTCGAACGTATAGCTAGTTGTTCTTCATCTTGTATTTCTACAGATTTTAGTTGCTGTCGTCTAATTACTGTGTGAGTTGTTTATCGGGGTATCTTTTTCTGGTTTGGGCTGTTTTGGAGATTAGTGGGGTTTTGGGTTGTTTTGGCTCAATGCTTTTTCTTTGTCAAGTAAATCCTATTATTTCTATTTATGTATCCTATTATGTCCATTTATGTAGTTTGCCAGAGGAGCTTACAAATAAGATCCTCTTGTCTGACATGCCTGTAGTATCATCTCCCCACACTGTGATATAAGTAAATTTTCACTTCTTCATGTCATTTCAAACCAGAATATTGGATGATCCTGAACCCAGGACCAATCATATACAGTTTTAGGCACTCTCCTAAGCTGGTAATAATTTTTCTTTTCATCAAATGGCAGGAAAAACATGTTTCGCTACTTTTATAAGATTGTATTTTTCTGTTTTGGTGTTGGACAGTCATAACATTTTCAGTTGAAGTAAAACACTCTCTTTCTCTCACCTGCTCCCTTACTTGTTGGCAGTCACAGATTTCTCGAATCATTCTAATTGCTTGCTACTTTTTCTTTTTTCTTTGTTACTTGATTTCTTGTTTCTTCACAAGTAGTCTGTTTTGTATTATGTTCTGTCATATTTCTGCATAGTGCAAACACTTTTTCTTTAAAGAACAGAGCAGGGAAGATGATACGGGAAATTAATTTCACTTAATTGGTTTATGGCATAAATCTGAGCTCCTCCTTCTTTTTTAGTGATGGCCGTGCAATGCCACTCTTTTACAGGGCGCTGTTTTCCAAAACGACCCAAGCACATGCTTATAGTTGAAGCCAAGTTAGATGGTGAACAGCTGGCTACTGATCCTGTAGAGCATACTGATCAGCCTGAATTTGCTACAGAACTGGCTTGGGAACTTGATAGGAAAGTGCTTCATCTGCACAGGTAATGTTAAAAAGTGAACTCTCATTTGCAGATAAACTTTAATTTTCTTGTCTTTACAGTTAGTGAAGTACAGGTTTTTTGTTACTGTCATCTGAATTGGTTTTTTGAACTTTCTTTTACTTTTATCTGCCATAATGTTGTTAAAAATGTACTGAGGTAATGTACAAAAAAAGGTAGTGTGTGGCAAGAGAAGCAAT
This sequence comes from Aphelocoma coerulescens, assembly GCF_041296385.1. Classification (NCBI taxonomy): domain Eukaryota; kingdom Metazoa; phylum Chordata; class Aves; order Passeriformes; family Corvidae; genus Aphelocoma; species Aphelocoma coerulescens. The sequence continues at coordinate 57,190,220 of NW_027184085.1, forward strand.
GCTTAAAAATTCTAAAAGGTATGCTTTTACACTACTGTAAAAACACCCTACAGGTGCTTAGAACAAATTAATAGCACTGTAATTCAAACATTGGAGTCAAGCTTCCTTATGTGTACTGTGACACAAAATTAACTTAATTTCAAACCTGACAAGCCTATGTAAATAGTTTTTGAAAATGTCAAGGAAATAAGGTGAGAAATTGGACCTTTCCATAACTCTTATTTGGTTTTACAAGTTTTACAATTTACAGGTTGTAATGTTATGACCATGTTTTCAAAGAAGTTAAAAAGGCTGTATCATCTTTGTTTGACAGAGAAAGATGCCTACATATGCCACGTGCTACACATCTTATCTGTGCCTTGAAGTAGTTAGGTGCTTTACCCAAAAATCTTCTCCACAAGTCCTGTTTTTAAGATGCCCTTACAAGTGTAGTTCAAATTTCTTGTGAGGCGCTGTGCTTATTTCTTTTATGTGGATGAGGTATTTATTTGTCACTAATGTCTTTTTAATAGAACTTGAGACTATGAGGCTCCAGTGCACTCCTCTTCAATTTTAGAAAATTAAACCTCTTGTTCATTCTCTCACTCACTGATGAGTTTTTATCTGTTCAATATAAATTCAATTTCTGACACAATGAAACTAGTTATATAGCAAGTTTTGTATCATTGGCTTGCTGGAAAGTTATGAAATATCTTTGAGAACTAATGGCACACATACATTTTATATTTAGTATTTCAACTAAGTTGCTTTTTCAGGCTGCAGCGTACACCTATCAAGCTCCAGTGTTTTGCATTGGATCCTGTATCTTCAGCTAAAGAGAATATAGGCTACATTGTACTGGGTTTAAGGGCTGCGCAGGAAAAGAAACAGGTATGTTATGGGGCATAAAGATTTAAAATTTATGCTTTGGCAGCAATGCTATTACAGGCAATATAATTTGAATTAAAGCACAGACTAAACTTCTGAGTTTTGTTTTGGAGTACGACTGATTGATCATGTATGGGGGATTTTATTTTTTTTTCTTTTCTTTGGAGGAGAGATATCTTGAGTCTGAGAACATGTGCAAATGCAAAAATTGTTGTACTAATCTTTCTTATTTCTGAATTGGATAATTGGAGTATTAGCAGCCAATTAATCTATACCCTTTCATTATTTAATCAACTGGAAAAATTTATCTAAGCAATAGATATGGACCAATTGAATCTCCATCACCAAATCAAGTCTTAAGTTGTTTTTTAATACAGCATGGAGTAAGCACAATACAGTTTTTTATATAAATTTAATTAGCCAATACTCTTATATCAAGCTTGATCAAAATATAACTTTGATATGGGTCATCCGAGGAGCGTGGTGTCTTATTTTGACATCACTCTTCTTGAGAATTTTCAGTGCCTATGATTTACTATGCACAGCTGAAGACTTGAAGGTTTTCTAAGATCTATGGTATATTTCTCTTTCTAACTTTTTTGCTGTACAAGTCAGTGGAAAAAAATTGGAATATTCAGCTAGTTGTCCAGTAACCATCCTACAGAATTTTTTAGTACAATAGTGTACTATACAGACCAAATTTTTAGAAATAAAAACCAAAGTGTATTTCTGTAGATGATGAAGTCGAAGTGCTAGATTAAGACTGAGTTTTCTTTAATACTATTTTTTTCTGTGGTTTTTAAACACTCTTGGGTCTTATTTTTGTATTTTACTATGTAGACTCCTAAATGGTATCCGTTGCTTAATAACAAGTATGCTAAATTTAAGCCTGAAATACAACTTGGTGTTGCATTGGAGACAGATTCAAAAGCACTGGTTGATGATTTTAAAGCAAAAGAGACACCCCCTAGAGAATGGAAGGGTAAGTGATGTAATACCACTCACTTTGAATTAAAAATTTTCCTGTGCCAGATGACATATCACTTGTTTCAAATGTGTTGTTTTAAGTGTCAAGAGAATTTTAATTTCACATCTGTTCCGATGCAAATCCTTTGCAGCTGATTAATGTTCCTTTTGGCAGTAAATTTTTCAAGGATTCTTTACTGTGGTAATTGTGTGATTTCTAGGGGGACAAGTTACAAACCAGCTGATGTTTAAAATGAGAATCAGGGTCCCATAGTTAACTTTCTTGGGCATTTTACTCATATTTATGGGCTTTAGAAAGTTATGAAAGAAATAGGAAAGGAGCTTCTTTGCAGAGTGTAAGAAGTACTTTGGGCTTGGAACTGTAAAGTAGTAAAATGTCTCATTTATTGGGTAGGCTTGCTTCTTTTTTGGTAGCTTCTCTTTTGGTGGCTTCTTTTTCTAATCTTTCAGTACTTAAATCATGTTCTTTTGTTAAGGGTCGTTTTTTGTGGTAACATCTGCTTACTGTTGGGACTCATTCCAGTTCTGGATTCTCTTGTTCATTTCTCTCAGAAGAAATTAGTGAAATGTGCCAAAAATCTATTGGAAATCAAATGGTAGCACAAGTAGATGTGTTTGTGTGCTGTGCCTTTAAGTCAATTTTTCATCTGCATTTTTTTTTTTTTAATGCAAGTTAGTAGTTTTTAAAAAAACAAAAACAAGGTCTTTGAAACTTGATTTAAGGAGCCCTTAAACAAAAACATAATTCCGTCTTGCCCTGATCCCCACCCAAATGCCTATATACTTAACTTTTGAAAAATGAGCCTTTTGGTAAAACTAGTGAATTTTCTCCTGCATACTTCACAATACTTCTGGTTATGATCTGTGGCTGTGATTTTGTAAAAACAGAGTGGTCAGTGGCAGTAAGTGTTTTACAAGCTTCTGGCCCAGAATTCACTGACTTGGCTGCCTTTCAAAACTGCTTAAGACAGTATTTAAGTTTCCATGTAAGTGCAGAGCTTACTCCATTCTTTCAGGTTTACAGCAAAACACAGGGAACTTTCCATATTGTAAAATTTGTAGAGGAGGCGAGGAACAACTGTAAATGATTCCTTAGTCTTCACTTCCCGTGTGATCTTTATGCCTGTGAGTTCTCCTATCCCTCATGACACTGGCAAAAAATAAAGGAAGAACCTTCTGCCTTCACTCAGCACTGTTTTCCACTTGATGTTTTCTGTGGAATAATTGCTACAGACAAGTTTGCCAGCTTTTTCCTTTCTTTTGTCATGTCAAAATTAGTCAATATCGTATTTATGTAATGGGGAAAAACAAACAAACTTGTGGGTTTTCGCAGTTATAAAGTTAATGTTCCAGGCATTGGGTATGAGAAAGTTGGGTTACCCAGTTCTAGTCTAGACCAGTAATTTTCCATTTAGTATTCATATACCTTTTTTTTCTTTACTGACTTAAGTTGTGTAAAGCTTTCAGTATTTGAAATGGAGCTTTTTTGTTCACAAAATGCTGTGTCATTATTTCTATTTGGTGTAACCTGAGGGCTTTGAAATGCATTGAATTACTGGCACTATAGAACAGAAACTAGCAAACCAGAATACAGAATATGTTTTAGGCATTGAAGACTTCAGATGAAAAAACTTTGAATGAAACATTATAAAGGTCTGTGGAATGGCGCATCGTATTTGTTCAAACAGGTTGCAATATGCAGTTACTGCCTTGCATTTTCTTTAATGAACAAAGTAAAGAAAAAGAGCATGGTGGACTCTAGCATAATGAAATAAACTTCTAGTCACTGTAATGTTATTCACAGTAACACTAAATAAAAAGAGGAACTAGGATTCTGTCTAGCATGGTGTTCAATATAATATCTGTGAATAGAAGTTAATTTCAGAATTTTTTGTAGCTATACTGAAGTATACATAGGGACTTTTTTGTGTTTTGCAATAGTTTGGAGATCTTTATTTGTAATTTTTCTTTCCACATGTAACGTCCATGCATAATGCTTAAAAATAAAATTGCAATTATATATCAGATTGCTGCAGCAATTATAAAGACTTACGTTTATTAAATTAAACTTATTATAATTATTTATGTTTATTTCTTCTCTCTTAGTACTCACCCTTTTTCCCGGACTAGACCCTAAAAGTATTGTGCCAGTCTTGAATGAAGAAGAGGGCTATCATCAAATTGGACCACCAGAGTATTGCAGAGATCACTTTGTCTTGTCTGTAACCATTGCGTTTGCCACACAGTTGGAACAGGTCTGTTTCCCTGCTATGTGTGGTTCTTAAGAAGTATTATCCCACATTAGTATTTTCACCCTCCCATTCTTCATTTCTAATTAGGATTTTTTTATTGTTTTCTAAGTTTTTTTCAAGGAATAACCCTGTCCTATAGTGAATTTATATTCATTTTAAAACTTTATGAAGTCCTTAACATATCAGACTGCAGATGAAATATAATTCTTTTGAAGTGGTAAAGCTGTATTTACTTTAAATTATGCATTCTTATGGAATGCATACTTCTCTTCTGCAATATAGTGAAAAAAGTGTGTGTATCTATAATACCAGTCTTCAGTGTGGTGCCCATGCACTGAAGTTCAAACAAGGTGAAATACTTTTCAAGTATGTAAGACAGAGTTCATATATTGCCTGAGGGAAGGACTTACTAGCTGGGATGAAGTGCCATGCTAATGATTGTTTCAGCTTTAGACCTCAGCTGCTGTGTTTATGCTGTACTGACAGTATGGTTTTAATTGGTCTAGAACTCAAGGTATATGATAAACTCTCCTCAGTCTTGTCATCTTTATTTTTTTCAGGCAAAATAATTTTCTGTGTCAGAATTATAGGGCCTTGAGAAGTAAATTTATTGTGATCATTCTGGGATGGCTTGTGCCTCTCTAGGCATTGAACTCACAGCTGCACTTGGCTACAGGATGGAGTAGCTGTTTGTCTGTTGCAGTCTTTTATTCAATCACATAAATTATAAAACAGTATCTAATCTGAATTATTTCTATTGGGAATATTTTATGAAGGCACTGCTTATTTCTGAGTATTTGTGCAGTGCTTGATGTTATTAAATAATGTGAGTTACAGCCCCTGGTGTTGATGAATCTTAAAGGTAATTCAGAGTATTTTGCAAGTTGTTGTTATGCTCGTAAATTAAAGCTTGCTTTTTTTTACTTTAAAAAAGTAAAACATTTTTGATTTGAGTATTAATATAAAAGTTGTTTGTGGAGTGCAAGCTAGGATTTAGGTCAGCTGGTCACTTTAAGCTCTAACTTCCAAGCTAATGCTTCAGAACTACTATTATCTCTACATAAAGGAAAGATACATTATTGTCTTCTGCATCTCTTTCAGTTAATTCCTAGTACTGTGAAGCTCCCTGATCGACAACCTGAGTTTTTTTTCTACTACTCATTACTGGGAAATGATGTCACAAATGAACCTTTCACTGATTTAATTAATCCAAACTTCGAGCCAGAAAGAGCTTCAGTTCGAATACGTAGCACAGTAGAAGTTCTTCATGTTTATCTTTGTGCACAGTCAAAATTGCAGGTAAGCTGTTTCATTTCAAATGTGAATGAAAATAATGAAAATTAAAGAAATACAGTACATCACAGGCTGTATCTGAGATGCATTTCTGTTTCCAAAGCTAAGATCGTATTATAGTATTTTGGCTCAAATATAAGTTGATTGTCTTGCTGATATGAGGGAAACCTTAGCAGAAGTTTCCTAGCTCCGGTGGAGTGCTGTCCTTTTAATTAGTTGCTATTACAACAAGCTGGTTTACGTGTCATGATAAAAGGTGTTGCTGAAATATGATCTTCCCAAAGAGTTTGTGATACTCTCAAGAGCTCTGTGCTTTGGGGCCTGCACTGCAATCAGACCATCTGCAACCAAGAGTCCTGCTTTGTGCTACCTATGGTAATCCCATGCCAGCTGCTCAGGTCACTCTTGCCTAAATTCTGAAATCGCTGTCCTCAGCACTCTTCGTGAGCAATAAGGGAGGTCCGTCTTTTCTCCCTGCTCTGTAGCCAAATGCTGTTTCTAAATACACTACAGACATATTTGGGCTGTTACGGGATATTGCTTATCTTTAGCTTGCCTTTAAATGAGGGGCATGGTTTAGTGGTTGGCAGTGTCAACAGCTGGACTCACCAATCTTAAGGGTCTTTTCCAACCCAAATAAATCTGTGATTCTAAATATCAGGTAGTACTTAGTGTTTATGGCAATCTGTGCATGGCTCAAACTAATTACAAAACAAGAGGCTATTTCATTAAATGATGGTGGTATAGGGTTTCTGATGATGTAGCTGGTAAATAAGACAGTGTTAATTATACAAAGTAAGTTGTGGATCTGGACCTTTTAAAAGTTATTTTTCTTTAAGTTTATACAGACCGTTCTAGGGTTTTTATCCAGGGTGGTTTAAGAATGTTTTTGTTTAAATCTTGTAATGTTCAGGGGGGTTTTTTTGCCTCAGCTTTAAGTCTTTTTGGAGAAACATAGGCACTGGTGTTTGGAATTTAATCTTACTCTACAGTCTTAAAGTATTTAATATAGCATATGTGATACATATGTACATATATGGGGAATTATGCATGTTTGCATCATGTGTAAAGAACAACTTTTTGAACAAAAGTTCTTGTGCAGTCAGATCCACATTTTGATTTACAGTTTTCTTTCTTTGACTTCTCACTCAGCATCTTAAAATTTAGGATACAGGATCAGAGCACTGTGTTCTGATTCTTAATTTTAATGTATTTTTCCAGAAATGAAGACTTCGGTTGTAAAAGGTGCTAGTTGCCAGAGTTGGCTGTGTATATATACGTATTGTATGACTTTATTTTTGTGTATGTATGAATATATACACACACAGGTATGTATACTGGCAGCTGACACCTTTTAGCGTGACAGTTTTCTTTAAGTGCAGTAAATATTAAGGATGGGAATACAGTGTTCTGATCTGCTAAATCAAAACTGAAGTCTCTTGGCAAAAAGCAAATTCATATGTAAGTTTCAAAGAGTAACTTTGAGGAAAACAGATTACCTTAGTAATCTATTTAGTAATTCTATTTTAGAGTGTGAGTTTTTTTAAGATCCATCTTTTACTTGTATGTGTGAATATTAAGCTGTGAAAGGAGTAAACAGTTGAGTCAAGTTTTCAAATAATGATGTTTACCAGGAACTAAAACCACACTTACTTAATTCCAAAAATCCTTGCTACTTAAGTGGTGTCTAAATATATGCAGAAAGCCTTCAAGTACCTTTTTCCTTACTTTGCAGTCATGCATTTTATATGCCTATACATTAAGGGCAAGAATCTGTGCTGTGTTTAGAAGCCACAGAGTACTGAATTTGTCCTACAGAAGGAATGATAGGAGAGGTTCTCAGAAGAGCAGTCAGTGATTTGCTGCTGTCCTGTCGGTGAGCAAATCCTACCTGCTCAAAATTGCCATTTCATAGCTGTTCCTATTCTCAGTATGCAGGGACTAGGTTAGGGATGAGAACTTGTTGTATTTGTGGTACCTTTAGTGGAGGGTGCACAGATGGTATCACACATACCAGTTACTTTCTAGCACCTTTGTGTGTGTACAGATCCATCTTTGCTGTGGGGACCATTCTCTTGGAAGCACTGAAGTACCCCTGTCTGGACTATTGAAGGAAGGAAATGTGGAGATTGATCAACACCCTGTGGTAGTAGAAGGACCATTTGTCCTTGTTCCGCCAAATAGAGCTAAACAGAAGCTGCCACAACTGCCAATGGATCTGGCTCCTACTGTTGGGGTATCTGTAATTCTTCAAAGGGAGAACTTGACTACCCAGGTATGTCTTACCCATTCATTGTTGGTTTAGACAGTGTTGCACAATTCCACATTAAAAAATTATTGGTGTTTCTAAATAATATTTGACTGGTTTTTATGTTATATAAAACCTGAAAGAATTAATTGCTTTATATAAATAATCCTTTTGTTGTCATTTTTCTATGTCTGAAAAATAATCTCATATTATGAAAATGTCATAGGCAGAATTTTTCAGTGCTAGCTATGATCAATAAGAAAATTATATAATTTCATTCAGCCTTTGATTCCCTTAAATGCTGCGACTGAACCCAAACAGCCACAGGAGAAAGTTCTTTCACCTGTTAGTGGAAAAGCAGAGAGCCTGCAGCAGAGATCCCAGACTGTGCCACCTCAAGCTGACCAGTGTTCTTCAAAAGAAGATGTAGCAACAGAAAGTGAAGTGGAAAGTCTTAAGTTTGAAAAAGGCACAAAACCACGGAAAAGGGGTATGTGGTATATAATGTTTTGCCCAGTTGCCAAGTGTGGTCTTGGATCATGTACTATTCCTTTATAATATATTCATGAAGTAGAAAGAAACTGACTTGCTCAATGAGATGAAATGGTCTAATGTTAACATTTATTAAATACAATAGCAGGGGTAATGTGTGATTTTAAAATTTTCTGAGGAATTTACTATGTGGATAATAATTTGTAAAGACAGATGTTCCTATTGTACAGATTCCTGGACAAAACCAATCAACTGAGTTCTTTGTTTGTTTTTATGTAATCATTTAGTTTGGGCTTGGTAGCCTGAGCCGTTGGAAGACTTGTTTCTAAGTTGAGACCTGGGTCATGGAAAAGTGCAAGAGGAACAGAGATAAGAAATTCTATAATAATAGAATAAAACTCAAAAAAAAAAGTTATTTGTCTGGACATTACTGAACATGAATCTTCTTAAGAGATGGTTTATGAATAAAGCAGACTTTTTATTTTTTCTTATGATATTTATATTGCTGGTCTTTTGAGATTTGTCCTGAAAATACCCAGTTCTGTAGAGGAAATTCTGTGCCGTAGAATGGGCTCTCAGGATTTGTCTCCTAATTCATCCAAATTTTCTTTTAATCCTAACTGATCTTATCTAAGTGAGGATTAAGTCCTTTTTATGGAATGTATAAGAAAGTATTGTGAACCCAGCGGCTGGTTTGAATCTCTGGTTAGGAAATCCAGGATTGTGCTTTTTTTATTAATTGTAATAGTAATTTTATAATTGCATTTTGCCAAGATGTAAAACATGCCATTTCACATTTGTCCTTCAGGCCTGGTGGCTGGCTGCCCTCAAGAGGTTGACAAACAGTGTCTTGAAGAGCTTTCAGCTTTGAAATTGCAGAGCAGAGCAAAGTCACCTCAGTTAGATCTGCAAAATCCCAGTAAGGCAAAATTTATTGATTTTAGTACATTAAATGAAATTTGACTATAGTCAAGTAGCAATTCAAATGAATTTTAACAGTAAGCTGTATGTACTTTTTGTTTTGCGATGACCTTAAAATTCCAGATGCTTCTTTGCACCAGGCAGTCTACTGACATTTTACCTGCATCACTTAAAATTGTTTCATCCCTATGTTATGTTAACTAGCTGATGTTGAATTATTACAGTATTCTTCTTTCTTGTAATGTTACTATTAATGCAAACAAAACACTTATGAAAAGGAGGAAAATAATAAAGTCAATGCTAGTAATGATGCATTTCTTTAAAAATGACAAAAGTGGAAACGTTTTAAATAATTATGAAGAAAGTATCAGAACAAGTAGGATTTATAAAAGGCAGTTGAGTTCTTAGCTGATACTTTCAATCCCTCTTTTTGGAGGGGCTTGGTAGCCCAAATAGCCCTTGAAGACTTAAACAAAATGTCTTGTCCATCTTTCAAGAACACCTTTTGGAGACCTGCCTGTGGGACTTGACGTTTGATGCTTTGCACTTTGAAGGCAGTATTGCGTCTCATTGTAAAGATGTGAGAAGCCTGGATGCAATTGGACAGGCACTCAGTGATGCTTCTGCTCCCTAAATTATAAAATGGATGTCACAGTGGATGGGTTCTGTGACAGAAGCAGATGTGCTTTGCACATTTTAGTTTGCTACAATAGCTAAGCCTCGGTTTGGAGCTAATAGCTGATGCTGCCTTACATGAGCACTGTAATTGACCTGTTAACCTGTCTTTGTAATTCTCCTAAAGAAGTTAGTTAATTAAAAAAAGCCCCTAAATTGCTAGAAATGTATTTTTTTCTTATGCATGCCCTCAAGTTGGCTATGAACAATTAATATAAACTGAAGTCTTAGAGCATCTTTCTAAAGAATTCAATATCTTTGATCTTAGGGTAAACTTTTTTCAGCGAGTTAATAGCTTCAATGAATAATAAAGAAAGGAAAAAAAATTACAATCCTTTAAGAAAATTTAAAGTATATTGGGTTTTTGTTGTTTTTTCTTTGGAAGCAGTAACTTACAGAAGGAGTGGTTATTTTTCACAGTATTAATTTATTTTACAAGGAATTGAAATCTCTTAGGGAAGCAACCTCTCTACATGCATTTAAAGTGTGACACTAATCTTTGATATATTTTGTTATTTTGGGCAGAACAAGTTATAAAAGATGCACATGAATTGTCTTTTGTGTTTTCAGCTGATAGTGGTCCAGTAGCGATATCTCAGCCCAACCCTGTGGGTGTGTCCAGTTCTTCTGAGCCTGTGTCAGCACAGAAAATTGTCATTCCAGCAGCCTCTCACCATTTTTGCTTTTCAATAGACTTAAGAAGTATACGTGGTCTGGAAGTTGGTTTTCCAATAAATTGTATTTTAAGGTACAATTTATTTTTGTTATTCTTGGTAAATACAAAGCCTTCATAATCTGAGTGATTGCTGGCATTATGCTTCTATGCTTCTTCATGCCTTTTTCGTAGCTGATTTTCAGTAGCAAAATACTTTAGAATGTTCATCTGGCTCATCATCTTTAATGCTCAGTTTAGTGATATGTAAAACTTTACCTTTTACTGTAATTTGTATTAAATGTCACTTGGGTGTCTGAGCTTGGACAACAAGAAACATCAGTCTTTAAAGGAAGAGGAGAACTGCTTTTCATGTTACTTTCTGGCTGCATTTCCAGCTGATCAATTAAGTGATTTTTGTTTGGTTCTGTGCAGGTTTTTTGTTGTGTTTTTTTTTGTTTTGTTTTTTGTGGGGTTTTTTGTTTGGTTGTTTGTTTTGTTTTGTTTGGGTTTTTTTGTAGTTTTCCATGTTCTACCAATAACTGTTTTTAGTGTTATAGTAAGAGACAGATCACTGGTTTGTGTATGAATCCAAAGCAGAACATTCTAGTTTTAATGAAGAATCAGTATAGTAAATGCATTATCTTCTGAGAGACTTGTAGATACAGAGATGATTTTAGTGGCTTAAAAAAGAAATTCTGCTTATGGTATATTAGTTATTGATGGTGATTGATTAGTTATTGAATTCAGTGATTAACAACACATTTTGCAATTTATCTTGTTTCCATTAGGGCGCTTTTGGTGTTTGTGATGAAGTATATCTTTGAACGGTGATTCAGTTTGAAGGCATTGAATATTTCTGGCTAGGGAGGTGCCTCTGCATTTGCTCTGCCTTTTTTCTGTCATAGTTTGATTCATACAGTTTTAACTGGTCACTGGGAAGTCTAGTTGTGGTGATGATTTTTGGGGGTTTAGATTTTGTCTGAACTAGGTTGAAAAAGTGTGGATGGGATGTAGGGGTGGAATACTTTAAAATACAGCTAATACAGAGTGCATCATTAATGTCTTTCCATATAGGCTACATTACTAAACAGTATGTAGAAGACAACATACAATGGATGGAATTTTGTCACATAAAATCTTTTATATAACATTTCAATAAATTAATTTGTTTCAGAACACTAACAGCACATAGGTTTTGTTGTTTCATGCACTTGAATTTTGGTAATCAGTGATGAACATGGCAGGAAAGTGAAGAGGAGAAACATCTAGATACATAAACGTTAAGAAAAGTTGCAGGGTAAAACATTGCATATTCACTGTGGATTGGAAGCATTATTTTATTCCAGTCTAAACAAGCTCTTTCAACAACTCTCCAGAAAAGGTGAAGTATGCAATTTTTATATGTAGTGGCATCATTTGATGCAGCTTTTATTTTATTAGGAACTTAGCTGACAGCTGGCATCATCAGTTTGAACAAGATGAAGTTTAAGAGGTTTGTGCCCTCCCCTTTTTTACAGTTTATCATACACTGAAATGTGCCAGTAGAGTAGTTCCAGGCCACATTTTAAGTCATATTGGTAAAATGATTTGACTTTCCTTTTAGTCAGTTAAACTGTGGAGATTAAAAGCTAATGAAATTTTCAATTGGTTCTGACATTGTGTATATGAGTACTTAGTTATCAGTTGTTGCATGGTAGTCTAGTCTTAACTGTAAGTATAGTTACAAATTTTCTCAAGTGACAATCTATGTGTGAATATAAATTTTTCTTCTTTCTCTGCTCACTTCATATAATAATTGCAGAGTTTTAGCAAAATATGAATTCATCTGGTTGTGAACATACAGGTTATTAAAGCTCTCTTTGTTGAAACAACAGCCAATATTAAGAAGCTGGATAGTCCTGAAGTAAATGAAAACATGAATACTTGAGAACTAAATTCTACTGTTGTATGTACTAGTATAAATTTTGCACATGTGGATACAAGTCATTCTTTAGTACATGATGTCTAAACTGGTTTTCCTGTTGCAGAAGGTATAAGAAAAGTTATCTTTATAGACTAATTATTTTTGTTACTGTTTTTATTAGGTACTCGTATCCTTTTTTTGGCAGTGCAGCACCTATTATGACAAGTCCACCTGTAGAAGTCAGAAAGAACATGGAAGTCTTTCTTCCAAAGTCATATTGTGCATTTGACTTTGCAACTATGCCTCATCAGCTTCAAGATACTTTCTTCAGGTAGTGACTTGCAATTTTTTATCTTAATTACACTTTTCTAGATTTTGTAGCAAATGCAGTCACATTAAGATTGTCAGTTCTAGAATTTAGTAAATAATTCAAGTGCTAATGCCAATAAGTACTTAATAGCCTACACTTCCAGTTTCTCTATTAATTACATTTAGAGTCAGGAATTCTACAGTTGTTGATTTTATCTCTTGCATACTTAGGTATTATTGCTTACAGAAGCCAGTGCAGTGGCTGTAAATTTTAAAGATAAAGCTTAATAGTGTAGTTTTTGACAAAGTACTACTTGAAATATGTAATTTTTTTCTTTTTAATATGCAATGACTATGTGATATCTTTGAAAATACAGCAGGTACCTGGAAAGCAGCTCACAATGTTGAGGGCTGTGAAACAGTTCTCCCAGTAGTTCCACCAGCTTTCAATAAATAATTAAGATGTAAAAAAAGAATCATCAAAATAGTGGTATTTTGAAAGCAGGAATAGAGGGAGATGCATTTTAAGTGACAATGGCTAAAATTAATTTGTAAGTATTTATAAATTAAGATGGTCAAGTTGCATTAGTATTATTCTGTCAGTCACTTTCATTATAACATTGTTATTCCCTAATAATTGAAGAAAGGAATGATAACCTGACTATCCCACATGATGGAGGAGATACAGAGTCAGTCGGTCTCATTCCTCTAAGTGGAAGGCATTAAAACCATCTCACTGTTTGACATTTGTAACCAGCACTGATTTGGAAAGTTACTTTTAGAACATGAGGTTCTTCTGAACAAAAATGCTTCCTCTTTCATTTTGATGCCTGACACTAAGATCACTTCTTTGTTTCAGATTGCCTCTGCTGGTTGAGTTGTGGCACAAGGATAAAACAGCCAAAGACTTACTTCTAGGGGTGGCAAGGCTTCAGCTTTCAAATGTTTTGGCTTCAGAAAAAACCCGCTTCTTGGGTGCAAATGGTGAACAATGCTGGCGCCAGACTTGTAATGAAACAGTCAGTGTCACAGCACCACAAGGGTAAAACTATTTAAAAAATACTTTACTCTGTAGCAAGTTTTGTAGCGTCGTTTGTTTAGCATTTCTCTGAAAAATGGCCAGCTCTTCCTGCTTAGCCTTTTGAATAGGTAAACAGGCTGTGGGGTACTGCAGTATGGAGGGGAGAGAGTAGGCATGCAAGGGATGAAAAGCTAAATTGCCACAATTCATATTATGCAATGTCCACACTACTACCACAGTCATTGTAATAAGCCTTTACATAATCATGATCCTGGGTAAATTAAACGTCACAGACAGATTAAGAAATAAATAATTGAAAAAAATGTTACTGCAGCCCTTCCTTGAGTAAGTTACTTATTTACAGAAAGTGCTAATGTTCCAGGAAATAGTTAACATTGTTTGTCCGTAGTATGCTTTTAGATGCTGCTGACTTCAGTGAGAGTTAGGAGGACAGATACATCCAGAAAATGGAGGCGTCTCCTGTTTCAGGATAGTAGCAGGGGTTTCACCTTGTTTACATCAGAGGGAGCAGTATTAGCTAATCTTCTGTCTGAAGACAAATGTTCATTTACACAGGACAGTGATGGGGTTTTATACATATATATATTTTATATATTTTTTTTTATTTGTAGTTATTTCTGTCCTGTGTCCTTGTTGAAGATGATTAGTTTGCAATCAGTGTCTAGACCCTCATGTTTTCTGTGTAATGATGAAATTTGTTTATACCCTTAGAAATAAATGTAATTGCTATTAAGACTGAGGTCAGTTTTAAATCTCTAATGCAACAGATAAAAAAAAGCATGTTATATTTAACTCACAGGAAATTTCATGTTAGTAACTGGTATCCCCCCTCCACCCATCTTAATAGAAAATTGACCTCTGGCTTTGTTTAAACTTCTGTGTGAAAGCCAGCATGGCCTGATTCTGTGAAGAGTTACTTTAAGGTCTGACTATACATTCAGGTTCATACTTTTACTGTTGGTTAAATGAAACCTGCTTTTGCACAAAGCATAGCCACTAGATGGCATTCTCAAAATGTTATCAGGTCTGTGTTTTGCTGTGCTGACCCCTTCTTACCCTCCCTCTTCTTCGTGTAACTTTCTTTTCACACTGGTATGTTAAACAGACTTAATTACTCAGATTTCTGAGGTCTGTTAATATGAATCTTGTTTTCTTTTTTAGTCCGTGACTGATGGAAAGTTGTAAGAATTTACTGCAGCAATTTATTTTTAACTTAAATGAAGTACAAGGAATTTATTGGTTTTTTTTTCCCCCTTGCAAATAACTGTAGAAGGCTGCACCTTTGTAAAAAGCATCTTAGTGTTGACTATTTATATTTGCTGAAAGTGAATTTCTGTGAAACTACAGCTATGGTTAATTCCTCCAGCATCTTGTTGCTTGGTACGTTCTGCAGCTTCCAGGTGTCAAGTGGTTGTGTGATTGCCTTTGCCTTACTGAGTGGTTATCACTGAAATGAGAGGTTTTGTTTTGACCAAGGTCTACACTGCAGTGTACCTTCATGTGAGACTTTTGATAAAATTTCCAGTTACATGACTTCAGTGTGTTCCTTCTCTTAATATCTTTGTATGCAAAAGACTGTCTTTGTTTGCTACATTTTGACTGTGACTAGAGATGAGGCAGTTGGAGACAAACTGTTCTTCTTAAGCAGAAACCACAACTACTTTCAAATTAATTTATTAAAATATCTGTTATCTAGGCATTGTTTCACTGTACAAGGGCAGGTAGATATTTTAACCTCTAAGTGTATTTAAGGTTGCTAGTTCCCTGTGCTGAAGCTTCCAGAAATGTGTTTTTTAGTAATCCAAGGATGTTTTACCACAAATGATATGCTAAATTACTTATATTGTGGATAACTAGTAGGTTACTGTTAAAGTCTAAAAGAGCAAAACTAAAGAAATTTAACAAGTATCTTAAGATAAAGTCAGCAGCAATGCCTGTATGAACGGTTATATCGTTCAGATATAAGACTGTAGGTAGAATTTTGGGTTATTCCCTTGCTGCAGGGATGTGTTGATTATAGTAATCTGTTAATTAAATAGGTTCCCAAAGACAAGTTATCTGTTTAAGTCAGAAAGCTTACTGTGGGTTCATAAACTAGCCCCTAACTTAAAAATATACACTGGAGAACATGTGAGGGCTCTCACATAGGAAACTGTTTAGAGATTGTGAGCTTGCACAGAACTTGTAGGACTTCAGCTTTGCTGGTTTGTATGTTGTCTTACAATTCTCTTTCTGTATCTTGAGACAGTTTTCATTAAAATAACATTCTAATGTTATTTATAGGTCAGGTAGCAGAATAGCCGAGCTTTCGTATGCCATCACCTTGGAAGACTACGGGCTTGTGAAAGTGCAAGAAGTTATGGTCTCAGATTCTTCTCAAGTAAATTTTATATAAATCTTTTCCTTTTCCTTTGAACATGTCTTTGAAAAGTTGAGGTTCCAATGAAAAATCCACTCTCATTATATCAGGATATGGGTGCTGGTCAGCAACGGCATGTCTCTCCCACTCAGCGTTGCTGTGCCCCAGAAGACCATCCAGAACCTCGAGAAACTCTGGAATACAAAGCAGCACTGGAGTTAGAAATGTGGAAGGAAATGCAAGAGGACATTTTTGAAAATCAGGTTTTTACTCTTCATTACCAAAATTGCATGATTGCCAGAGGTTTAGCAAAATTGGTATAGAGAATAACATGAGTTGTATTTTATTTTGCCACTGTTTCGAGTAAGAACTAAATTTTACTCATACAGAGTATTAAAATTTCAGATGTAAACTACTCCATCCACAAATTCTGTGCTCTTAAGGAAGAAGTTTAATTCTTAAGTGAGTGAAGATGGTGCTAGGTTTGAGCTGCAGAATACCATCTTCAGTTTCCCATTACTCTTTATAAAGTGTAGTAGATACAAGATTCAAACTATTGATGTTAAATATTAATTCTGTATTCCTTTAATCGCATCTCAAAAACCACTGCTGTCTACTCTTGAAGTTATTCTAGGTGGTTATAGTCACATGATTTTTTTTAAAGGATGGTGAAAATCTAGTACCTATTTATTTGGATATTTTTCTCAAACGTGCTTACTTTGCATTTTATACTTCAGTGTAAGAAATCTCATTATCAGAATCATATCTTGAGTTACACAAGTCAGCATACAAAATTTTTGCTTCAAGACTTAGATCTTAGTACTGTAAGGGTACACTTCCAAAGATTTTGATCTGGTTTTCTGGTTTGGGGGGTTTGTTTGTTTGTTTTTTCCCTCTAAAAGCTTAAAAAGAAGGAAATGGTCCATATGCAAGCACTTGCAGAGGAATGGAAGAAAAGAGATAGAGAGAGAGAGGCATTAGTGAAGAAAAAGGTAAGGAAATTCCTCCTTATATTTGGAGGAAGTCTTACTCTAAAATGTTACAAATTTGACAAGGTACTTGGTAACATATAACAAAGTGTCTGATTTGCCTTTGCGCCTACTGATATGCTTGCGTCTAGTCTACAACAGTGCAAAAAAAATTAAAAGGAGCCTTTAATCATAGAATATTTGTTAGGAATTTCCTTAGGTTTGCTTGCTGTATATGGGAGCTTTTTAACTTTAATTGCATTTTACATGTCTGGTCAAAAAGCCCTTCTACAGCCTGGCTGTACATGGCCACCCATTAGTCTTTAATGAGTTAGAAGGATTCTCTGTTGCAGGCTCTTAATTAAGAGCTGGAGATTTGTTTTATATGGAAGTTTCTAAATTAAAAAATTCAATATTTTATACTTTTTTTCCCTCCTTTGTTTAGGTAGCAGAATATAATGTTATGGAAGAACAGCTTCAGAAAACCCTGAGAGATCTGGATAAGCGAGAGCGACAGCTTTTTAGTGCTGAATCGGAGGTAAAAAATGGTCATATTAAACAATGCCATTGCATTAGCTACTTCTCTAAGGTTTGGGTTCTTACATAGTGACAATTGTGTGCTGCGTATAAGATATTATATAGCCACATTCATATGGATATATAGGGAAACACTAGTAATCAAGCCAAGTTTTGTTACAACTGCACTTTTTTACTGAGATAGAAATTCAGTGAACTTTTAAATGGATTGCTAGAATTACAGAACTGTAAACTTTCTATTCTTGACAGAATTAGTGTCAGTGAAGACATTTATGTAACATTAGCATATCTCAAGTTTAGTTAATGTCAGGTGAGTATTGTACACATGCACAAGAGTTCTTCACTTCAAAAAGTAATTGCTAGATTAACTGTTGAAGTAGGAGAAGGTGACAAAGATCTGGGAGAAACTCCAGTTGTCCAGATTTTGTTATCCTACTTCTATTTATTTTTTTTTAATTGTGACAAGGTCAAAGAGGATGCAGGAGAAACCAGTAACTACCACTGTACTGAACACCCTCAACCTGTGGAAGTGGGCTATGACTTCAGGGGTTCTAGTCACATGAAAAGAGAAAGTAAACTGCCTATTCTTGTCCTTCAGAACATACTCAGAATCATATAGGTGGAATACTGTGGTGTTTCAGCAGTCCAACAAACTTTGTCTTTCCTTCTTGTAACTCAGATTAGTTTTTCTATCATACTAATCCCTTCTGTGCTTGTAACAAAATTGAGAATTCTGAATACAGGGACTAGTTGGCTGAGTCTGTGTCCTGTTCAGTACCCCAGGCTATCTATACCTCAAGATGCAGTTTGTGCTGTAAATAATGCTTTGACATTAACATCTGAAAAAAAACCTGGTGCTCAGGTTTGGCCAAGTGCATTTCAGTCTGAGTAGTAGTTATTTTGACTCTTGTGTATGTTTCTCTGAAAACTTTCTCAAAGTTTAGTGAGATTCTGACCTGAGAGTTAAAGATGATAAAAGTTAGTGGTTTCCAAAAGCATCTGGTCAAAATGATGTAGTGTTCAGTTAGCAATTACACAGTTTGAGAAATGGGCCATTGGAGAAGTTTCTATTCATCTAGCAGTTATCTGGGACAGTAGCATCTTTCTAGAAAGTTCAAACATGTCAAGGATTGTTCTTCTGTTTAGCTTGGTGAGAAATTATCTCAATATGCTCAGTATGAACAAGTGCTGTCTTTGACCTAAAGACATTTGTCTGTAGCTGTGACTTTCACAGTTTCTGTAGTGAATTGGTGTATTAAGCTTTTCACTTTGTAGCAGGAAGGTGGATGTGCAACCTGCCTTGAGCAATGTTGTAGAAGCATGTAGAATGTACAGAAGAGCTCCAGAGAGCTCTGTTTTTACAATAGTCAAGCAAGAGTATATTTATAGCCCAAATATAATAATTGGCAGATTGTTAGTTAAACTGCAATTCATAAGAACATATGTAGCAAACATATGGACAATGGGAATTTTATTGTTTACTTTTCTGAAATTAATAATTTTTCTGTCATGAATAGCAGTAGCAGTTGTAAGAGACTTTTAAAGTAAAGCTCTCACTCCTATGAATTAATATAAATATGTCTCTCTTTTTAAGCTTCAAAGAGTAAAGAAGGAGTTGCAAGCAGAGCATGAACGAAATCTGCAGGTGCTCCAGGATTCTGTGCGTCGAGCCAGGGAGGAATGTGCACACCAGCTTGAGCTAGAAAGGTCAAAAATGAAACAGCTGGAAGAAGACAAGGTTCGCTTACATCAGCAGGTAAATACACTTGTGTTTTCTAATAAAAGTGAGTGTTTTTCTAAGTATACTAAGTTAAGCAACCTTTTGGCAGCAAGTGCATTCTGACAAATTTGTAATAAACAATTTATTTAAATTGTTTGGTGAGCCTTGTGCTGAGATCCATCCATGTCAGCCTTGCTCAGTTGTAGGGCCAGTGGACAATGCAGTGTTGGTAATTATTTTTTCAACACTGAAAATCAAGTTTCAATTAAAAGCATATATTATATGAAGAACTTGAACACAGTGTACATTTCAATAACTTAAAAAATTGTTAGCAGTTATCATCTACGTAGCTTGACTGTGCAGATAGTTTTATTCTTCTATTGCAAAAGAATATTTCTATTATCCTTATTGTGGCAGAGGAGGAAACCCTCTTATTTCAGTCTTCTATTCTGAGAGTAGTACTTATAAAATAGAAAATTTAGACCACATTCAAAGCTAACTTTGGCACTGACAACAAGGCTAGACTAGGTATTTTTCTGACTCTTAAAGTAAACTGTAAAAGTTAGTTCTTTTTTTTTTTCTGAGCTGCTATAGCATTAGATGCTTAATTTGTTACTAAGTAGATTAAATCTTACTAATACCTAAGTGTTCTGAAAAGTACTTAGTTTATGTAGATTAATTACTTGCTTTGGTGTTTTTCACGTCTGATACGTGATAGTGATAATCCCATATTATCTTTCACTGTTTGAGGAACTGTCAGCCAGAGCCATATTTTTGTACTTAGGAAGAGTTGTGCTAGATTTTTGTGCTTTTTTAAGTTTTGTATTAAACACTGATATTAATGTACTTCTTTTCTTGTTAGCATATGTTAACCACAGTACAGTAAACTTTAAAAATATAGCTAATACAAAATGCTGCTAACCTCAAAGATACTTATCCAGACTATTCTACTTGAACAGTCACTGAACTGAGATGAGCAGATTGCAGAATGCAGTCGTCTTCAAAGTGATAAGTGGATCACTTTTGCATTTTGTGTTGTTGGCAGCTACCTACACAGATGAGACAGCCAGTCATTCTTCACACTCAAGTGGCCCAATGCCTCCAGCTACTATTCTTCTTCCATATTCATTCTTTCAGCTCCCACTGACCATTTTTAGCTTCAACAGACCTTTTCTAAATAAAACATCACAATCACCTTGCTTTTGCTATTCAGAACAGACATACAGTTAATCAGACCAATGATCATTTAGCTCAGCATTAAGATGCAGCAATGGCTGGATTTAGAGGACAAGAAAATAAGAAATGGGACTATGAAAAAAAAGCAGTTTTGGTATATCCAGCAATACCATCAAGGGTTATATTTACTCTTTGCCAGAGTCAGTTTCATACTTACTAGCAGTCAATGAAAGTTTTCTTCATGATCTCATATGATTCCTTTAAAAAAGTATTTAGTATTCCAACACCCTATGGCGGTGAGTTCTAAAATTTATTATGTCTTATGTACTTAAAAACTTACTTTTGTTCATTTTAAGCACATTACTTAGTAATTATGAAGAATCCTTTAGTGCCTGTGCAACACAGTGTTCCTGCTTTCATAGGTGGCTGTCTTACTGTCTCTCTTCCAAACACAAGTCCCACTATGTTTTGTCTTGTTTTGTATGAAAGCCATTCTTTCCAGAGGATTCTGGCTGTCTTCCTCTGTGCTGTTCCTGTTATGCTTCAATATGTGGTGGTTGCTGCCACATATTCTGCATAAGACAGGCTTTTTTTCTTTTGCTTTGTTGGGGGTGGGGTTTTGTTTGCTTACTTTGGAGTTTCACTCTAGGACCCTGCTCTTTGTAATGTGCACAAGTGAAGAGTTTCTGATTTTACCAGATGGGGCTCTTTTTTTAAGACCTTTTTGGGTGTGGAGTTTTTTGTTTGTGTGGTATTTTTTGTGTTGTTGTTTTTGGATTTTTAACACAGAATGTTGTGGAATAATTGATCTTATTCCATATCTTTTAAAGGGATTTGTCAATACACAATTTCCTCGTTTAGACATTTAGCGAACTCTACAATTCAACTTGTTTGGATGTAAGCCCCACTATGTACAAGAGAAGATCCTTGAAGAATATCATCCTTACTTTCTCAATAAGGAAGTTGTGCTTTATTTGTTGGATTTTTATAGTTTTCTCATAATCCACAGTTCTAAGATCTCATGAGAAATTCAATTTTTGAAAGCGTTTCCAGAATCAGACAAGAAATTAAACATTGTTATAGAAGTTCTAGGGAGAATAACAAAAGAAATTAGTTATTGTCTTTGGCATCATGTCTGAATGTCTGCTTTAAAAAAAAAAAAAGGTGAAAATGGAAGGGTGTTAAACAGCAGTATCTTTTGTTCAAGTTGTCTATCGTAGTCAGTGTGAAAAACAACAGCAGTGAACTATGTTTTTGTATGGCTCCCTAGGAAACATCTTTGCTTTCTTACATCCATTCTGTAACAATTATAAATGCAAAAAGCAGAATTTTGGGAGAAAAATAGCAGTGACCCAATTAGAAGATCCAAAGAATTAATATATTGATGTACTAGTACAAGTTGTTGGCTTTGAAACAGAAATGAGTTCTCTAAAGCATTTTCACCCAGTATTCTAAAGTGTTAGATACAATTCATGGAAATACTTGCATTATCTAGTGAACATAAATATAAGATCATGTGGGATCATACTCTGTTATGGAATACCTCAGTTCCATCAGGTGCATTTAGGTATTTATAGTTGAATAATATTTAACATAAAATGAAAACCTTACAAATAGTTCTTAGTATTTTTAATATATTATAAAAAATGCTGTTAAACATTTGACTTCCTTACTTTCTCTGTAGCAAGTAATTGTGTATTGGCATCATTTTTCAAATTACCCATTGTCTGTAAAAAGCAAAGCACTCTCTTTATAAAAATCTTCTTGTAACTGTGGAAGTACCCTGTGAGGGCAGAGGTACACAGCATTAAGTCATTAGTCACTGAAGCCTTTTGCTTCAGCCTTTCTTCTAAATCATTTGACTGTACAAAGTATTAGTTGTTTCCTTTTGCAGACACTCCTAAAAAAGTTATGCTGTGAAACTAAGTAATAAAACTTCATATAGTAGATAACATTGGCTTTCTTTAAAAGATGTGTAAATCTTGGTAGTTATGCTTTCTGTATTTCTTCTGTAAGTTGTTTTAGAAATGTGAACAAAAATGTGCATAAATCTTGATCTTATGTATTGAGGACAGACTTGTTTTTTCTTTCCAGTACTGAGCAAAGATCCTCTTTAAAACTCTTCCTATTAAAACATTGCTGTGTACCATCATTAAGAAATCATTAATTATGAATGTGTAACGTTCAGTGTCTGTTTTATATCCGATAATTGACAGTATGATGTTTGTTCCAGGGACTAAGAAGTAACTTAAGTTCTGTAATCTAATTATTTGTCCATGAATGGGGTTTTTCTGTTAACTTGCATCTTGGTTTCTTTAATGTAGCTTTATGAAGCAGAAAATAAGCATAAGACTTTGGAGAAGGAGTTCCAGCAATACAAAGAACAGCAAAGTAGCAAACCAGAAATCCAGCTACAATCAGAAATAAATCTTCTTACCTTAGAAAAGGTATACTGGATTATTCTAGTATTTAAACACTGTCACAGTGGTCCATTCACTGGTAAAGGGGATGTAGAATAACACTGTGTGATGAAGTGGTTAATTTGTCCATTTTGGTTTACTTTTTCCAATTACTTCTTTAGAGTTTAAATATTCAGACAGATAAGGTCAACAGTGGCCTTATTTCTATAGAGGAAGCAGTAATGTTGGAGGCTAAAACAGGAAAAACCTTAACCTATATATTTAAATTATGATTTATGATGGGGTCTCTGAACATTCTGTTTAGAAAACTAAGAAAGATGAATATTTCCTTGAGTATTAATTTAAACTGATATTCAATTATGTGCATTTTTGTAATTAAGTATTTCTGCAGAGAGATTGTGTTGCTTACCAATAAAATGAAATCATTGTCATAACTTGGTTTTTCCATACATTCCCTCAGTAGAGAATACTTTGTTCAATTAAAACCACAGATATGGGCATTTAATGCTCAGAATTGTTGTGAAGTTTGAGCAAAATTGTTGACAAAATAAGCTGAAAAAAACGTAGGCCATGCTTCTTGGTACAAGATATACTCGGTTATATGGCTAATTTGTATGTTACTGTATGCTTCAGTAACTTCTAATAATGCAAGCAACTGATGCAAAATATTTTTGTCCCTACAGACTTTTTAAGTTCTTACATATTAAATATTTTTAGATATCCTGTTAGATAAATTAAACAAATCAGTTCTTTAAGATCGTCACAAATTTAATGAAAATAATTTTTGCAAGATTAAAAAAAAATCACTTCCTCAGAGATGTTAATTAAAAATACTTTATTTTTTTATTGTGTTTTGTGTGCTTCATAAGTATTTTCATCTCTTTTAATGCAAAATTCTTTTTGCACAGATAATGAATTTTTTTAGCAGTAAAAACTTTTAAAGATTTATTTAGTTAGTAAGATCAAAGGTTCACATTAGATACATAGATTTAAAGAATGGTTTGAGCAGATGGGTATTTCAGAGAAAAGAATGTAGGACATAACTTCCATCAGCAAACCAAAAGCTCTATGTACCTTTTTAAGAGAGATTTATTCATCAGCATTTTTGTTAAATTAGTGTTTATAACATTACTTTGAATAAAGAAGGGATCAGGGGTTGGCTAATTTGAGAATCTTAAATTTAAAGGTTACATCAGCAGATTTAGTGCTAAAAACTAATCTTTTTCTTTTTGTGTAGACGGCCATCCAATAAAAATAAGGTTATATTTTAAACAAGAAAATGTTCTTGTGCCATAATATTTATGTTATATTGTATAACAGCTTTAGATGATGTTGTATATTACACTACATAAACACTTTTCTTAAACCAGACCCTTTGTATATATACATCTTTCAGTGATTGTTACTGCTGTTATTGCTTCAGCTGATATGATTTTAATTGCTCTTAGGTTGAACTTGAAAGAAAGTTAGAGTCAGCTACCAAGTCAAAGCTGCACTACAAACAACAATGGACAAGGGCTTTGAAAGAACTTGCAAGGATAAAACAGGTATGCAGATTTTCTTTGGTCATATGAGCCAACCAAGTTAACGTCATGTTGGAAGCTACTAGGATTACTGTTAACTACTGCTTTCACGTTACTTGTTTTTGCAAAGTAAAGCTCTGAGCTATGCTTTTAACAAAAATAAGAACAGCAAAAGTGGCTTGTATTTGACTTAGAACTCAGGAAGGGCCAAGGCTGAGCCCTGCAAAAAAAGGTTGAAATAGTTAAAAGCAGATGTGATTTGAAAAAGAAAAGGTTTAATTTAATTCCAAATAATGCTGAATCAGCACTTCCAGGAAAATGTTTTGCCACTGTCCCAACCATCTTGGTCAGTTATAGTACTAATAACTGTTCTGTATTTTAATTGTATAATGAATGAAGGGTAAAGGTGAGAAACAAGTAGTCACTTTTAGAAATAAGGGTTAAGTTTTGATGAATGCTGTAAAATAAAGAAAACTTAAACAGGAAGTAAAACTTTCCTCTGCTTTTGGAAATTCTGACCTCATACTAATGTGACATGCTATTTTACTGCTAAGTTTTAACAGAGCTCTTGTGTGTCTGTGGGCATCTATATAGATACAGTCATATACTTTTGACTTGAAATTACTGTGTTTAAACTTGCAGTAGTAGCAGCTTAATCCTTGATGAATCCATATTACGTGTTGTATTTTGTCATCTGTGTTTCATGAATTCCAGTAAACATTACCTAAACAATGTGCTTATTAAGAATGGCTAGCATTTCCATTGGCCCTGACAAACAAATAAGTAAATAATATATCCCAATTGATTCATGAACAAACCTTGACATAAACACAAAGCTTCAGAATTTAAGTTTAGTAAAAGGTTTTTATTACCTGTACTTCCAGCTTGTGGAGCAGTGTTGGGTTTTCTTACAGATTATAGTACCTTCATTTCTGATAGGTTCAGGTTTTGGAGAGTAAAAAGTTAAGCCCATGCTCTTCTAATTTATAACGGTTTTTTAATCTGTATTTCTGCTTGAAGAGGGTCCACAATCATTATTAGTAGGTAAAAACTAACCTTCATTTGCAGTCTTCAAACTGTACCTTTTTTGCTGAGTGATAAAAGGAGTCATCTGCAATTTGTGAAACATTTGTTTGAGAAGGTGATAAGAGGAAAAATATAAATCTTATCTCTCAGATTAATATTTCTTCAGCAATCATGAAATATCCAGCCTATCTGTTCTTGCCATGTTTTAAAATTCCTGTAGAACAAAAGCAAAGATTTTCACTTGCCATGCTAACACTAATGTGTATCACTATCCAGTTCTTATTACGAATTTCATCACCATAGACCTGATGATCTGGATTTATTAATATATGCAGATGGATTCAACTGAACCTCTTGCTGAAAGTCTGAACCATGAAATAAGTTGGCATGTACAGTGAATTATGCTACCTAAAACTTCTCCAACAGAACAAACCCTTTCAAAGTAGTTCTTGTGGGTTGTATACTCCTGTGCTTCGTCTATACATAGTCTATTGATAAAAGTTTTAAGTGACTTTAGAGAGCCAAATAAAAGTTGAAGTAAATCTGATCAAAAACCATTTGCTGTGTTTTAAATATAAATTTGGAAACTGTAGCTTAAGGAATTCTCGATTTGCTTTAGTTCAGATGATTTGTGCAATTGTGCATAGTCTGAACAATTTCTTGTTTGAATTGGATTAGTACCATGTTAATTTTGCGTTGCCTCTGGTGAATAGCCACAGGGCTGTAATCTGTGCCAGTAATTTGTCACACCAAAGCTCTCTAGAGAACTATACAAAACATTTGTGTAGTGAGGATTAGACGCTGAAAGCCGTATCTTAGATTGTTAATAAATGTTAATGACAAAACCCAGCTGGTAAGTCTTGGAAATGAGATCTAATGCTTTGTGCCCATTGCCAAAAAAACGTTTAAACAGAGATTTCCATTACTTAAAGGTGACCTGGTGCAGTCAATTTGTGAATTAAAGAAGCATAATCTACAGGCTAAGCATTTAGTAAAATGCTCTTCTGATTTGCAACCATAAAAGTCAATGTTTCCTTAATTAAAAAGTTTTCTTTTATTTTGGAACTAGTTCTTAGCACACATCTGGGATAGTTTTATATTTTGCAGAATATCAGAGACACAGTGCATAACTTGAAGTATGGGACTGCTAATAGAATATGATCTAAGCTTCTCCATGGGTAGGATTTTGAACACTGAACATAGTGCCAGTGTTACTGAAGTACATGAAGGCACACATAAATCATATTTACCTGTACTTTAAAAAATACAGAAGTTAGTTAAGTTTAAGCAGTTTGTAAAGCTGAGTGACAATAGACTTCACCCAGCTTACTTTTCTTTTCTCAGTTCCTCAGTGAAAGTCTGTATTAATACTTCATTTGTTATGCGCCTGTTCAGCTTTTAGGGAGAAAAAAATTCCAGCAAATAAGCTATATATCTGTGCACCCAGGTAAATGTCATTTCTGGAGATTTCAAAAACTCTTTCAATGTTTGCTGACTGGGTGATCTCAATACTACACAAATGAGACTTACATATTTTTTTTATTTATATGAGCATTATTTCTCCGATGAATCCAGCTGTTTACACAAAACTGCATACATCCTTGTATGTATACACAGAACTTAGATATCAAATTCAGTACCTGTCTTGGTGTAAGAAACATTATATCAAAACAAAAATCAAAACTGGCAGAAATGTCATTTTCAGCAGTTGATAATCTCAGTTAGATTTAATCTAAATAGCCAAAATCTCAAAATATACATGCATTCGGTGTTCTGGGAGAAGTATTTTTATAAGTCTTCTAATGTGTTTGTGTCTTACAGACCTGTTAGAACCAGCCCTGATGCATTTGTTTAAAAGAGCATAGACCATATTGGCTGGCTGACAGTTCATTCTGTCTTGTCCAGGATCTTGCTTATCCACTCAGTAATTAATTTTATGAATTTATAAGTAATTTAGCCAAGGATAGGATGTAAATCTTTGTTTAAAAAAAAAAAGGCGCGCACACAAAAAACCCCCACGTTTGAAAGTCTAAGTCTTGGTTAAAAACTGTGTCTTGAAACCATCCAGGCCCTCCTACTGACTTGTCAGCTCTGGGTTATTTTCAGAAAACTTTACTTGAGTTCCTTAGCTTCAATCGTAAGTTTTTCCCACAGACTTGCATGGTATGTATGAGTGGGAGAGTGAATAGTGGCTGCTATTTAGCCATTGTTTAGTCTAGTGTATGTATGTTTACATCTCACTTTGGATTTATAGGCAGCTATGGCAAAATAAAGATTGTGCTTCCTTGATTGAAGAGCCTCTTAACTAAAGCACCTGGTGGCATACAGGGATTCTTTTATGATCTGATTATAATTGAAATTTTGATGGTTTTTTATTATCAGTTAATTTTTATTTAATGCTGATACTTCTGCAGTATCATAGGTTTCAAAACCTATGATTGAGATTTCTACCATACAAGCTTCTAAAACAGTATTCCATGTCTCAAGCACTACATTAGAGATGAAAATTAATGAAGAAAAGTAGTAAAACCTTGAAGTAAAATATATGATAACCACAATGCAGACTTGTTTGGTATGGATTTGTTTTGTGGAGGAGAATGACCAAGTACGAAATTAGTAAGTGAATTTTGGTGAGACCTTTTATTGAAGGAGGTGGGTGGGGGGCTGAAGGAAAAGTAGCAAAAAGAATGATTAGCAGTGCTGAGGAAGTAGTGCAGGACCAACTAATACATATTGTAGAGATAATTTTTGCATATGATATTCTTGATTCATCTGTGGCTGCCCTACTGTCAGATAGTGGCTGATGATTGTTAGGTTATGATGCAAGTGTAATATATTTCCAAGTGTTTTGAGTTTCTGGTGGGTTTTATCTTCTATTCACAAAGTTGCCTTTAGTCCAGCAGCTGATGATTCTGGAGTGTTCCATTAGCTGAAATTTAAAAATGCAAAATTCTAAGTGCTTAGGAACAAAAATTCTAGTACTTCTTATTGAGGTTTAAAATACCCTGCCTAGAATAAGAAGTTGGTAATAAATCTGCAGTGTTCCTTATTTTAGCATATATTATAGGAGTAAAGTTTGGAAAGTTAGCCAGAAAGTCTTGACTGAGAATTTTCAGCATGCAGCATGTATGTTTAAACTTGTGTGCACTGAGGTACACTTAAAGAATACCAAGTATTCAATTATAATTTAGTTTTTCAGTATACACAGAATAAAATGAAGATGTTACAAGGGGATTTTAAAATGTTGGACTTAACTTTTGTGTAAAGTAAATGTGCAGAAGTGTTTTATTAATATTGGTATTTTACTTTGAAACATCTCGCAATAAATTCTGCTACACTTCAAGTCATTCTATACAGTAGAGTTCTTCTCCTTCTCCATTTAAAAAAGTGCTTGTTGCTCAGTGGTTTGTTACGTTGTCATGGAAAAAGTAGGTTTAATACCTGAATGTCTGATAAAGTGACACCAGTTTCATCACTGAGATGAATAAGAAATCCTTCCTTCTCTCTCACCATAACAAAATACAGTCTTTTTATGGTCCCTCAACATATCATAACAAAATTGTATATAAATTAATTCAAAATCAGCATGCCTCCCTTATCAAACTGTTGTAAATTCTTTGCCATCTTCTGGTATTGATGGATTATTAGGAAATGGGTTCCTCTTGCTCTGCTATGAATGGTATACATAGAAGAAGTTTTCTGTTATACACCCTACAAATTGTTATGACAGACTTTTTAAAGGAGTCAAAGACTAATGTTGGGAAAGACATTTGAAAATCACAGAGTATGAAGTGTGTAATGTAAATTACACACAGGATCCATCATGAAAGAATCGCTTCTCACTTGTTTTAGTGTCTGTTTTCCGAGCTGGACTGTCATGAACTGAATGGTAGGGATAATCTTGCTTCAGCAAATGTTGATTTTTATTTTTTAAATTTAATATTATTGTGCTTAAGTGTTGCTATTCGGGGTCATAGCATGGCATGCCTCTAAAATTCTTGACTTTCGGTGACTTAAATTAAATTAATCTGGACTTTTCCCTCAACAATCCAAATAAGAAGGTGCCAAATATTTGCCATGTTTACATCACAATTGTACTAGTAATCAAATTAAATATCAGATCATGTTTATCTAAAAGGAATTCCTACCCAACATTAGCTTGGAGACAAAATGTACTGATAAAGGTGTTCTCTTGTCTATTGAGAAAACAAGAATTTAGCACACGCTGTATTTAATCTTTCTTCCCTGCACATCTAGGACTGTTATCCCTAGCAAAGAGCATGGTCTCTAGTGACACTGGTTTTGGTTGGTTCTGTGTTTTTTGGGGGTTTTTTTGATAGAATTTTTCCCCAGAGAAAAATATCAAAAGGAATGGGAACTGAACAAATGATTCTGCAGAAAAGCCTTGCTTT
Source organism: Aphelocoma coerulescens (assembly GCF_041296385.1). Lineage (NCBI taxonomy): Eukaryota > Metazoa > Chordata > Aves > Passeriformes > Corvidae > Aphelocoma > Aphelocoma coerulescens. The sequence goes on from NW_027184085.1 coordinate 57,220,005, forward strand.
TCCTTCATCTCCCCATGGCTTCTTCATCATTCTGTGTTGTCTTTTTCTTGGTTTAATTAAACATTTTTAAAGGTATTTATTTAAACAAATTGTGGTTCTGAAATGAACTGATTCAGTGAGGGCATAAAGGACCAAGCTATTATATAAGAACTGATGAGTATGAAAGCATTAGAAGTAGTATGTCGTCTTTTTAGTCTGTTTGAGCTTCAGATATTGTTCTGTTAATCTGAAGTATATGTACTTCATCTAACATATACCTCTCCTTTGAGCTTTTCTAAAATGCCTTTTTTGCTCTCAGATTGCCGTTGTGAGAACGTTGCTGGACAGCAGAAATGTGTGGATCATTGAACTTCCCTGCCTCAAATAGTAACACATCAGCTTGTCATGAAAGCTGTGGTCCCACACACTGCTTCTGGCCAGCATGCAGTTATGCCTTTCTTCTGCAGTGCAGTTGGAAGAACGCTTTTGGAATTTTTCCTCATAGATCTAATTAATATACTGCACAAACTGAAGGACTGAATTAAAAGGCTTCTACTCAGTGTAGTCACAGTTATGCGATGATTTGTGTTTATGTGGAAGTATTGCTGTCCTAGTAACAAGTGCGACTCTGTTTTGCATTAGTTTTGCAGTATTTAGCTTTTGGTCAATTTTTGCGCAATGTACCTTCAAAAATAATTCTCTCATAGAATTATTGAGATACACAAATTTGACAGACTTAGATTAATACCCCAGCTTCCCATGACAGTACCCCTATTTTAAAATGGGACAATGAGAGCCTGAATAAACTGAATTGCAGAACAAAGAGTTTTCTAAAGTTAATCCTTATCTCATGAGCTGCAAAAAAATTATTGGACTGAAACTAACCATACTACAAATCAGTGTAGGTTGAAAGGCTGATAAGAGATAATGGCAATTAAAAGTCCTCTCTTACATAAAAGAGTTAAATTTTTGACATCACCTAAGAGGAAAATGTCAATCTCATCCTCCACTGTAACAAGATCAGTTTTCCTAATGATGAGTCAGTTTGCTTGTAAATGCATTCTTATATAATTTATTGTGAGGCCTTCAAGGCTCTTACCACTGTTAGATAATGTCAACAGGAAAGCCAGGATGTACTAGACAAATTAATTTCAAAACCAGAACTTGGATATGCAGGGTGTATCGTATCTACTTCAGCAATATCTGTGCTAAGTTTCTTTATACTTGTTGTCTAATCAGGAGAAATAGCTAATCACCAGACTGAATTACTGGATTCTTTACTTGTAAAGACAGGTAACTAGAAATTTCTAGATTTCTTCTATGTGTACAGGGCAACAGCTCCACCCCTGAGACTAAATAGGACTTCCCAAAGGAGATTTAACGTACTCAAAATTTTAAGTCTGTTTGAATTAAGGTGTTAGTCACAACTGGTTTAGTTTGGTTTGGTTTTTTTTTTCCGGAAACAGCAGTATTTTAATTTGTTTAACTTTGCAAAGGATTTAGCTTTAGGGAAATCCTGCATAGGAAAATCCAATAGAAAATTGAATGGGGACACCAAGAATAGTGATTGATAGTCTCAAAGAGAAGTGAATGTTAGCTTGTCCTTATACTTCTAGATTCTATGTAATTGACGTAATCAGATTGACTGTCAATCTGTTTACTTGTTCTGTTAATTGAAATTGTGCTGGTTTTGTAGCAACCTGCTTGAGATAAGATCATGCTCAGTGTTTTTTCTTACTACCTGCATTTAGCAAAATAAACAACTCAACATTATTGCAACTATCAAAATAGTTGCAATAGTTCCATTCTTCCTCATAGCTCATTTATTCTGTTCTTCCTTGTAGCCTGTTATATAGTTGAAATCTGGCTTTACTGGATGCAGTTGCCTATCTACGTATTTGGGAACCAGAGAATACCATTGTGATGTTTGCTGGGACTTCAAGGACAAAAACCCAACTAAAAGCACTCTCTGCCTCTTCTTTCAAATACTTCAACAGTACTGCTTTATATGTAGCATTTCTTTTCCAGCATAAATGTCTATCTTAATTTAAAACTTTGTGTCCAAGAAGCTCCTCACATGCTTAAGTATATTGCTTAAGTGATGTATTTCTACTCTTCTAATAACTTGAATCATCTCTCTAGTTGGAATATACCTAGTTTTGAGTTTCAGCTGTGCTTTTCATTGGGTGGGAAAGATCCAACTAGTGAACTGATGTGACATACCAGTCTGGGCCAGCAGTAGATGCACAAGATCTAGAAACCCAGCTTGGTTATCTTTGAATATCTTCCAACAGCCCTCAGTCAGTTAAGTACATCATGAGCCAGCAGCTGCATTCAGGCTATTGTGTTTAATGGACATAAAGTGAATGTATTCTTTTTTTATCTGTTTCCTTTTCATACTAACTCATTTTTCTCTCCATAATATCCCACTCTTCACACATCTGCGTTTTTGTCACTGAATTACATTGTATCAGCAGCAAACTGTTCATTAGTGATTTCCCCATTTGTGAATATGCTTCCGTATATTCTTGTGGAATCCACTGTTACCTTCTTGCTCTTGTGGAAATGATCAATTGCTATCCTTTCTCTGGTGTTCTAAACCCTGGGTAAGCTGAGAGTACTTTTCTCTGTCACTGCTTAGTTGTGTATTTAGTTTTAGGAGTTTTCTTTGTCGTGTTTGGTTGGGATTTTTAAGACTAGTTGGAACATTGACTTTTCTATAAAAGCTGGATTCGTTCTTCCTAATGTACCCATACATCCTGTTAGGTTTGGGTTATGATTTCGAATAGCGTGGCCACTATGGAATTAGGTCCTGCTGGTACTTTCTGGGTATTCCTAAGGCCTCTGTTTAAAGAAAGAATAAAATAAAAATTGGAGGAATAGTTACTCTGGTGGTGTCAACACCAATTTTGGTGACGGATTAAGACTAACCTCCGGTCAGTCTCACAACTTTTTGTTTGAATTTCCTTATGGCTGTTGAAAATTTTAAATATCAGCTGTCTATAGTAACTTGTTTTAATATGTACTGTATTTGTAGATTATTCTCAGACTGAAGCCGAGTATGTTTTATTACAGTATTCTTCAAATCTTTCCCACATAAAAAGGGGTTTCTCTCACATGGGAATGTCCTTCTGCAATGAATTCTTGATGGGGAAGGAAGGACTATTGCCTTATCTTCACCAAGTGCTTTTTCTATGCTTCAGTCATCTATCAGCTGTAGACTCTTTGGCAGGATTCCTGCTTCTGGTTTTTTTATTAGTATGTATCTCTTTAGCAAGTTGCTCATCAAGATTTATGGCCTGTCTCACTGAAGTTCTAACATTTAATTCAGCTTACTGGTGTATTGAATTTAATATAAAAACAAAGTTTTTGGAGTCTTTGGGGGTTGATTTCTTGCTAAGTACTTCTCTATTGTGTTGTCTGTTCACATTAACAGTTAGAGTCTTTTTTTATACCAATCCCTTCTGAAATTCAGATTTTCTTGCCAATTATTGATCATCAACAGGGAGTGTTTAAAATGCTGGCAGCTGGAATTCAGGAAATTACCTGATTAAAGTCTTTCAAATATTATGAGGTTGACTGTATAAATAATATGCTTACACATACCAAACAAAAAAGTTGGCCTTTTTTTACCCCCATAATAAATATAAAAATGATTGTATTAATAATCAAACACCCCAGATGAAGGCAATGTCAAAATTGCAAAGATAAACTTCCACTTCACAATATGCCTAGATCCAGGATGTTTGTGTAACCTCCTCTGTTATTTTTTAACTACCTCAGGTCTTCTGTCTTATTCTGGGTATAAGACTGACTGTACTGAGTGAGTGCACAAAGTCACATGGAAAATGACTGGGAGGAAAACAAGTGGAGAGAAGACCATGTTTCTTACTTAGGCACTTTAATGTCACGAAGTGGTAGTGGACTCAAACTTTAGGTTTTTTAGCATCTGTATAGAGCTTAAAAAATTAGAGCCAAGCAAACTTTCAGAATGGATAGATTGATTTCATTAAATCTACAAAGCAAATTATCTAAAATCTTGCATAGTGCTATACAAATGTAAAAGGACACCTTGCCAGAATTTTGTTTTCAAGGTTTATATTTCAACCACAAGTTGTAATTTCAAAAAGCTGTTTTTGAAGCTTTGGTACTAGGCACTGTGGGGCCGATAATGGAAGTTTCCTGCAGCTATTTAGCTTTTATTTTCTCAAAAAAAATTATTTCATACACTATATAGTAAAGGAATAAATCTCAGTAGCTTGAGCAGTTCCAGAAGTATAAGTTTTATGCCTACCAACTTAAGCCAAAGTTAGTAAGAGGATTTGTTAACATTTTTGCTGTTTTGTTAATGGGAAGATATCTGTGATTGGGCTGCAGCTGATCCAGCCTGGACAGGTTTACTGTGATCGTGATAGTCACCGGTCTTACTGCATTGTAGATATCACTAGCTAAGTCATTCTGTTAACTCCTACATTTCTAATGCTCCTGGAGATGTAATTGTTATGACTTCATTCCTAAAGTTCCGCTCTGTCACTATAATTAGCACTTTTGCATGTAATGATGTAGTCAACTGAGTTATGTCTTCACCCTTTCCCACACAGCGTGAACAAGAAAATGCAATGGCTCACCTTAAAAAGCAGCAGCAAGAGCTCGAGCACATGAGGTTGCGCTATTTGGCAGCAGAAGAAAAAGAGCTGGGGAAAACAGACCGACAGGAGCTGGAGCTCATCAGAAATGAACTTAACAGGTATAAGAGTATTTGTAAGATTCCTCCCCACCTGCTCCCTATCCTTCTTTTTTCTTACTGTCAGCCTTAAAACAGGAGAAGATTCAATTAAATCAAGATTATAATTGGCTGTCAGTCCAGTGAAAGAACACTGTTTCATGTCCCTTAGGTAAAGATTGCACATTTATAAAATGCAACAGTACAGCAATATAGCAAAATCCATGTTTAATGCCACCTCGGGTTTTTTTGTTAAGGTCATAGATGTACAGCACCAAGCTTTTTTTTTTATTTTAAACCTTCAGTTCTAAGCATAGCTGCTGTGTTAATAAAAGAACAAGGCATGTTCTATTCTTACCTTGAAAATTTTATCTAATGTTGTCATCCAAAAGCTGTCTGCACTGGTTTTGTATGTTGAACCCTTTTAATTTGTTTGCTTTACCAAAGCAGAAGCCTTCATAGCGAGTATCATAGTTACATATGCACATATGAAAAGTTTTGTTAATATTTAAGTATTATATTAACATTTTTTTTAGTTGTAGTTTTTTCCCCAGTGGCAGAATAATTTTTTACCTTTTACAGATTTCTTTATTTTGCTTAGTACTTCAGTAGGTAAACTGAAGACTCAACACAAAGATAATCAAAGTGGGATTTAATATGTCTCATTCTCTAATTCTTCCTATTTTATCGATATCAGGCTAAAACAACAAGAAGAAGAGAGAAAGAAATTGCAAGATGCTAGAGATAATTCTGCTGAAAGAGTGGATAGTCTTCATTGTAGAAAACTAAATGAGAATACAGATGATTACCTCTCTCGTCTGATAGAAGAGAGGGATACCCTGTTGAGAACAGGAGTCTATAATCATGAAGACCATATTGTAAGTGAACTTGATCGTCAAATCAGAGAAGCTATTGCAAAAAGGAACATCACTATTTAAAAGCATGCAAAAAGTTTTTAGAAAGAGCCAAAATCTGAATGGAGTGACTTTTATAAGCTTATAGTACTTTGCAAAATATGTAATGTCATGCTTTGTTTTGCACATCATAGTCAGCTCTCTTTGAAGTCAATGTAAATATTTGCAACGTGTCAAGTTAAGCACAGTTGTAAGATTAATGGGGGCAATGACTGGTTTATAATGTTTTTATACTCATGTGTGTATATATAATGTGTGTTTGTGTAAATATATTTATCTTGTGTACTCTCTTCTGAAATGTTTCCTACCTCTTTTTGCATCACCCCAACTAGGTTTACTTGTAACATTTTTAATATTGATTCTAAGATGTTTTTGGTCAATGTTATGATTTCATTCAATTTTTAAAAAAATCTCTTCAGCTATACTAGGGCAAAAGGACATCAGCTGTTTTCCCTGTCAAAACTCTTAATTCTGAACTGAAGTACTGACCAAATGTTGCTTTTTTACTAAATGACAAGTAATAAATTTTTGCTTCTCTGACTGTAGCTAACATAACAAAGTTATGTAATAAATAAGAGACAAGGTTTTGAGTGTGACGGGGATAAAATCAAACCTTAGGAAACTGAAGCCAAACCAGTTATTAACGAGCCTGATTGTACAGGGTTACCTTAACAGTTTTGCACTTGTCCTGGTAAGGGTATACCCAGAAGGGTGAAAACCTTATTCAGACGTATACGTGAATTCTTACATCAATCCCTAACAAGGAAAAATACTTTAAGCCATAATTCAGTGAATTTATACACTTCAAATTCTGAACAAGAAAACAAGAGCTTTTCTAAGTAAAGATGTTTTCTTTAATCAGAATGTAACCACTTTCAAGTTACTTAACGTGTCTTTCAAAACGTTATCTCATTACCACTTAAATTGTATGTAAAGTTTTGTTTAATTCTGGAAGTACAAACAGCGTGCAAGGGAGAAATCCATAATTAAGGTTAGTTTGTGCATAATCACAGTTGAAAAAGTTTTGGTTTCCAGTTTTCATTCTGTTTCTGTTAGATTTGTGTGGATCTACCTAATAACATTAACTTTCAACACTGTCCTTTCAATAGGTTTTCTTGTCTGTCCTATAGTCACAAGTGTTTCCGTTTGAATGTCAAGTATGAAAATAATCTTAGGATTTATTACTTTTAGAATGAACAAAGATACCAATGGAAAAAATTGTGGTTTGGGTTTTTTTATATAAAGTCAGTGAACGGTCATAGAGAGGGTTGTATACATGTGACCTTTCTCTTCTGTGTGGTATTAATTATAAAATAGGAGGAGGGGTATTTGTATCTGGCTTTTCCTCTCCATGCATTGTTTGTCCTCCTCCTTACCATGACTGTATGTCCTGATAAATAAATATTCATTTAGACTCCTTAGAGAAGTTATAAACAAGCTGTATAAACATTTAGATCATATTCCCTGAGGAATACTTGAATACTTATCAATACCAGACTTTGTAAGATGGTTTTGTAATACTTTGCACACTTTACTGTATTTTTCTACATAGTGTGCTTAGAGGTCCCTCTCCACCAGCAAAGAAAATATCACCTTCTTAAATCCCATAGAAATCATTGAAATGTAATTTTACAATATTTTTACATCATGCTGTATCATATCACTGATGCAGGGTTATATACAATTATTGTAAATGATGCAGGGAGCTTCTAGTTTGACAGGAAAACTTATTCCTGTCAAGGAATACTTTTTTGTTCAAATGCTTGTTCACTTGTGTAGTTTCTTTTCCAGACACTGGAGGGTGCCTGAGACTTAAATATTGTAAAGACAGTGTTGACTAAATTTTCATAACTGGTTGGTTTTTGAGCTAGTATTCTATGAATTTCCAGGTGTATTATTTTATGAAATAAAATTTGATTTTTAATTAAATATTAAGGACTTTGCATTTATTTTTTAACTGAACAAATCATTTTGTTTACGATTTCTGGTCATATGACAGTCTTTAGTGCTTGAATCCATAAAATAATGAACTTGTTAATCAAGGTTAATTTCATTTTTTAGTTTCTTTAATAATTAATTTTTAATTGAGTCTCTTCTGTGGCATGTAAAAAAATTACAATCATGTTGCTGTGTGTTTTAAACAGAAACTTGAGTTTTCTTTCTTGCAAATCAAAGTACTGAGTAAAATGAAACATAAAATGCTAGTTTTTTAAAAACACTTACAGATCTCATAATTTAAGCTATTTGGGTCCATTTAGCCTTTGGAAAGATCAGAGCTTACAAGGTGCAAAGCATGAATTTTGTGATTATTGAAAAACTTACATAGAGTTTTTGTTTTGTTTTATAGTCATTACTCTTAGTGTTGTCTGTATTACAGTGAGGAAATTAATGATAATCTAAGCTTGAAGTTTCAATTTAATTTTTTCCAACACAATTTTTCTCTTCTTCAGTCTGAAGTAGTCCAGAAGCAAAATATATGTTTGTAATAGATATGTATAGCAGATGTGAGTTCTGTATTACTGTCTTTCAAAGAAAATTTTTATGTTGGGTTCCATTTGCCTTTTTATTATCTCAAAGCCATTTTAGAGGTTAGAGTTATTCAGTGGAAAGACCAAATACCATTTTTAAATCAGAAGTATCTCAAAATATTTTATCTTAGTCTCTCTTCATTGTATAAGAAACATCATTTCAAACAGATGCATGTGATAAGAAGCCCATTTTAATTTATACAGCATTAAAAGGCTGCTGGAAGTGAGACCTGTGTTTACAGGTTCAGTCCTGGTTCCATAGGCCAGAGAAAATGTGGTGGGAAGAGGAGGAACTGCTAGACCCTCCTGGAATTCTGGCAAAGAGCTATTGTTTTTATTGCACCCAGATTTCACCCGGGAAGCTGATGGAATTATTTCAAAACAAGTGCAGTGAGCCTGGGGTGGAAGGTGTGTCAGTTCCATGTCAGATCAGTTCTAGCTTCATCTGCCTTAGGATTTGGGTGCAGAACTTGCAGTTCGCGTCAAATAAGGAAACTGATTATAGCCTGTATTTGTACACTCCAGTCTAGTAAAAGCATTAGCCCACTTTAAAATTTAGGGCATTTAGGAACACTGTTGTTTTTTCATTATGATCTTCAAGGCAGAGGATCTCTCCCTGTGTCCTTCTGTGCTAATTTTTCTTCCAGTGGTGAGGACTTGCTGTTACCGATCTTTGCTACCAAAGAATTGCCTCAAATTACTTAATACAAGTTTAAATGTAGGGCAGGAAACCTGGATGTGGTGTGTTTATACACCTTGATATGGAGCATTTGCTAAAATTTGAGAAATCTTACAAAGAAACAGACCTTTTTCCCCTGATATTTGTTGGGCTGTTTAAAAGAAAAATTGTGTCTAAATTCTTATTTGCATATTAAAGCAATGGAATGCTTATATATATGTATATGAAAAAAATATGACCAATTATTTTAGAAATCAGATAGCATAGTTTTGCTTTGAATCTGAATTATTTAAGTATATAGTTACATTATTGATCTTTATAGTATTTTTTTTTTTTTGAGTGAATCTCTAACCACTGTTTCTATAATATTTTAGCAGTGATCCAACACTTTTAACACTAATACACTTTCTAAACTGCTGTTGCGGAAAAGAAGCGTTGTTATATCTGGCACTGAGCTTTCAAGTATTCAATCTGTAGTTCTCCTTCGTTGCAGTTTAAATGCTTCTCCCTTCTATCCACCGAGATAAACCTTAATGCACGGCTAAAAACAGAAGTCCTTTATCATATCTTCTAAGTGCTACTGGAGTATTTATACCAGTTATTACATATTTACACAATTATTTATTTTGCTACTACTGTGCCTAAATGATCATGACCTGTGTCAAGGCTTGGATGGGAAGCACTAGCCTCACTATTGTTAAAGACAGAGCTGTAGAAAGGCGGCTGCATACTTAGATCTCATTTCATTTGTTTCTCCAGGGGGTTGTATTAGTAGTGTTTTCATTAGAAATGTTTTTACAGATGTCGGCTATCCAGATATGAAGTCTCTGTAGTGGAGAAGCAGTCAGGAGTTTGGCATTCAGAACAGAAAGGAAAAAAAATCATCTTTGAGAGACTAATTTATAGAAAAATAATTTACTGACTTTCTGATGTATAAATGTACAGTAACCCCATGGCAGCTCTAATGCAGAGTAATTGAATTCTTGCAAGTATGGTTCTTTTCTATTCTTAAATTGAAGAAATGCTACAGCCTGTCGTTCCCTGTCACTGAAGACTAAAATAGTCCCCATTAATAATGCTTCTGGATTTGTAGTCCCCTGCTTTCTAGTCCAGTACTCGTTTTTCCAAGTGAAAAACTTGTGGTAGTTTGACAGAATTTTAAACAATTTATGTATTACTACAAAAAGGTTTGTTCTAACAACATACAGAGCGAGTAGATGGTTATGGAAGTGTAGCATCACTGAGTGTTCAAGCAAAGCGTTTTAATGCAGTCACTGAGACATAAATGCATTGACAAAAAAATACGACATCAAAATTTACCATGGGTTTACTGGGCTAGATGGAGTCCAGGAGAACAGTCCACAGCCTAATACTCTTTCAGCAGTTACTGTACATGGCTCATAGGTTTAAATGTAGTATGAAAAAACCTAAAATTTGAAAATTGTTATGTACTGTGAATATAATAAATTTTGGTTTGCAAAGGTAAATGTAAATAGAGCAGCAAAATTAAATCACGGGAGTTTGAGGAGCAGGCAATCAAGCTAATACTTTTTTTGTAAAATTACAGTTTAAGAGATAATGGTAAGTATCTGACATTTGTGTATTTACTTGATAGCTTAGCATAAATGAGAGTATTTTTTGGTTTGGTTTTCAGATCTGGAGGTACAGAAAATAATTTTATTGATCTCATGTTAAGAGATGTTCGTTATACAAGACACTAGACCATCAGTATGTTTGTCTGAAAAGGCTATTTTTGACAACAAGATTAATACTGTAATACAATAGGTCATCCAGATCAGGGCTGAAAAGCACCATGAACTGCTATGTGCTTTATAATTAAACGTGCACACAGCTGAAGTTGGGTCCCGTTCATGTCAGATACGAATTCGACATGATGCTTCTGATCCCAATGAATAAGACAGTTTAGTAGTTTGTAAAGGCAGCATTGTGGGTATGCTCTCATGAATATCAATGTGTATTTGGTGTAAACCACAGAGCACCTGCTGCTCCAGGAACCCTTCCAGCGAGATATTTTAGAAAAACCTGTATTATATAAGTGTAGGATAGCATTTGGTCTAGATAGCATTTTTGATGCTGCTATAGCAATAATGTATTTTACTGCAGTTTTCCTGAATGTGGATGCAATGATTTTTTAAATACTCTAACCTACTGGTTTATTCTGACTCTCTGATAATAAAAAATTAGACTGAATAAATGTAGCTAATAACCCAAAGTAAAAGGAAAAAACCCAAACATAGAATATTAAAAGCAAGAACACACCAGCACCTTAGGGAGTTGCTAGGTATATCTCTATAAGAGGGCACTGCTCTTTGTGGAAAAAGTTGCACGCCTCAGCAACATGACTGTGTCTGTAAAGCGTGTTTCACCTCCTGTCCCATCCTTATACATCTTGCAGAACACATGGCTTTTGGTTTTGGTTTTTTTTGACTCTATCGTCTTATTGCATATAAACAGCAAATCATTAAAATGGTCCTAAAGTTTTACCTGAGGATACAGATTTTTATTCTCTGATCCCATTTCATTTGCTTATATCACCATCAATGCAGATGGCTTGTAACTGCTTAAGCAGAAGTAGGTAGGCTTTGCAGGAGGGCATCTTAAAAGCCATTGTGTCTCAAACGCTGTGTAAGGGGCAAGCAATGCTTTGCCATCCTTCCCAATAGCTTGGGCTGCAGTACTTTGTGCAACACAGCAAAATCTCTCCTGAGTCACTCATAAAGGTGATCCTGTTGGTAGGCTGAGGGTTGGACGCCAAGTCTGTGGTTTCTCTGCCAATCTTGGTTATAGGGGTGTTGAGTGATCTTAAACAGGTCTCTAGGCTTTCACTTCCTATCAGCAAAATGAGAATAATGTGGGAAAAGCTTTTCTGTGTAAGTGGTTCACAAACTGCTTTAAACTCCAGCTAGTTGTGTTGTTTGCAGTTGTCTTAATGCCCTTAAAGGGATGAATACTGCTGGCTTCTACTGAGATGGTTCTTCAGCAAATGAGTACAAGCTATTTACTTTGCTCTTTTATAGTAGATAAAGCAGTATATTCTTTCAGTCTTCTGGCTAGCTACAAATTCACCTGAAGTCTTTAGAAAAAAGCAAAAATTACTTCAATCCTTCTGTATAACTCTGATTTCTTGGGAAATTAAGAGTCTAAGGCTGCAGCCTTACAAGAAAGGCTAGGTTAACCTTTTTGTAAAAACATTACTTAAATAAAATGATTTGTTGAGGCCAGGAAAAAAAGAAAAAATACCTGAAGTTTTGGGTCTGCCCCAAACAAGATTTTTTTGTGGTATGGGACAGTACTATTTACTCTTGTTTCTCTCTTGGTAAGATGAAGGTGATTTCTCATTATACTGATGCTTTGATGAATAGCTAGTTAATGCTTGGTTGTTACAGCTATTTAAAAAAGAAAAGGTCAAGCATTTTTTGCCATATCCCATCTATTGAGTAAATAAGTAATTGCAAGGGTTTTAGTGAAAATTTTTATAGGAAAATCCTTTCATGATTTATTAGTATTGAAATACTAATAAAAGCAAATCCCTATTATCCTAACAAACATGACAAATACTTCTGGAAATGAATCTTGAAGGTGGGGTTACTCTTATCTAAGTAACTCTCAAATGCTGTGAAACCAACAGGCCACTGCTCACATGCCAAACATGACGGTGCCCATGAGATGGTCACACATTCTCTATCCTGGTCTGGAGCTCAGTACAAAATCTCAGGGGCTGCTGGGCCACGGATTGGGCCACAGTAGGAGAGGGAGGTGACTTTGAATCATTGTGCTTTGCCTCACATGGAAAAGATACTTTTACTGCTGCTCACAAAACCTCAACCTTGCCCTGTATGGCAAGAAATTCCCATTTCTTTGTCAGAGTGGACTTTTACACACACACATGGTTTTTTTCTCCTTTTCCTATTATCAACTGTACACATGATGATGAAAATAGCAGATTTCGCTAGCAAACAAATTGTTTCTTTACAGTGAATAATAGAAAAAAATTATAATTAAACATGCAGACAAATTATATGCTACTTTAGGTATTATTGTATTTGATCAAGCAACCTTGAGCAAATAATTATTTGTTGAAAAGCAGTACCTGTATAGAATTAGTTTGCTTGCTTTTTAAAGATAATTTTTATGCTTACTCAAGCAATCTTTCACAAAGATCTGAGGGTTTTCATGAGTTTTCTTTTTTGCCCTTCCTTTTGTACGTATTGAATACTTAATTCAGATCCATCTGCATCTTTATCCCGGGAAGTATCCCACTACTCTAGAATATCTTAGCTAAAATTGATGCTCGTAGAATAAAACAACAACAACAACAGAGACAAAAGCCTGCCCATGTGTTTAATTTGCTGCTTATTTTTCCACCTAAGTTTCAGATAAAAAGGCATTTTATACTTTATGGAATGCAGTTTGTTACGGAGCATGGACAACATACTAACTTGTGCACCACAAAATAACAAGCTTGTATGAGTACAGGCAGGGCTGCTGTTTGTACTGCCAGATTCAAACTTTAAGTTAGATAGCTTTTGGCAGTGAAAGCACCTAGTCTGTTACTTATACACCAGTTAATCCTGACTTAAAAAAAAATGAAAGTCCATCTAGGGCCTTTAAAATCTTAGCTTAACTTTTATACTGTGCTAAGAGGTGATTTAGAGTATGTCACATTCAAGACTATAATTCCTCAAATCTTCCTGCTGTTGTAGGCATTAGGTCTTTAAATGCTAACACTTTTTTTACACAAAAATTTAGGAATTAATACTGAGCCAAACTACGAAGCAACTTTTAGTGGGCTCAAAATTTGTTCTATGCTCACAAGAAGAGAAAGAAGGCAATTACTGTTGTCTGCTTTTTTAACAAAGGAACAAGGACTGCAGTGAAGAATAGCAGTGCAAAGGAAATAGACCACCCTATGTGGTTTGAACAAAGTTTTATATATATATATCTCTGTGTGTGTGTTTAAATATGCTGGTAAAAAAAAAAAGGAACATAGTAAAAAGAATCCATACAGGTTTGTTAGGGGGTTTTTTTTGAGGCAGAGAAACTTGTTTTATCTCATGGTGCTTTCTTGATTTTCTTCTGTAGCACAGAGCAGTACTTCACTAGCTCAGCAGGCAGATTACATAAAGTCATTTTAGTAAGAAACAAAATTCTCTTTGGGGACACAAGAGGCAACATGTAATCTGGTTCACAATACCATCTCTAATTCTCTTATCCTTAGGAAAAAAACCAAACTAAACAAAATCTAACCATCATTTGGGGGTTTCCTTACAGAGATTTCTCAAATCTTGCATTTATTAATGTAATCCTTATCAATACATATTTTTAAAATATCACAACCTTGACTCCCTTTTCTAACTCCATTTTTATTATCACAGTATCTATTTTAATGGCTATTAAGCTACAATGTCCGTACCTTATCTTTGTCAGTTAATGTATCTAATTCCACCATCCCAGAGGGAATAAACCTGAAGCTAAAGCCTGCAATATATTATAGAATCAAGAACGCTTATGCAGAACAAACAGAGGATTTAGCTTGGATAAACAGCAGAGAGCTCAGTGTCTTTTATGTCCAGAGCTCAGGACTGGATGAAGAAAATGACTATAAATCATTCCTGTGAAACAACATAACATAAATGTTGTATGTTTATTTAAAACTTTATACAATCATTTATCTGGGCTATAGCTCAGTTTCAAAAAGTGGTCTGCTGTAATGAGGTACTGTGACTAGCAGTGATCAAGAGTAAAATGATATATAGTCTTCAACCAGAATTTGCTTATGGGAAGAATGGAAAGCACTTAAGCAGACACCAAGTATCTATAGCTAGTAGATCAAGCAGGAGGATAATGCAATAATAACAAAAACTTTGATAAATTTTTTCCTGTTTCTCTTCAAAATATCACATTTCTTGTAACGTGACATTGTTTTGAGAGCTAAGCAGCCAGCAATTTATGCCTAAATTTTCACACTTGAATAAAGACTGATTTGTTGTGAGTGTCCAGGGTATGACAGCTTGTTCTACCAGACTTAAATTAAGAAAGAGGCTAAGTCTTTGTCTGGCCTTGCATTCCAGGGAGAAGCACTCTTTAATATGTGCTGCTGGCTTTTTTTCTCACAGGAGCAAGCACTTCTGTGATTTCATGGCTCGCAATTGCTAATTTTCTTACTTCAGGAAATCTAAGAACCACTGATTATACGTTTGCCATCTAAAGGAGCCAGGCAAAAATATAATGCAGCTTTTCCTGCAGAAGGAGATTTCTCCCTGGGGTGCTCCAGAGGAGAGCCTGTAGGGTCCCAGAAGATGCCAGTGTTTGGCCCGAGGGGTGCCCAAACAGCCATCAGGTTCCAGGACAGGGTTTAGCCATGACATCCCAGGCAGGACTGGTGCACCTCTCATGATGTGTGGGCATGCTCTGGCACACAGCAATTCCCAACACAGCACTTTTTACTTTGCATCTCCATGTCATTCCAGCAGATCTTCCTCAGTGGAGAAGATTCTGTGTTCTGTGGCACAGTAGATCCCACCCAGCACTTGGCAAAGTGTCTTTGGCAGTGGCAGCTTCTGCTGTGACAGCAGGCACTGTCCCTCTCTCAAGGTGCTGCATGCAAAGGTTTTCAACTCTGCCTGACAAATCTCCCATCTCTCTGACAGTGCATTTGGGCCCCAAACTCCATAATTTTTCATTTCCTCCAGAGATGATCTGATGGCAATTTAAAGCCTGCTCTCTATTGCCAAATTAATGTTTATTTAAGCCCTCTCTGTTACTAAATTAATGTTAATTAAGCTGCTCTATGTTACTCTAGCAGTATTATTTGATTTTGCAGGACTATGGGTCTATTTGTTAGTCACTAAAGAATTAACCATCAAAAAAATAGTAAATCAAGTCACACTAATTTCACCTAGATATTTTGATTTATTTTGTGGTCCATGAAAATGGGAGCCTGCAGAGATGGGGCTGACTGAAGCTCTATATCTCCTGACAAGAACATCAGAGGTGAAACCTTCTTCCCAGTTTCCCCTCTACAGTTGACAGCACCCTGTAAAACAGTGCTGTAAAGAGCACAGAGTCATAAATACTTCTATGCCTATGCAGCTCCGGATGTTTTCAAGCAAATATATTTATTATGTCAATAACTATAAAAAAAAAGATTACTTATTCAATAATTCATAATGGCTTCAGAGCTGCTGGAGGCTAATATGGCTCACTTTACTTTAGATAACTTATAAATGTAGATTATTTTCATGACAGACTGAAATTACTTTCTGGTGAATATTTACTTGAGCTTTAATTTTCTTATTAACCCAACATGTACTAGAAAAGAAGATGATGGTGCTGCTGTCTTTCTCATGCTGCTCTCCCAGAGGAGACACTTCTCTGAGAAGTGTTTTGTGGAAGGAAGGTCTTAAAAATTCGTCCATGCTGTCAACACCAGAGCAAGCTCTTGGGGGTTTTTTTGGTAGCTAAAACTGTTTTGTATTTCCAGCATCTGGTTTTAAACAAACAACTCTATGAGAAATAGGGAGAGCTGAGCCACTGCTCTACCCATAAGAACTTCTCCTGAGCCCTGCAGCAGCTCTTGCACAATGCCCACGTGCCCAGGACAGCCCTGGCAGAGCTGGAGCATCCTTTGTGGCCAAGGCACCTGAGGGATGGATGGGACGGCAAGGGGCAGCTTGTAGACAAGATAATGGGTCAGGCACATGAGGCACTCCCATATCCTGAGGGATGCAGGACACTGCCACCATCAGACCCCTCCAAACTTCATTCACATGGGATAATTGCCTGATCCTGGTCTGTCCATTACTTGCACATGGCACTTACTGAAACAGAAGCGGCATAAAAAATCCTAAAAAAATATTTAAACGGCTCTGGAGTTTTCCCCCTCAGAGTAAGTAAAAGCTGGGATATCTTCTGGAGAAAAGGAGCAGAGAAGGGGCAGGAGGCAGCAGGAAGAGGTGGGACCCCCCCATGTAAAAACTCAGCCTATGTCTCTACAGCAGGCTGATTTCCTTCTCTTTTTTGCTAGGTGAAATATGACATTCAAGATACTCTGTTAAGAATGTGTCTATATCCCAACAATCACAACATTTTAAGTGAGAGCTGCTGTGATGGTGCTTGAACTATCTGAAGAAAACATTTATTGTACACACAGGAAAACATAACCGGAGCAAGTTTAGGGTAGCTTTTCTAGCATATTGTTTGAAGTTAAATTTTACAAGCTAATAGCTTTTCAATTTATTAATATCTTTTCCACAATGTTTTTATATCAAACAGGACACTTCTATACTTCTTCAACATGGAATTGTTTTATTAATTTAATTTTGCACATGCAAGAAATATGCAAGCACGGGAATCCATAAATACAGGCATATTAAAAATAAACCTTGCCCTAACACCAATAAAATCTAGCAACAAATATTTGAAAACTTGAACTCTGTACAAATATGCAAGAAATCCACTTGGAGCCTGTTTAGAGCCAGTTTCTGGGCAGAGAAGGGTGACTGAGGAGCGTGCCCGAGGCCATGCACCCCTGGCTAGAGCTGGGCTTGTCCCCACATGGCAAAGCCGCCGGGAGGGTGTGCCACAGGCACCCTCCCTTCCCAAAGCCATGCTGCCACACCGAGGGCTCTGCTCCCCAGCCTGCCGGCTGCTCGCCCCACGCCAGCGTGGACAGAGAGCACCCGCTCTCTTTAATCACTTAAGGAGTTACTTATGATATGCAACTAAATATTTAGTTGTGCAGAGGACAGCTTGTCACAGACAGCTTTGTTGCTAATGTATACAAATGCTGGTATGGCACTGGCTTCCTCCCTGCGCACACAGAGCTGCACACACGCTGACCACAGCCTAAATAAGCTGATTTATTTGTTTCAGTTATTTGATAAGTGCATCATACCTCAAACCCTACGAAACCACTTTGAGAGGATTATAAGTTTTATGATGTGAAAAGATTACCCTGAGTGTGCTGGGCAAAGTTTATATTCAGAGACTGTGCAGGAGGCATTCACAGGGGCTGGAGAAAGAGGGCTTGATAGATCAAAAAGGGATTTTTGTTGTTGCTGCACCGCTTTCTGGATTTTTTTCTTTCTCTTTTCTTCCATTAAAAGAATGGCCCTGGCAAGCCCTGGATTTGCTAACCTTGTGACACTCCTCTGCCTTACACTCAGCAACGGGAATTTCAGGATCTACACTTTTTTAAAAATAAGAAGCCATCATCCCACTGGCAAATGAAGAGAGGGAGAGTTGAGTCTGGGGGTTACCTGTAAAATGTGTCTGTGAGGCTTATCCTGAACCGGGAGTGTGGGGATAGTGGCTCAGCCCAGTTTCCCTCAGGACTCCCCAAGTACACTACTCCCAAGCACAGGGCCCCAGGGAGGCTGGAGCAAACAGGGCATCTGTAGAGATGCCAGGTACTCACCCAGTCTTTAGGAGGGCTGTCCCATCACCCTTCCCCATGGTGAGGACCAGCATCCACTAGCTCCAGTGCAGCTGAGGGTCCAGAGTGGTCAGCAGGTAAGCGGAGAGTTGAGAACAAGGCTTGGCTTTGGCCTTGAACTGACAATGTTGTGTTCATCTTGTGTGGCTTTGCTGGGCTTGACATCTATATCATGACATGTAAGAGAAGGGAAAATAATTTAGCCTTTTTACCCTTAATGTTTAATGTTAGACAGCTCAGGGAATAATTGTAAATAGGAGGGAGGAACAAAACCACTGACATATGTTTCCACCCATTCTTTTTAAAAGAATGGTCTTGCCAAAGCAATTGTTAAATACGGTGCTCTAAAATTCTTGTATTAACAGGGAAATGTGGATTAACTGGGCAACACAGGAAAGAAAACAGGAATAGCAAGTGGAGGTAGTGCACACAGCACCATAGAAGGCTGCTGACCTCAGAGGGCTTTGCTCAGGTGCTGGGGCAGCACTCAGGGAGGGTGCCTGGGGGTTTTGCTTTCCCACAAAGTCCCCTGGGTCCTGCCTGACCTCATCCCCTCTGTCCTGGCTGCATCACAGTGGGATGCTATTACCCTCCCCCCCACCTCCCTCATCACATGATTGGGCAGTGCTGCCCCATAGAGCTCTATTAAAAAATGTGCTCGTGCCCAGCACTGCACAGTCCACAGTACTCTGCTGTTACTAAAAAAGCATTTATATTATATTCTGTCTCCTGTGTCTTTCATAAGGGAATTTTTATGTGTCACCAGAAAATACTGGGTAACACACTTTATTAGCCTCATGATACTGTGGCCCATCAATACTTGTCGAGGCCTGATGAGATCATGCTACAATTGTTAATCAGAGCAAAGGAAGGAGGTGGAGTAGTGGGAAATACCTTTAGGAAAGAATCAATTAGAGAGAACAGTACTGCAGGTAAGCATGAGATGTGTTTTCCAGTGTAAAACAGCCGGCAGCTGCTCAGCCCATCAGTGAAGTTTAAACATAACTTTCATTTAATAACAAACATACTTTTTTTCAAGAAGAGAAGAAACACTGCGTTAGCAAAACACGCTTGTGATCGCTGCATGGCTCTTTCAACCATTATCAGTCTCCTTAAGACCCATTATTTAGGAAAGTACTTAATTGCACAGCTGGCTTTAAACAGATAGGGTGTTGCTGGGATAGTCTCATTTATTCTTTGTTAGACTAAAAGGTTTCAGCCTACGAGGTTGCCCGGCACAGCTCAGCATTGATTACTCACTTGGAAGGGTGCTCTTGACTTGGGTTTTTCCTCTTCAGTGAGGACCGGTTTCCTGGAGAGGGATGTGGATTAATTTTTACTTCTTTGCATCTTCATAAAAACTCAGAACAAAGGCTGAGCCTGCTGCCAAAGTGATCTGAGTGTCAGATCACAGGGGAGGTGAAGGATATGGTGAGACCAGTGCCACCATGCAGTGATCACCAGGATGTAGTTAAGCAGTGTGGCTCCAGGTAGTGTTTGGTCTGCAAAGCCTGCTACTGTTGTTTGGTACTAAGAGTGCCCAGCTCCTCTCTGCTGTATTTTTCATCCTGCCCAGGGTCAAAGGAGGGTAAGCTTTCTGTGACAGAACTGTGAAGACTGAGTGGTCATATGACTTTTTCTAGGACTGCAGTAGAAGTCTGCAGGCTCCAGTGATCACCACTCATCCCTCCAAACTCTTGCTTGAGTTCCTAGGAGGACTCTTTAGATTGTGGTCAGTGTGAAAAGCCCAAGATACTTTGGTGAAACTTGGGGTGAAAACCATGGAATTTGCAGAAGATGTTTTGCACACCTAGCTGAGAATGAAACAGGAGAATGAAAAAAGTTCAGTGGTTTCCATCCCTCAAAGTAATGCAGACCAGGCTAATGACAGATGCCAGGCGGATTGCTCAGTACTACCAGCGTAGGTAGCACTTTGTCTGGTTTAAGAAGTACAAATATCTGTAACTTAGACACTCCTTACTGATTTGGTGCCAAGTGAAGAATTTCAGGAAAAAATGAGGAAAGAATCAGATCAGACCCTGGTAACTCATACTGGCAGAGTTCTTGCAATACATCTCCCCATACTTTTTCAAGGATATGAATAAGAATGAATTTTGCATGTCTGGGACCAGCCATCCTTTAATAGGAGAAACCTAGAAATCCTATTGCATTATTAGTACAGCAAGGTCCTACTTTATTAATTTGGTTCCTAGGGAAGTCATGTTGAGAAACAAATGAGTCCTTAACAGTCCTAGCAGAACAAATACAGAGAAATAAGCAGTAAACCATAATACCTCCTCAACCAGCTGAGTATTTCAGAGAGTCCTCAGAGTTATTTTAAGAAATTCTCATAGACAATCCTTGATCTGAGCTATGTCAGCACTTCTGAGAGTTTCCCTAAGGACTCATGGCAAAAGGTACCTCCTCCATGGTTAATAAGGTCTCTATCTTCACAGCACAGTGAATGGGCTCTTATGAATGTTAGACACAGCACCAAACTTGGGCTTTCATTGGAGGGTAGAAGTAGGTTGGGGCTTTTTAGTGCATTTCTCCCAGTTTAAATTAAGTACATGAACTCAGTAAGTATAAAGAGAGCAAGAAATCTCAAAAACAAAATTCCAAATGAGAAAACCCCCACACCACCAAAACAAAGCACCAAGACAACCACAAAACAGAACAAAACTCCCACTAGAAACCGGAGGGCAGCAATCATGAATCAGCAGATGCTTTTACAAGCCAAACATGTTCAGTTTCACTAAAAGGCGCCTTCCTGAACTACTGACCAAGGGAATAGAAATTAGTGTATCTCAATGAGCTGAAAATATGATTCCCTATGACCTCTAGGAGCTGCTTATCTTGCTGGGTATCTGTACTCTCTTCTGCTCTGAAAAGAACTGGGAGTCTGCATTTAACAATAGCAATCTTATTCCACGGCTCTTCTAGAACAGAGGTACTGTCAAAAGCATTCCTGTGTAAGGCCTGATGTGTGTGATGACTGCACTGTGTATGGGGACAACAAAGCCGTTTAAAAGTATAAATTACTGTCCATTGATTAGCACAATTCCTGCAGGCCTCATGAAAATTTTTTTTAATGGATATCAGGTACAAGAACAAAGCTGAGAAATCAAATGCAAATCTGCTTTGCTCAGGGCAAAATTCTGAGTTCATAGTTTACTTCTATGCCTTGTAGAAGTACTGCAATTGACAATGCATCTGATAAATGGGGAAAAAAGTCCTAAATATTCCAGTTTTGGTGGAACATTTCTGTTCAGAAGGGACCATTAAATCATGCAACCTCATTTTTGTTTATCAGGGGGCTTTCCATTTAATCTAGCTGTAGCTGGACAGGACCCAGTGGCCCCTTTGGCTGGAGAACACTTGCCTTGACTCAACCATATCTCCCAGAAACATTCTCAAGCTTAAAAGGAGGACATGGGTTTAGGCACTAAGCATCCTGCCTGCCCACATGCAAATCTTATGTATCCCTGCCAGGTTGATGGGAGGAGAACTCTTCAATAAGTCTGACAGGGCCAGATCCTGAAGCAGCCAGCAGGAGGGAGAAAATTTCTCTAAACCCATTTGCAAACAATTTTCACTAAACACTTCCGTAAACCTTCTGGGCTCTGTAATTCAACACTGGCTTTGAGCTCCAGCCTTTTATTGGCAGTGTATCTTGGCTTGATCTCATGCCTCCAATGCTAAAAGCCAAGTTTTGAAAATTAAACTGTTGGGTTGACTACGGGTTAGATACACTCTCAATCCAATTACAGCAGTCCTTGAATCTGTTTGTACTGATTTACAATGAAATCAGTCTTTCAATCTTTTTTTTTCCTCAGTTTTTCCTCTTTTTCTATCAGAATAAATAATAAAATCAGTTCATTGAAACTTCCTCACTTTCTATTGAATTCTGGAGTCCTTATGGACATATGTGGCTCTGGCTGTTGTAAGACTGGTGTTTCCAGTGCTTTTAGGTAATTCCCCACTCCCAATCCCTCTCATGGCAAACAAGTATTTGATGTGAATAGAGCAAAAAGTGATGGGGAAAAATAAGACTGTGCAATGGAGACATAATTTAGGAATCAGATAGAGATGGAAAGAGTAAAGAGGAAAGATTTCATCCATATTCTTCTCGATAAGCAGTGACGAGGCATGATAGTCCTTTATTTAGGTCTTGAAGTTTCCTTGTCATGGGCAAGAGAACCTGGTGAGATGAAGTTTCAGTTTAACTTAGCTTTGGATTTAATACTATGAAATCTTCACACAATTTTGTTTTATCATCTCCGGGCCTCATGTGATGCCTCACTCTTGTGTTTCCATGTGTTCTTCTGTTACCATACAATGACATTCACTTTTCATTTTGTTCTCCTCATGGACAAGAGATGATCTCTTTGTTCCCAGGTCTCAAGGCTACTGAGCATACTGGACTTTCTGTGCCCTTAAAATAAAATGCTGACAAGATGCAAACAATAAAAGATTTTCCACCTGTGTCAGGGGGTAAGGGTAATTTAAGTCAAATAGAAGATATATGTATGTATGAAAGATGTATATGCATTTCTGAATTTCTTTTTTTTACTGGCTTGTGTTATTCCCTTCATTTTTGCCTGACTAGTAATACAATACTGTGTTAGTTTAAAGCTAACTTAGGAAACTATGTAGCATAAGGGACTCATAACTTTGTATTCTTCTGGGAACTTGCCTAGACACTCAAAGTGTTCCCACAATAGGTGGACTAAGTGTTTGCTGGTGAGACATCATATGGCAGCTTTGAGATGTCTATCACTCATCATACCAGTTTTCTAATTTTTCCTTACAATTCACTGTATCTCTTGGGAAAGTTTACCTTGGAAAACTGTTGTGGGAGTAGAATGAAATGTTTTGATCTGGTAAATGGAAATGTAAAGTTGTGACCACTTTCCTCACCCTAAATACCACAGAAGCTCAGCACAGCTCTCCACAGTCAAATATCCTCATCAACTAGACAGGTGCTGTTCTACTTTTGCACTCTCTTAATCCAGGATGCATTTGCATTTCTCATTTATATTTCATCTTCCATTTGGGAAGCATTCTTTCACAAATATTTGCAGAGGCTGTGCCTAGTAGGATCATTTAGGCAGCTGTTGACCATAGTGTCACAGGGACAGGAATACATCCTTGGAAAAAAACTCATACACATTTGTGTGTGCACAAACTTATGCACTCTTCCTCACAGCCCTTCTTCCCTCTGCTGCTTGGAAACCCTGCACCGACAGGGCACACATGGACACACTGCATGTGCAATGATAGAATGTCACTGAAGCTAAAGTTTAACTTCCTCATATGAATAAAACTAATGGTGCTATTTAAATACAATAAAAACATGCAGAGCTGCACTGCCAAGTTGTGCAAGGTCACATTGCAATGTGTTGGCTGTAAAGATTTCCAAGGAGCCTGTTTTCTTGAGTAATAGCAGTTGGAGAAATGCACTTATCTGAAGAATGAGACTGTTATAGGTTTCTGTAAATCAAACCCTAGCCAAAGAGCAGTTCCTTAATATCCATTTTCCACTTCAACCCTTTGACTGTGGCACACAGACTGGATTAAATCTTGCCCAGTTCACATAAGCAGCCCGCTCAAATCGATGCTGACATGACTGACACTGTGTAAAAGCAGGAGATAGTTTGAGTAACTCCATGCAAGTAGGAAGAGAAGAGTTTGGTGCTTTCTGCACATCAATATTGGAAGTGAGACCAGTCCCAAATTTCTCTTCTAGATGGGCTCAAGCCATATAAGGTTCCAGTTAAACCAAGCTTGTGGGAAGTGATGTAAATTTGAGGGACTGAATCACAAAAAGCAGTGGATCCACAGCTGCCACCTTTTGGGGTTCTATCACATCTCCTGCACTCTCAGGCAATGCACACCATTAGTGGGTGTCCTTGGGGTTCACAATGGGTGATCACTGAAAGCCATTCAAGGTGCTTTTGAGATGGCTCTAAGTATTTTTCCCTTTAAATTCCTGCTTGTGGTTGTCAGTACCAGGGAAATGAGGCTCCCATCCAGCACAGCTTCTTGCCACAGGTGTGCACGAGACTGGCTCAGTTTCCTCCTGTTTGGGGAATATTTGGGCATGTTAAAAACAGCTGCATTGGGGAATCCCCTCTTGTGCAGAGCTACCACAGCAGTAGGTGTCAGCAGGGAGGTGGTGGGGCAGGTGTGAGTCCCCACAGCCAGGGGCTGCCTGGGGAGTGGGAGACGGCTCCTGGCACCACACTGCTCCCCAGCACAGCACCCAGCGCTGCACCACGGCATGTGGGGCTGCCTTCCCCGCCAGCCAAGAACTCCGGCATCTGTAAAGTGTTTTTTACAGATTCTATTAAACGCTATTATTCACAGGAAGCCTTAGAAAAATCTAACACTACATTCACTTCTAAGGTATAATAGATGTAAAGTCTTTTTTTTAAATCATTTTAATGCGATCATTTGTTGGGCCTTAGGGTAAAATTACATTTCACAGCTCCCTTGTTCCCATGCTATGTTAAAAAAGAGATTGATGTCTGAAATTTCAACTGTATTTGTCTTACGAATTTGTCCGACTCCCTGGAGAATAATTGTCTCATATCATTTGAAGGCTGGTAATTCCTTTGGAATGACCTCTGTGTTATAATTACAGCAAGAGTACTAGCATGTAGCTAGGCAAAGTGAAAGTTAATGTTCTTGGTTTCTAGCTTTGTTATTTTTATTAAACTGTTCCCCTTTAAAAGAAATACCTGGAGATATGGACTCTTACTCAAAAGGGCTTTTTGCAGATAACACAAAATGTCATTTTTCCTGCAAAACACTTACATGCATTAACAATTATCTGAAGGTTGCAATGTGTTCTTAAAGTCATGTGCATTTCTGGAATATATTAGAAGAATTGGAGACTTCAACATGTCATTTGCCTCAGGATTATTTATTTTATCCCACTTCAAATGTTTTAAAATTTTTTGAATATATATTCAGCCATGGCTCATGTCGTTTTTCTATCATGATATGGGATTGAACTGAGAATAACCTAAATATACCTTCTCCTTAGGAAAGAAAATCCTGCAGAGCTGGGAAGAAATCTAGAGAAAACTGGTGAGCAGATCAAAAGGCATGGAGAATTAGATATGCACTTGCAGCAGTAACAAGAAAGAGGATGCAATTTGGCGTACGGCTTTGTCCTGTTTGTGTTGGTCTCTGTGGACCATCAGCCCTGAGTCTGAGCCGTGCCAGGGCTGCATGAGGGGGTGCAGAAAGAAAACCCTCCCTGCAGCCGTGGGGGCACTCTCACTGACATGCAGGCACTGGGATGTAGAATTACTGTTACCATTACAACGATTTACATGCTCGAAACCTGTCTGCCTCGGCAAAGTGATAAATACCTCAAAATATTATACATTATAAGGCCTGTTCCATTTTTGATTTACAAGGTCAATTGCCTATACTAACCTCTCTTAATGTTGGTGGGAATTTATTTTATAAATTTTCAGCACACCCAGAAAGGATATGAGAGTTAATCTGTCGTGATTCTTCTCTCTAGGGGCAGGACCAGCATCTTACTTCCATCAACCATAGTTCTTACACACATTTTTGGGTGATATTTGAAGGTAAAAATGTGGTTTGGTGAGTGGGATGGGGATGCATGCTTCATTTAAAGAGAAAACATAGACCCTGCTTAATACATTTATTGCATTATAGTTCTAAAATGGGAACATTTATCATTTGTTATACTAATAGCTGAGATATTATTAGTATTTTTTTTAGCCTCTGCCCACTGTGAAACTATGATATCTTACAGTGGATTTTCATTATTTATTAGTGGATAGGTTTTCAGGCATGTTATGGCCTTAGACCAGTTATAGCTCTGAAACACTGGAGTAGCCCATCTTCATTATTAAGAGATACGTATCTATAACTGTTTAATAATGACTACAAAAAAGTGACACTCCATCTTTTGTACTCTCTTGAACAATGTCCTTGTTCAATGTCCTTGAACGACGTCTTCCTTTGTCCAGTGAGCAAAAAACCAAAACTGAGACTTCTGAAACCAGCTGATGAATCTTTAGGATAGTCCATATGACCCTGCACTTGGAGGCAACAAGAAAGTTTTGATCCTTCTTTCAGCAGCTGAGTTCATCTCTATTTTTCCTTCGTATTTTCTGATAATTCTAGAGGGCTATGCCTGGTTTCTGAGCTAGTAACAGCAATATAACATTTCATATTTTTTGGCTGATTTAAAGCATATATGCTTTTTGTTAATTTAGAACAGGAGGGGCTCAAATTCGTGTCATAAATGGCCTAGAACACTCACAAATGTATGGGCATAAAGTCACTAAAAATAAAGCTTCCCAAACTTCTTTTAGTTAAATGACTTGATATATTTGTAAAGCAGTCTTGCATAGAGGCAGTATGGTGACAGAATTAAAGGAAAATGAGAAACTTTGTTGAAGCTTAATGAGAATTAATGTTTTGGCCATTGAACTTGATGGATATGTTGGAAAAATAGTTAAAGTGCTTGCTGTGTTAATGTCAGCTGACATAACAATTGTTTCCAGAGAACCAGACTTCTGAATCCTCATATAAAGCACTGGGGAACTTGAACAACACAAAAGAATGTAAGATTTGGAGAGAATGGGGGCAGGGGAAGGAAAGAAAAACATTATATAAGTTTAGCTACTTCCAGCTCATTTTTCCCCATTGAAATAATGAACATAAGGGTGTCTCAACAGCAGTCCAAGCCAAGTTTAGAGAGAGCTTCAGGAGTGCTATCTTAAGCACAAGAACCATCCCGTGCACTTACCAAGCTGTACCAAAGAGTCTTTAATTCATGTCTGTAGTCCCCCATTGAAATGAAAACTGGTTTATAGGAGGAAAGGTAATAAAAACCTTGGGGAAAAACCTAATCTCTCGACTAGCTGAAGAGTGCTTTCCTCACTGAATGCAGAGGAGCCAAAAGCAGTGCACAGAGTCTAGTGCTGTGCGTGCACAGCAGGGAGGCAAAAAGACAGCCCTGACCTTTTTCCACAGCACAAGCCCACCACTACCCTGCTCAGTGGAGATGGAGAAAGCAAGAAGTATCCTCAGTGCTTGCAGCCTTGGACCCAAACACTCCACTGCTCTGAAGTTTTCAGTCTTCATCTGTGCTGTGCTTCAGCACCCAGGCATCAGCTATGCCCCAGGGGCCCCTGATGGCTCCCAGAAATCTCACACCCTTTGGAAACTCCTTTCTGCAAGGAAATTCGTCGTCTTTTTTTTTTGTTTGTTTTTCCAATCTTCTTCCTAAGTGCATCATATAATTCAAGATGCTACAGAACAACTTTATTTGGTCTGGATCAGCTGGTGTTTGAGCTGGCAACAGCCCACAAAGGTCCTCTGCCATAGTTATCATGTTGCACACACTCATTAACCTCCCTGTATAAAATAATGAGTAGAATATGCACAACATTACCAGCTTTTCATAAGTTCAAAACCCAGAAGAACCCACAAATCACCGGAGGAAAAGTTTACAGCACTGGGGTAAATTGGAGGACACATCTATTACTGTGCCAATACAAAAAAAAAAAAAAAGCCTTTTCATTGTGAAGACAGATGTGTTCATTTTCGCGCCACACATGCACAAAAAACCATCCTGATGGTTTCCCATAAACTGGAGACTTATCAATGGAAAATGAAAGAAGATGTACTATCTCTACCTTCTCTCCCCCTCACATTTTCTGAAACCATGTAGAAGCCTCCACAACATTTGTTTGGAATTCTCCATGTATCAGGGCAGTGAGGGGATCTAAACAACACACTTTGTGCAAGGAGGAGCTTTGTAGCTCTTACCTCAACTCCAATGTTCAGCTCTTGTTATCCGGCACAGCTGGGAAAGGGGTTTTGATGGAATGACCCTTGGTTCCCACCCACTACTTGGGCTGTGATAGTCAAGATTGTTCTTCCAGTCTATTTCAGTGTCTGCCAGAGGCAGCTGAGAATCATTGTGAGGTATAAAATGTCCTTACTGCATATTTTCCGAAAAGCCTGACCCAGTAAGGGCAAATTTTCCATTATAGACTTAAAGTTTAGGTTTTAAAGCTTTGCTGGTCCCCACACAGGGCAACTCTGTGGGCTGCTAGACTCCCAAAGTACATGTTGCTTGCATATAAGGTACTTCCATCAGTTTTAAAGTACCCAGCTTCATTCTTGAAAATGCTTAAATAGCCACAGATTGTATTTCACAAGATAACAGCTCTGGTTAGTCCCAGTGCTTAGGTCACAGAGAGTGTTGGCTGTTTCTAGAAGAGCAAGAGTGATGACCCTGGTAAGGACAGGCCTGTCAGCCTCACCTAAGTTACTGGTAAAATTATGGAGAAGATTATTCTGGTAGTTACTGGAAAATACCTGAAAGAGCTGATTGTCCTGCTCTGCTGTGCACTCTTATGGCCTAACTTTCAGTGTGCAGTTTTGGACACCACAATATAAAAAAGACATTGAGCTGTTAGAGAGTGTCCAAAGAAGGGCTACAAAGATGGTGAAAGGCCTTGAGGGGAAGCCGTGTGAGGAGTGGCTGAGGTCACTTGGTCTGCTCAGCCTGGAGAAGAGGAGACTGAGGGGAGACCTCACTGCAGTTACAACTTCCTTGTGAGGGGAAGAGGAGGGGCAGGCACTGATCTCTTCTCTGAGGTGACAGTGACAGGGCCTGAGGGAATGGCCTGAAGTTATGTCAGGGGAGGTTTAGGCTGGATGTTAGTTAAAGGTTCTTTCCCCAGATGGTGGTTGGGCACTGAACAGGCTCCCCAGGGAAGTGGTCACAGCACCAGCCTGACAGAGTTCAAGAAGAATTTGGACAATGCTCTCAGGCACATGGTGTGGCTCTTGGGGTTGTCCTATGCAGGTCCAGGAGCCAAATTTTGATGATCCTTATGGTTTGCTTTTGACACAGGATATTCTATGATGGTATGATTTTTGAGCCCCACTGCAAACCTCATCTTAGAAGGGTTCACCTGCCCTGGATCCATCTTTTCCAACTTTCCTCACATAGAAAACATGAGAAAAACATGAGTCTCTTTCCTTACATGGGAAACAGATTGCTGGCAGACCAAACCCTACAGCGGCCTTGCAGCAATTCCACTTACCAAGGAGAACATCATTTCTGTTTGGCAAAGGCCCTGCTGAACAACCCACTGCCCATGTTTTTTCCTATGCTATGTGTTCAGTACAGGTTGAATGAGGATGACACAGCTGTGCTCACACCACTACCCCTCTTTCAGAGGGGTGTGGTGGCTGGGATGCTGTTAACCTTACAGACTGTGAGTTCCTCAGGCTGCCATTAGAGACTCTCCGAAGGGAAAAGTTTAGGAGCAATTTAGAAATTATACACCAGATCATAGAGCAATCATAAAGCTTTCATCAGTCAATAAAACAGGCTTTCCTTTTCATAAAAAAAAGCTCTCAAACTTTTTTGTCTTATAAAAAGAATATTGATGCTGGAAACCTGAAAACTTCATCTGAACTTTTATTTTCTCTGCTTCTCTTTTCATTTCCTGTTTTTCTTTTCTTTCTATGTGGTGAGTGCTTTCATGAGAGCTTTAATGCTTTTTGATCCACTTAGGGGTGAGGTGCCTCAAATAACACCTCCATGTTGCCTATCTCTGATTTTTACCAGCAGGTCACTGGGCGGCCATGACGTCTTAGAAGTTGTGAGAGGGATGTCATCTTCTGTCCCCCACATCTTCCAAAGGTGAGGAAGAACACGAGATTAGGTGGGGAAAAATATTGCACTTCCAACTCCTCTACCATTTTTAAGGCTTCTTGAAAGAGCATCGTGAGAGTGGCACACACTGAATGACCTTCTTGCTGTCCTTGCAAGGAAAACGTTCTTTCTGTGAAGCGCTTGTGCCAGCATAATCACAAGGTACTCCAGCCAATATCCAGAGCAGGTGCCATATTTTTCCATTTCAGTTAATTTTTCCTTCACAGGTGGGAATCCGAAGCCAGTTGCCACCCCTGACTGAGCCCCACCTTGACTCATGCTGCAGCCTGCCGAACTGCTGGTGTTTTCACTGCTGAGGCTGAAGCCCCAGCACTGGGCACGGGGTGCACGTATTGTGACTGTCTTACTGCATGAAGGCAGTATTCAGGAAATATTTAACTGTATTTTCCCAATGTTTTTATGCTTTTTTTAAAATTTAAATCTTTCTTTTTGGAAGAAAGGCAGTGTTTATTCCTGCTTGTGTTATACACAGGGGTTGAGTGTCTTCTATTAATTGTCAACACTCAAATATTAATACAGGCAATAATGATAGGAAAGAATTACAGCTGTTTTCCCCAAGCTGGTGCTGCATAGGTAAGGCAGACACCCTTTCATATTATTTGGTTACTGTATTACACTCATTTGCCATTTGTTGACACATGGGTATTTCAGCACAAATCCTACTGTAAGTTTTGATCGCATAAATATTTTGAGTCTATCTGTCAAGAAGATACCTGAAGAAAATCAGAAACACAGAAAAAAAAGGAAAAGAGAAAAATTAATCACATACCTTATTCGCAGTGAATAATTTTGTCCCCTCCATCTCTATCTCTGTGCAGGCAATACTGCACAGCATCTGACAGCCCTGGATTGGTGACAGTCAGGAAATCAGTTCTCTACACCATTGTCCTTTTCCCATGACTCAAACTTTTACAATTTAATAGTAAGGTATTTTAAATTATTGCTGGACAGTTGATTGAAAGTTGCTGTACCTGTTTTCAAAATGTTGTAAGTAAAAATTGATGTGATTTTGAAAATGGAAAACTATTGTATGAAACTCTTTAGCATCAAGAGAGTTTCCTGGACTATGGCCATAAGCTGCATTTGCTCAAGTCAATTTTGCATTAATCAGTGTGCCTTGAAGATTACATCCTATGTTTTTTTATTTACTGGGTCATATATTTTAAAAAGTGCCTTTAAGTGTTTTGATGAAACACATTAAAAATCCACTGTAATGCCTAGGTGGCTGACAGTCTTAATATATAGCAGGTACCTTTGCCTTTGCACTTTAAATAATCTGGAGGAGATGCTTCATTATTTATTTTTAAATTTTATCACCAGAGATCTGTAATATCTGAAAATGAAATTTATGCTACTTGTCTCCAATATCTTCAAAAATACTAATGAAGGTTTTCCAGTCGCTCAACCACAAAATAAGACTTTTAAATGAAGTTTTCCAGCTAGAAATTACATAAATGATCCGATGTTCTTTTACAGCACCAGGAGAGCATGAAAATTAACCCTGGCTATCTTTTTGTGGCCTATAGAGTCCACAGAAATAGTAGTGTAACATTTAGTAAAAAGGCAACAGTCAGGCCATGGTGTATTCTGATTTTCCAAATATTCACAGGTCTAATGTTTTTTCTATATCCTGTCTAAACATTTTGGTCACAAAATGGACTTTTCACAACAACCAGACTTCATCTGAACTTACAAGTTTTTTGTGAAGAAATCTGGCTATTGTCCTACCAGCAGCAGAAAGATTTTGTAGTCTCACCTCTACTGCTGGGTGCAAAGGTGAGTACATGAATAAAGATATTAGGGTTCAACCCTCCATTCTAAGTTAAGTGTGTGCAGGCAGACACATGTCGTCTTCAATAGACAAATGGCAGTCCTGAAAGACAAAGCAGTGTGCACGTGCTGCTTTAGGCAGTAAAAAGCTCTTGACACCTCACATTGGCACAAGCCGGAGGTGCTTCAGCACAAATCTCCTGCACCCTGGCTGTGGAGGGAAGAGCTCCCTGCCTTACCCTGACCAGGAAGAAAGTAAACTTTCTGCTTCAGACTGCAAGCTGCAGACGCATGGAGACACCTCCCAACAGAGCCTTGGAATCTCTAGGGGCATGGAAGAACTGTGTGAACATGGAAGAGAAGCAAGAGCAGCAGCCATGTTAAGAGAGGTGTACTTCAATCACTCTTTAATAGGAATCCAGACAGTTGTTTTTTTCAGGGCTCTCTAAAACAACATTTTTGCAGGGAGGAGACCAACCCAAACCCCTGCAGTAAGAGCTGCCTTGTTCACATCCTGGAACTGCCTGTCTACTGAGCTGAACTCCTGTGGGGAGGAAGCCTTCTCCTTCAGTGGGGCCTCCATGGCAGGAAGAAAGGATGGTTGTAGCAATTCACACATTCTGGAGGCCAGGATGAAGGGACCAAAGCTGCGAATATGAATATTCACCAAAGTTATACACACAGCTAAATGCAAAGGACTGGCTTCAGCTCAGTCTAGGATTTGAGCACATATTTTGTTTCAATGCTAGTCTATCCAAACTAATTTGTCCATCTCTAGTAATTTTGCCCAGTGGGCCCCATCTCACAGCTTTTAGTCTTTATTCAGGCTATAAGCCCATTGACCTCAGTAAAAGCTGTGCCAGGATAAAGATTGAATGAGGACCACAGGATTCAGGCTGAATATCTTGAATACCATTTAGATACGATTTCCTATGTAAAAATCTCCAAATTTCTTTAAATAAAATTATAGAGAAGTGGGAGGATGACAACAACTTCTGTGACATGAATCAGTATAATCACTTCTCAAATGTAGACATGAGGTAGAAGATAGGAAATGAACCTTTTGAAAGAAATACAGCCTCTGTAACATGCTGGGAGTGGTCAGTGGGTAAACAAGTTCTGGCAGTGGTAAAGTTATGTGAATACACAGGAATTATTTAGTACTTTCCTCTGACTAGAAGCAAGACCACACAAATACAGGCCTGTCACAAACATATATGTAGGGAATGATGACTCCAGTTCATTACATTTAGTGGAT
Source organism: Aphelocoma coerulescens (assembly GCF_041296385.1). Taxonomy (NCBI): domain Eukaryota; kingdom Metazoa; phylum Chordata; class Aves; order Passeriformes; family Corvidae; genus Aphelocoma; species Aphelocoma coerulescens. The sequence goes on from NW_027184085.1 coordinate 57,253,065, forward strand.
TCCGTGTGTTTTGCTGGGCTGCTGACCTACTGCAACAGTATTAAAATGCACTGGGGTGCATTTTTTAGATTACAGAGGAAAAATGAGAGGAGCCTTTAGAAGGCTTTGCATGTACAGCCAAGTCCACACTTGGTGCATCTCTCTGAGGCTATGCTACCAGTAAGGCTGAGTAAAGCCCTGGGACTGGAACAGAAGTGCTCACTGACTGCTGTCCTACAGAAGGTCATTTAGAAAGTTTAGCAAGCTGTTCCCTAGACATATTTGAGTTACTCTAATTTTGTGTTGTGCAGTTTCACATCCCTTTCTATGCCCAGCCACAGTGAGAGGTTTTCCTGAGCTTGGTTGCCATTTGTTAAAAACAGAGGGAGTGTGCAATTGTTCACTCACGATTCACTCAGGGACAGAAGAAAAGATGAGAGGGCTGCAGACAGGGGCTTTGAAGAAATTGAATGTTAAAGCTGGAGCTCTAGTAAGCTTGAACTCCCTTATTTTGGCTAGCTCTAAAGTTGAAATTTGTGGAGTTTCTTGGCCTTCCATCTAGATCTGACCTATCCTCTGAGAGTTATGTGGATATTTTTGGCTTTTTAGAATATACTGCACAGATCACAGATCAGAAAAATTACATCTGGCAAAAGCCTTTCCTCATTTAGCCTGTCTGCCTGTCTGTGAAGAATCATTCCCTAGCGTCTGTTTTTGTAGAATTCATAACACAATCTAGAACTAGTGAAAAAGGAAAAGTTTATCCAGAGAAGTCTGCTATGTAAGACAAGGGTTTGATTTGGATTTTTATTTTTTTTTGTTTCTGTTTTATTTTGTCTGGATGAAACACACGAGAATTTACGCAGTTGTCCAGCAACTGTCTGTATAATTTGGTGCAGGAGGAGATTTGCATGGCTATTTCTTTTTATGATACCTGTGCTTCAGACAGATCTGGAGAATCTGTAACCACCATCTGAGCTGATTTCCTCCTGAGGTGAGAATGAAGGACTACTGCATGACATGTGAATAATGCCTCACAATAGAGGCTGTAATTTAGTATTTGCACTGCAGTAGCACTTTCCAGTCCTTCAGAATATACAATCACATGTGAGCAGTGTCCAAACCAAAATTATAACTATAACACTGCAACATCTTTCATATCCCATAAAGCGGAAAAAAAAAAAAAAGAAAAAAACCCCAAACAACCAGAACACTTAAAAGAACCCCCAAAATGCCTGCAGATACTTGTGTTTTGATTGCTTCTAGGTCACATACACTTCAGGGGAGCTCCCACAGTGCCTACCCAGAAAGGGGGGCTGTAGGTGGTCTCTTAGGGAGCCTGGTTGTGCTTCATTTTTTGTCCCTGCTTTTCACACCACATGGAGTTTGTAGGCTCAGCCCTCTGGATCCTGCCTGGTAAAAGGATGGGTCACAAAACAGCATACTGCTGGTCTGATTGGGACTGAAAAGATGATTATGTCATGTCCTCACAGAATTGTATTAAACTTCCCTTTTGCTGAGTTAAACCTGAGAAAAATAACTTCTATATTTATCCTTTTTTGAATTGCCAGTCCAAGGTTTAGCATAATGCTTTACAAATTGCATGAGCCCCATATTGTAGCTGCTTTTTAACAGGTCTGACTCTGCTTCATTAACTGGCTCCTTCTGGCATAGCGCTTTCACCCATCAAATTTACCTGTTCTTAGCTGTCTTGAAAGAAACTCCAAACTGTGAGTAGCAGTTAAGACTTCTCTCCGTACCACATCTGGTATTGCTTAAGGTTATGCATAGGCTCTTAACAGTCATTTTCCTTTCTGCAGTACAAAATGAAACATATTGATTAGAATTTGTTTCCACTCCCTTTTATCTTTTTTTTTTTTAATCAGAACTTGGAAATAAAATATTCAAAGAGTACTTTTCTCTATTTTTTTCTTTATTAGTGCAGCAAGTTAATTTCTATGAGAAGTAACCTTCAATGAAGGCAAAAGGATAATTTTCATTGTGATTTTGCCAAATGCATGTTTTCCCGTATGAAAATCCTCTAATAATCTCCAAATACTGGATAGAGATCTTACAGTTAGGGCACAGAATATAAATCTAAGCATCCCACAGAGTTCTATGGCATTATGAACCAATCTAATTTTGCTGTTGAGGTTATCACAATGACTTTGTGAACCATGTGGATGGCTTTCAGTAAGGTGGACTGAAGGCCCAGTGTCAGGAAATGTTATTGTCTTACAAACAAATGAATGCAGCTGCATAACTCTGAGAGCACATGAAATCTCAATGAAGTTAGTGGGATTTACTTTGTTCATGAAAGAGGAACTGCAAGGGAAGTTGACAGGTGATAAAAGTTCCTTCTGTCCTATGACCCTTGATAACTGTTTGACTACAGACTTGCTTTTCAGTTTTTTCCTATTTTCTTAATTTTTTTAAAGATTTAGAATACAACAGGTTTAAGGATCCAATTAGCTTCAGTAACAGAGCTGGCATCCAAATTATTAAAGAGAAAGGAGTTCTTTTATTAAAGTACTGGGCTTATGTTACTTTCCATTTGGAATTTGTTTTTCTTAATATCCTCTGGCATTGCAGGAAAAGAAGAAACAAAGCCCTTCAAATGATAAGGCTCAGTCTAACCTGAGAGGTGTTTTAACACTACCCAGGTCCCATGTGTGGTGTCCCATCTGACTCTGAAATGCAATGTGGTCCAGGGACTTTGGGACTTTTTTCCCTACTTCAACACCCTCTTTTAGGTTTGCTGCCTCTGCCTACTTCATCCACATCCCTGGTCCAGATCAAAAATGGAGCTAAAACTGTGGCATGTGCCACACCTCTCCCTGACACAGCCTGAGGGACTATTTTGAGCTTTATTAAGGCTTTGAACAGGGTTTTAAGATATTTTCTTCCATCATATTAGGTCTTAAACAATTTTTTAACAGTACACTCTTTCCACCTATGGAAGAGCTTTCTTCCAACCCATTGCCTACACTTTACAAAGGTGCTCTTCAAGATACTTCAATTTCTATTTCTTAATCTGTTTCCAGTTTCTTTCTTTCTTTCTGAAACAAGCACTTCTCTCACACCAGATTCACCATCATCTCCTTGCCCTCCTTCCTGGTGTGTTTTGTTCTGTCAGCAGGTCCCCAGCTGGGCCTTTGGATTAGGAGAGGGTGACTGACCAATCTTTCATACTGTGGATAGTGTTCAAATGAGCTTTGTGCAGTTACAGCAAAAGAAACAGTAAAATTCTAGGAAAATTAGAACTGTATCTTCTCAATTAATTCCTTTGCTTCTGTCTTCCTCAATAACCTTGTTAGGGAGTGGGGATATTTGGAAACAGCTTTCCTGGAAAGGACAAATTATACTGTAGTGTTGCAGCTTTATTATTCCTTGGCCTCATAGCTGATGAATTTCCATTTCTTATACCATATCCAAAATTTGGCTAATTTGATCACTTCTGTGCTCTAAAAGAGAGACTTGCAAATAATTCTAACATGGTATTTACGGAGAGCATCTTCTTTATTCTGTCAATTTTATCTGAAAAAGAAATATAAGCAGTGAATAAGGTCCAAGTGTCTTTTGAGAATAGCTTCACGGAGTGACAAGTAAAATTATCCAATAGAGATGGTGTGTGCCTTCCTTCGCACAGTGAAATTTTGTTTTCTGATCACACTTTTCATGAATAGAAGACATTTAAGTGACACCAGTATTACCCTGTGATTCGTTGTGTTTGTGGCACCACAGGATGTTGAATTCAGACATATCTGCTGGGATCCAAGCATTATCAAGAGGATTTTCACGGAGGAAAACTAATTATTTAAAGGAGCAGCTGAAATGTATTTCTGTTCTGAATGTCCCCTAGAGCCTGGCTAGTAGGGACATTCAGCCCATAAATATGGACTAAACTCTATTTTCATAATTGATTTGCAGTACATCTTTAAGTGCTAAGGAGGCCAGGTGGTTCAGCAGAGACTGCGGCTTGATTCGTGTACAATAAAGAATCTATGCATGCTGCTCTCAGGCAAGTTATACCATGGACAGTTGAGGCCGATAGGAATCCATGTAATAATTCTCACTCCATCATTTTTGAACATTAGTGACTTACAGGTCCTGATCTTAGTTCTGAATTTGCCTTCGTTTTCATTGATTTTGTGGTATATCTCATGCCCACTGCAGTAAATTACTGAGATCATAAATGATGACTCATGAAGCCGAGAGTGAAGTCAATGCCATTGGGGTGAACAAAATTAATGGATGCAGGTGGATGATCTTTGTGCTTTTCTGTATCTGTTGTTTGAACCTTTTCATTGCACATGGGCCTTAGGAAGCCTGGGAATGTGATCATTTGCACCTCAGCAAATGAGCAGGGGGCTGAGGAAAGGGGATGCATGAAGGATTTCAGTAATTTTTTAAAACTTCTCTATTTCTTAGGTAACAATATGATGCTGGTCTAGTAGTTCCAGGATTGTGGTCTTTACAGCAGTAGGCCAGCAGAAATTGAGGTGACATCTAAGGCAGTTAAAAACTTTCGGCAATATAAGTTTGACCTATATTTGGAACATCTTTCCCCTTTTTCAGGGCAGGAGGGAAGAATCATTACTGTCATATTTATTGACAGTACTCATTAAGCACTCTTCATGCTGCCCAAAACCCTGGCATTATCTTTCCTTAGGAGGCTAAGTCGCTCACAGCAAACAATAGCGGATCCTTTGAGAAATATTTTCCATATTGCATAATACACAAGTTGGGAAAAATGCTTCACTAACTTCAACAACAGAATTTTTTTAAGGAGGAAAATGTAGTCCAGCTGGGGGTAAAGGAGCTTGCATGGATTTAGAATAATAAAGGGCTCTTTGATAGCATTAAGCCAGTGTTACTGGCCATCCAAAGGCTGCCTGTTACCACAGACACCACAGAACAACATCACTGGTTATATGATGCAATAGAGATTGCATTGATTTGCAGCTCAGTGACTGTAAAGTAACCATCGGTGTTTGGATGTCTGTGTGCTTCACTGACACAGATACAAGTCAACGTTTGCCAGCATGAATGTGACACAAATCTTTCATAATCCTCGTCACATCAAGAGACCTACCAGAAATTATGCCCAGTTGCCACCTGTCAATGGCAGTGTCCCTGTTCCAGGGGGATACTGGGTTTTTAAGTATTGCAAGGTCAGTCAGAAGGCTCTCAGACATGTGTGTACCCAGCAGGGGCACCATGTGAAAGTACTTCCAAGGTTCCAAAATATCTGATGTTTAAACAAAGACATTATTTCTACCAAGCATGAACAATACATGGAAGAAACAGATTGGGAACTGAAATTACACCATTCCTTGTTGCTTTTGGTATTTTGATTTTGCCACCATTGCAGTGGTCGTCAGTGGAACAGCACTTGAATGGGAAAGTACTTGGTCACACAGTGACCCCTCTGATCAAATACAATGCCAGTGCATCTTGGTATTTCCAACATTGTAAGCCATATAGAGAAGCATTATTACAGAAAATTTGCTAAATCTATAGGGCCTTTTAAATTCTCAAATAAAAAGCCTAAGAAATTTATGACTGTGTTGCTAGATGTGGAGGCCAAGTAAACTCACAATGTTGATCTTAGTTGTGTTTAAACTTCTCCTGCCTTCTGGCATTTTGAGCTGTAGTGGAAAGAAATCATTTACTTCTAGCAGCTTTAAGCATTTGGAAACACAGGGGTACCATGGAAGAGCATTAAAAACATAAATTATGTCATATAAATGGTCCCAGAACTGATGGTGGGTACATTTCCTCTCAGACACTGCAGATCTATTGTGACATGTGTGGGCACATTAAAAAACAGCCCCTGATCAAAATGTGGTGCCAGACCCCTGGTTACTCTCTTTATACATCAGGCTGTATTCACTTAAAACCCCACTGCAAACAAACAAATAAACACAAAGCTTGAGCTTCCAAACCCTGCAGTTCCTTGCTGAAAACATGCTTGTCTTTGTTAGTTGATTGGTATTTAAAGACATTCTTCATTTGTCTGTATATATACATCATATTTGAACATGGTTAAGTTTGGGATGGAATACAGAATGTGGTCTTCCTAGGCTTTTAATTGCTCTGCAAGTTTCACATTTCGGAAAGAATCTATTCAGCTTTTTTCACCCTAATAGAGACCAGAGCTCCCCACAGCAGGGCAGCTGAGCAGTGAGGGTGCAATTGCCCTCTCCAAGGCAGGATATGCTGGATGAAATCTCTTGGAGCAGAATAGTGGTCATCCATCTCCTTTGGAAAGGTTTTGGTTAAAAGAAGCTTATTTTTCATTCCCTTATGGCGCATTTAATTTTAAATGCAGGGTAAAGATTGTCAAGTAGTCCCAAGTACAACTGTGTGTGAGAACAACAGTCAGATAATCTATCATGTGGAAGATTACCTTGAATTAATGCAAAGCAAAATGCAGTTAGTTGAACCCAGAGACAAATTAAGCACTTATCTGAAAAGCAAATTTAATGAAAAAATTGTGTGTGATGTAGCATGTTCTGGTTAAGTTTATTAAAATTAGACAGTAAGATTTCCTGGTAGAAATTTTCCTTCTTGTTTTCACAAGAACTCAACTTTATCACTTTATTCCCTATCTTTGCATTTTCTTTTCACTTATGAAAAATTTGACTCTTTCAAAGGAGAAAGAATTAATAAAGATTAAGGAGAGACAGGATGAGAGTGAATGCCTGCATGTGTACGTGTGCATACATGAGGAAGAGAGTATGTCATCCATGAGTTACACAGAATGGTAAGACCATATGCTACAAGAGACACCTATTAAGAAAACCATGGTAGGCAAAAAGAGTATAAAAACCATCACGGCTTAAATCTGGCCTAGATCTTTAGTTATGCGTGATTAGTTTCAGCCGTGTCTTAAAATTGTTGCAAATCATATTATGTTTCCAAATGTGAAAACATTTATTTCCATGCAATCAGGATTTTTTTCCTGTTGTTTTTTTCCTCTTTCCTTTATTTTCTTTTTTATGCCCTCCTCCAAAATACCCACAAGATTTTATCTTGAAAAGGCATGTTTCTCTCTCCTCATTGCAAATCCTTGGTTTTGTACTAGGCACAAGACCTAAGCAAAAAAAGCCTGTGCAAGAAAAAATGCTCTTTACTCTCTGACCAAATTTTCATGTGATTGTCTCCAGAAAAGACTCATTGTTGAAGTTTTTCTTTTTAATGAAATGACATCTAGTGTTTTTCTTTGTTTTATTACAGAATGATTGCCTTCTTCAGTAGCATAGACTGTTATTATTAGTTTATTCCATTTCTGAGGATCAGTCTATTAAAATACACGATTATGGTTAGGCAGAATCACAGATACATTTTAATTTATATTGAAACAGAATAATTTTTCTGAAAGTTCACTGCATGTGTCCTCTGAACAAGAATATGTTGCCTGCAAAAATAGACCAGTGAGGAAAGAAAAGGGATTTGGCAAGGCTGTGTTTATTGTTCAATAAATCACAGTCACTATAGGTGACCTGCTGACTTCAAGTTCTTTAGGTCAAGGAACCCTTTGCTATTCTGCAACTTCACCTCTTTGCTGAGCCTCTTAATCAAAAGTGTAAAGCCAGAAAGAACATCAAACAATCAAGAGCTGGATGATTGGATTGGTTATTTTAAATGACTACAGCTATGGTTGTGACAGATTTGAGGATAGATTGCATCATCTCAGCCTCACTAAGTAGGTTGAATAGCTTGGGCATTTTGTGAAAAACAGCTCCCCTCCCTCCAAAAAAAATTTACGTGAAGCCATCACTCAAGGTACTTTGACAATTAATTTACTACACATGTAAACACTACAGGGATTGTAAAAAATTTCCAGTATCTGCTTTGCCATAATAGAAATGAATGATAATTTTTAATGGCTCTACTATATTAACATATATTTGCTGTGCTGTTTTATTCAGACTTATATCCTAATTCAACCTGGTAATTTTTATTGTTTCTTGTGATTTTAACTGTGCGGTTAATGACACATTCATACGTGAGAGGCCTACAAAGCAAATTAAGGCGCAAAGAAATTAAGATTGATGTAGATTCCCTTTCTCTTCTGTAATTTCTTAAATGTGTGATTTCCATGACAGGAAATATCACAATAGAAAAAAAGATATAACCAAAACCATCATCTGGATCATTAACATGGGGTTGTTTTAGATAACAAGCTAGTAACATAAAGGAAGCTATGCTGCCCTTTACTGTGATGGGAGCAGATCTGGGAATTTATACATGTGAAAGCAATCTAGAATTGTACTAGAACCATACTACTCACTGAAGTATCCATGGGACTGCTGTGGGATTTCGTGGGCAAAGAGCCCTTGTTTTTAGGCTGTTGGCAGAAAGGGAGCTAACCAGCAACCTTATTTAACACAGGAAAATCCTAAACGAGAAAGGTGCCAGCAAACAAAGGAGAGGGAAAACAAAAGCCACACATGGCTTAAAATTCTTCCATAATCTACAGTATGACTTGTTAATACATATCATATGCACAATGCATTCCCTTCATTAGGACTTAACTTGGGGTGAATTAAGGCCTTATGACCATGCAAAACTGAAAGAGAAAAATTATTTTTGCAGACACAGTAAAAAGTAAAACAATAATTTTAAAACCAACAATGTTACTCAAAAGCTTGCCCAGAAGAATCAACCATTAGACTCTATGGAGAATCATGATCCATAGTGTAAAAATGTTTATAATTTCTTGCTCTAGTAATTAGATCTAGACAGGAAACATCTCTTGAAAGATTTTTTAGATTAAAATGATCTCTTGAGGAGGAGGAATCATGCACAAATCAACCCATTTTATAGAGGCATTTTAAACTATTTCCCCCTAAAATTTATAGAAGGCATTTCCTTTTCTTTTTTCCCTCTTTTATTTTCTCTTTTTTCCCCCCCACTTCAATCAAATCCTTTACTTTTCTAGAGAGCAAATTCTGAGAGAAAAAAAATTAAAAACAACCTGAACAATCTTTATTGATAATGTGTACTTGAAGGAAGATCTTTCTCTAAGAGCTCTACTATTAACATACAGCAAAGCAAAAACTAGGAAGATTGAAGGCAGACACAATATGGTTCTAAATTTCCTTCAGAGCTTAAATGCCCCAGATCTGCTTACCTCCCAAAAAAAAGGAGTGCAGACACCCTTCTATCATTGGCTTTTAAATAAAAACAATCTCAACAAACTGGTGTTAATAGTCAGATACTGTTTTCAGTTGTGTCTGGTTATAGTCATGGAACATATATCTTTGTCACATAAGCTATTCCAAAAACTGAGATGGGAGTTATGTGCTGTTGTTATCACGGACTGATCAGACACTACTGCACTACTTCTTTGTGCAGAACTATGGTGCAGTATTACAGCAATATCTTATCGCCATTCTTGAGGATTTTATGCATAAGTAGAAGAAATTGGCTTTCTATGTTTTAAAGAATAAAAAAGAATAAAGAGAAAATGAAGAGAGACTCAAACAAACATATGGACATTACAACTATGGCTCAGTGTATGCATTTATTGCGCTCTTTTTTGCTTGATAGAAAGTATTTTTCTAATGAAAATTTTAATTTACTGCATATATAATTACCTTTTGTGCCATGGGAAATACCAAAAACAATTGCCCTGATATAAGGCTAATAAAAAAAAAAAAAAAAAAGCTAAATAGCTTCCAGAAGAATTATTTGATCACTGTAATGTGTGCTTTAGGCTAAAATGTTCTTGGCTCCCTAAAAAAAAATAAATTCCAGGTTGAAAACTCTGCATGACTATTATAGATTGATTCATTCTATTGAGGCTAAGATTATACAAAAAATGTATTTCTGTGACTTGTTGTGCCAATATAAACAAATACAAGTTCCTTCCCTGGTCATTTGCAAATTATTTGGAGAAACTCTAGAGATGAGAAGAATGATTGAATGCAGTAATGTCAGAGGGGAAAAGAAAAATAGAAGTAAAATAGATGAAAATTATAACAGGCAAAATGGGAGGGGGGAGAAGACTAAAGACTGGAAAAAGTTTAAATCCATGGAGAAGTATTAGTAACATTCATCTGCTGTGGTTGTTGGAGAAGACAACATTGGGGAGAAAGATAGTGATACAACTACAGTTATAATGGATGGCCTAGGCTTCACTAATATCCCTTTACAAGACTGTGGTTGTCCCTGAGGTTATGTTATCTGTAATAAAAATAGAAAAAATAACTTAAGTTTTGTCAATGTTTTTTTCAAAGATGAGACACAGTGAGTGCAAAGACTTTGATTTCTTTTGTGATAGACTCTATGTTCCTTTTCCCTCCCCGTGTCCTTGGACCAGTTCCAATTATATTTGGTTGTCTAGATCTTCTACACCTTTAGTTTTCTGATGTCCTTACTTACATGAATAGGAAAGCATCGGTGGCTGTGTTCAGGTATCTGTGGTCCTTGTTTTATGCCTACATAAGTGATTCAGATTTAGAGCAAAGAAGCTACCTGTGGTTATCCCTTGACTAGCTGGTCAGGGATCAACCTCAGGGTGGCCATCAGAAAATACTGAGAAGAAAAAGAAAACCCCCATCTGATGCACTGGTTTGTAGCACATCTAATTTTTAGGGACCTAATTTTTGTTGTACAATAGTTGGTGTCGTACTAGACATTTGGGTATGTTAAGTACCACCAGACATCTGGGTATGTTAAGTACCCGGCATTATATTGATTAGTCCAAAAGGCTGTCAGATCCCCTGCAGCCATGGAACATGAGGGTGGCCAATTTTGCTCTCAAAATGTTTTGCTGATTGTCTTTTAGCAAGTATGAAAAGAAGTCTGAGGATGGGGAAATTGATATTCAGTACACGGAGGTCAGGGTGCAACTTCAACATCTGTCTGTCATCACAGTGTAGCTTGGCTTTGTGGTGTTAAGAAGTCATTGGACTTGTTTTAACCTGCAGATGCCTCTTAGTGCCAAGGAGGCTACCTAAGTAGTGTTTGCAGTGACTTGGATGCTGCTGATGTCTTGTCTATATGTTTGGGAGCAAATGTCTTCTTTAGTTGGACAAAAAACCCAACAACAAAACATTAAAAACCAAAACATTAAAACTGATGCTATCTTGCTTTCACAGTCTTCTGCACTGTAATATTGGATTCATTCCTCCCCAGGTCTCAGTGAACACATTCAGAGACAAATGAAGGAAGCAGCACACTGCTGGTCCTCAGTGCCACTAAAAAAGTTCAGTAAATGAGTTAAAAGAAAAATATTAGCAGACCTGAGTCTCACCCCTTCTAAATCATGCACCCAAAGAGTTGCAAGATGGTGGACCCCAGGACTTTTTTATATCATGGGCTGGGCTGCCAGCCAAAGGACTCCTCCACCCGCCACCCCCTTTAGACATTTGTGTCTCATTAGCTCATGACAGATTATGTGGGCTGGGTGATATAATCTCATATAGCATGACTCAATTCAATTCTTGTTGGAAAGAACTTTCCTCGGATGTATAGAAACTTGCCTTGAATGATTGACTATCCCTGCTACTTGCAAATCAGCAGGCAGTCTGCTGGCCGATTTACCTGAGTATTTTCTCAAATACAGTAGTTTTGCACAATTATTCTACCATGGTGTTTCTTGCGCTTATGTAAAAGGTCATATAACATGAAAAATGACAGAAACTGACATATTTTTCACATACCCAAGTGATATTTTTTCAAGTGGAACAAGGGGTGACTTAGCAAACTAATTGCTGCTCTTTGACACACACAATGGCAGTGAAATAATGCTGAAAAAGGCACTGAAGGTCCTTTTGCAGTAGAACATGGTTACTGCTTTTAGATTGGCTTTGGAGTGACTTCTGAAGAATGAGTTCAGAGTTCACATTAACTGGAATTTTGAACTTCTTAGTCCACTAGATGGTGATCCTTTTAATCCGGATTCAGATAACCAAACATGACTCAAGCCATCAACCATAAAAAAAAAACCAAACTCGAGTAGGCAGAGTAGAAAAACTTGGTTATGATATGGCATGATTTACATAATAACCTATAGAAAAGTATTACAAAACATGGCTGAGAAATTGCTTGAGCACATGACTGTAGCATGCCTTCAGCAATATATCAATAGGAATTGTGAGACTCAGTGTTCAAGAAATCTAAACTTGATCTCACTGTCTTCTGACTGCAAGAGTTTGCAACTTCCAAGCTGCAAGCACCTTTTGGAAGCTGGTAATGACAACTACAGCCAGGTGTGTTGATTATTTGAGGCTGCCTTCAATGCACAATCATTCAAGCATATTTGATTTTCTGCAAAACACACACAAAATTCCATAAATAATATTAACATAAGACAAAGGCTTAGGGTACAGTAATAGAAATGTTTTATTAATCAAATATATTTACATTTCTTCATCTTCTTTTTAAATGTGTGCCTGTTATTTTCATTTAAACACAATGTAATCTTTACATTTGATATCACAAGAATACAGCTACATGCATGACTTAATTGGTCCTTTACCGTAAAAAAGAGGCAATTTTATGAAGTTTAAAAAATGCAAGCAAACTGTTGATCTTTCTAATAACAGTGTCATTATTATTTTTATTACAACACAGGACCCCTTCAGCATAATCTACATCTATAGGGTGGATTTATGGACTTTTTTAGATTGACTTGATGATGTCAAAACTTCCAAAATCAAGGAATAAAAAGAAATTTCACGCAGTCCCAGAATGTTTTATTTTCTGGAATCTTATCCACGGGAAGGACTTGCGTGGAACAGCATAGCATTCTAATTGTAATTTCTAAAAAAATTCAAAGCAAATTAACTACTCTTAAAAACAATGAGGACTTAATTTTGGACATTCACCTATTTATTTGTTTGAAATCACACCATTTTTTTCAGATATAAGACAACATCACATAATGCAATGGCACCATACAAAAAATAAATATGAATTTAAAGAACAGATGATGGTACCAAAAGTAAAAGATACACACATAATTTCTTCTAAGTTTCTAGTATGTAATGTGCTGTAATTTTTATATTATTCCAAATTCAGGTTTCTTTCATGGGAAGAAAATCAAATTGTATTTAAAACTATCATCTTTAGGGGCTATAACTGTAGGTTTATAAAGGACCTAAAGTCTTTCTGAAAGGCATAACTCCATGAACATATAAAATTTAATTCCACACTGAAAAAGAATCAGAACTAGGCACAGTTGTTAAATATGATTTCCAACATGTTCAGGGTTGGACAAAAACAATTCAAAACCCAAAAGCTTGTATTTTTTTACCAGACTACAAAACAGAGATGCCAAGTGCTTCAGAAATTCTGAAATGGCAGGCACATAATCACTACATTTAAAGATAATTGTATTACACTTACTGCTTTAGATTACTGTGTGCAAACACATATTGTATGCAGAATAGACCTAAATGTACATTGTTCTGCTGATAAACGAACTGAAACTCATTCAGCATTTGGGAAGTGTAGACAGGAACTGGATTCTGTTTAGTCCAAACTTAGAATATATTTTAGCTTGTTCATGTTGGTTTTGCATTTGTCGTACTGTAACAGAATGCCAAATGTCATATTTGAGAAAACACCACTCTGAAATCATGGGTTTTCACTGTATTGATTTTGTATACTACCAAAACTGTTGTAAAAATGCAATGTATAAAATAATACAATAATTGAAATTGTGTTTAGGCATAGGGAAGGACAGAGTGATTTACACTAGAAAGAATTATTTGGAAGGAAAATAAAATAATGTCTGCAGACATACTACTCTAGTGCGTTTTTTAAAAAATCCAGTACATTCTTGAAGTAATTGATCTTTACTTCACACCCATTCAGCAGAATATTTAGACATGTTTAAATGAAAACATACAAGTAAGCCTACCTGTAGTCAGCAGGGAACTTGCAATATCTGTAAGCACATACTTAGGTACTATTTGCACTACAGGATTTGAATACAGTGGAGTGCTCTTCACTGCCACTAACCTTGTCCCTGAACACCAGGGCATGGTTAGATAATGCAACAGCACAACTCACTGATCTAACAGAGCTCATGTTTGCTTTTCATGACACTTTCCCACTTACTCTATTTATAAATTTTCTGCTCTTTTGTTCTTTTTTTAACTGTTTGCTTGCAGAAATGATCTATAGATGCTGTTCGAATGTTAACTAAAAGTTGGTGCCTCCCCAGAATGTTACTTTACATTAAGTCACTTAAATAAGGGAAGATGTGAACTACCAGGCATGAGTGTCTGAAAGGTTTAGGATTCTTTTTGGTTTCTTCTGTTTCATTAGCCTTGCTAGGAACAAAACAATGTTCAAATAGTCACGTTTAAGTTAAAAGTCTTCCTACCCAGCTTCCCATGCTTTGAACCTAAAAACAAACAAACAAACACATTTATATAGTAGCAAAGAGTTTCTCATAGTTTTGAGGATAGAATCAGGCAGGTGACAGAATTGCTCACTCCCCATATCTCTGCACTGAGAAATAGAGCTGAAAACTCATAGGGATGAAGCTTCTGTATGAGATAATCTGGTACTTGCTAGAACAATGATAAAAAAATCTTTTTTTCCCAAGATGTTTTTTACATTTTAATGGCCAAACACAAATACTCCTGAAGTGATTCCCTGCAAAGTTTTGGAAACTCCAGATTCTGCAGTGTATTTTCTGCAATATAATAAATGAACATGATGCAGTACGGATGTCTTAGCTTTTAAACTCCTTTTAAATGCATTTGAATTTTATTGTAAGCTCTTCTTCTGCTTGAGCTCTTTGCAGAATTCATAAATGGTCTGAACCTGGTATTAAATTTGTAGCTGATTCTGTCTAGCCCTTTACAGAACTGGATACTTTATTCTCTACCTATTTAAAATCATCCCCATAAATGTGTTTAAAATATTTAATATAATCAACTGAGCCCTTATGAGCCACTCAGCACTTCAGTTTTGGTGCAAAACTGAATTATTCTGTTTTAATCCCCATAATCTCCACAATTTTATTTTGCAGTTTTACCTTATGATAAAGCATGACCTCAGACTGCTTAGGTTTTGCTTCTTGGTGATCGTGGTTTTCTTTCTTTTATTTTAATTTCTTTTTTTTTTTTTTTCTGTTTTTTTTTTTCCTTTTTTTTAAACATTTTTATCAATCTACAGCTCTAGCATTGAGACAACCAATATATAAACAAACACTGCTGGTCTCTAAAAGTGAAAACATAATTTGATTAGACAAAATCATGAAATCTGAAATACATCATGGATAAAAGCATGAAAAAAAGCCAATGCGGAAACTGTTAAATCAAACCACTGTAATGACATCTGAGCTTTTTACATTGATGTTGGGAATATTTTTGCTTTCTTCATTCACTGTACCAAGCAAATTTCCATTAAGTGAATACTATGAAGCCTCCAAGAAATTTACAAAGAATCTGTGTTCAGATTTATCTTTTGTTTTGAAACACAGCACCACTGTATTGAAAGCTTCATCTAATACAGGAGCACTTCCAATTTGATCCAAATAACCGACTAAAAATATTAATGGACTATAGCTTGGATTTCTGATTGGTTTTCCTAGAAATCAACATGATGTTAAATGAGTTACCCAAACTAAAAGTATCTTCTTGGTTTTCTGCTCTACATAATATGATTTACACATGGACTGGAATATTTAGTGTTTAAAATACTTTCTACCACCTCTGTCTTTCATAGCTATTAGACTGAATTTGAAAGCTCTATTAGTTTAACATAGTTTTCCTACTTGTTTCTTTATATAATGTATATTTGCAGATATGCAACATTCCATTTTTTTTTACTATTTTTTCTTTTTGTTTTTGTTTTGTGGTTTTTTATCACAGAATGCCAATGCCAATGCAAACTACTTGCATGAAAAAGTGCACACAGTGTGAGGCATGAGACTATGGAAATGGAATGCCCTTTGGTCTGAGGTGACTGACACTGACCCAGGTGTAGCTCTTGATCACTTCCCATCCCACACAGCAACTTCTATTACAGACATGTCAAGATCGACTTAGCCCAGCCCAGCCAACTGTACAGATTACATCTGGGTCCTTGGAGTCATGCTACAAAAAAAGGTGCAACAATAAACAAGTCCATGTGCATTCTCAGTCATAACTATGAGCAGAAGAACCCTTGAGATTCCTCACTTTGGCATTAAATAACAATTATAAAGGCTTTTAGAATTAAAGCAATACATGGAGGGACTTGAAATGTTAACAGCCCCAAGTAACTTGTCAATTGAAATAAGACTCATCCCTAGTCATAAATAAATAATCTCTTTCCTGGTCTCACTTCCATGCCAGGATCAATATCTTTTAACATCTTACTTATTTTATTACTGCTTTTGGTTTTCTGGGACTGATTGAAAGTTGCTCAGAGGAAATCTTTGGTTTTGCTTAAGTGTCCGTGACATTTAATCATGACTTTCCTTGCAGTTTAATTCCAACCAGTCAATCAGTTAATCCACTTCAATTGATTCTGTGCTCTCTGTTATTGGCTTGCACTCATTGGGCATCCTCTGGTGTCGACTCAGCTGGGTGGCTTGTGTGAAGCTCCTCTCACACCTCTCGCACCTGGTGAAGGCAAGAAAGAAAATTGAGACCAGGGAGCTGCTTTAGGGGGGGTGATGGGCTTTGTCTCATCCTGCCTAATCAGAACAGACACTCAAAAGTGGCTTCAGATTTTACTGGCTCAAGAGGTTTAATTGGTGGCTACTTCCAAGGCCTTGATGCCTATGATGGGACAAGGCCTGTCTGATTCAGAACAGAGGAATCTGTCAATAGACAGGGGGAAGGTGATTTCTCCAGGGGGGCCTGTCCTGCTGTAGCTCTGATCACTGTCAGTTCAAATAGATAAAGAACAAAAAGAGATTTTTAGGAGTGAGCCATCAAAGAAGCAGCTTGTCTGCAGTTTTCTGCTCTGTAACCCCTAAGAGAAATTGATGACAAATAGAATTTCACCTTCTGCTTTTTTAAAATCCAGGATTGCCTATTGGAGGATGAGAAATCACAAAGCAGTAATCATTCAGTCCTAGAAAAGAGAGAACTCTTTGTTTATCTGATCTATGTAGTGGGATTCATTTTAAATAGCAACATAAAGATAGTAGTTACTTAATTATCTGCGAACATCCACACTATTTGAGAAATCTGTGGGTTGAGCAAGAACTCGTAAGAGCCATCAGTGTTGCTTCACTGCCTTTTATATTGTCTCTGTCTCTAGGCTGTCCTCTCCTAGAGAACCATAATCTTCGAGAAAAATACTGTGTGAATGAATGAACAAAGCCATGGAATTTTGGAGAGGACAGACTAGGGGCTATTGTTACCTTGGAATTAATCCCTTATCCCTGCTCTTAAAGACAAACTACTGTATTTAATCTCCCAAATGCTGCCTCCTTGATTTGCATTCTGAACACTAGAGAGGGTTGTTTGATGAGTCACAAACATGGATGGAGCAGATCCTTCTTGTATGTTGCTCGTTCCAAAAGCCATCTTTGGTTTAACGGTACCCTGTGATGTTTTATCTTCAAATAAGATTATCATAAAAGTATCACTACAATGAATTCTTCACCTTCAAAGGAGATGTGAGGAAAACACAGGACTCAGCTAATTAATTTTAATCTTTCTCTCTTCATTGATGTGCATGATAGAAAGTGAACTGTCAGTGATCCGCTTATAAAAAAAAATATTTACACATACCCATAATTGTGGGTATTCTTCACATTAGTAATTTTTAGTGATAAAGTTCTGCTTCAGGACTATTTAGCACAGACATTAGAGAGTCATTCATCCAGGTTACCATACCAATCTAAAATGTCAACACTTTTAAGTTGTATTTCCTTGATTGTCTTTCATGGAATATTTTTAGCATCCTATGCCACTGTTAAAAACTGCACTGTGATCTTGACAAATGTAAAATGTCAGCTTTAATGTATCAGACCTATCAGCTCAATGAAAATAACTCAGAAGTATTGATTACTTAATGATTTTTGGGGTATTCATTAACGTCTATGTGCAGATCATCCACTCTCCAGAGCTCCTGAAGTGCTGATGACACATTAGTGTACTGCTGATTGTTTATTAGAAAACTGATTACTTACTGGATTAGTGTGTCAAAATATACTACCTTTCATTGCTTGACAAACTTGCAAATTATTGTATTATTTTTATATACATACATATATATCTATCACAGAGGCATTATAATCAATTTTAAGGCTGGGGGGTTAACTTAGTCTGTGTGAGATATTACTGTCTGCTTGAACTTGATAGTTTTGTTATTTTGATGTTTACAAAGACAAGTACTTTGCTCGCTGAGTAATAGGAGGCTTGGATCCTTGCCTAACTAAGCTGTAAGTGATACAGTTGCAAAATGACCTATAAAATCAGGTATGGGAGTGGGCAAGTAAATGAAATACAGGGTAACAGGATGCCTAGGTACCTGTAGTGACTTAGGCTATAAAGTGATCAAAAGACAATGTCACCCACTAAAATCATTTGCTGTGGCAGGCCTCCTTACCATTTCTGGAAGTTGTCTGGGAGGCTAGAACTGGGTACTGCATTCACTCAGCACCTTGCATTGCTCATGAAAGTGCAGAGCAAGGTTTACCATATTTCTTTAAAATGTAACTTCCCATCCTTTATCCACAAGATTCTTCTGTTGTGGGAGTGCTCTACCTTCCCAGATACAGGCTGATGCACTAACATAAAGGCATAGTAAAGAAGGATGCTAGAGAGAGAACAGAAAAAGAATAAATCTCTTACTACAAGAATCTACCCTTTGAACAGGAGGGCTGTGGATGCCATGTGTTGCTGCTGGTCAAACTGTGATGTCTGCATTTATACAGCCCTTGGGCAAAAGTCAGAATAAAGCTTCTGGCAAGGCACTTAATTCCCCTATCTTCCCCTTGTACCTGGATAATCTTCAGATAGTACCCAAGGTGCCTAGGATTTTTTAGGCACTTCCAAATGATGTGGCTTTTGGGACCATCGTTTTGGGTATATAAGTACCTGGCTTATGGGCAGAGAGATCTGTATTCGGCTCCTGATTCCTCTTTTCATTGTGTTCCAGAGAAGTTGTTACTGGATACAAACTGATAGAAAAGGTGAAGATAATAGTGTCACAGCAGTCAGGATTACTGTCTCACAGTAGGTAGGAATGGGAGGAAGGGCAGGAATATTTTTCTTCTGAGTTGTAATGTACTCTCTGTAGTCTCTCCTTCTATCAACCATTCTTTCCCAGACCATCATAGCAGAATAACCACTCCCATAAGCTCTCTCCATGAGTGACCATGTGTGTGTTTTTGTGTGCACATTCCTGTACCATAACCCATACATGTTTAATGTTGTGGTGGAAAGCTGAACAGTAGTCAAAAATGTCAGAAAGGAAAAAGAGTCCATATCCCTTGTGACCACCCGCCAAGCAACCATGGGGCTGAGCCCAAGCCTGACTGCTAGACATACCAAATTTTGGCTAAACCAATACTGTAGATACATGTATTGGCAATAATGACACTTACTAACTGAGATAAAATTTAATTTCCACTTAGGGCCATCTGATGGCATTCGAATGGAATTTAAGCAGCTCCAGACACATATAGGTCTCCAAAGCAATCTCAAAGTCCTCAAACAAGTAGACACCATCAGTGAAAACCGGATCCATATTATCTTCTTTTACAATGTGTGTGTACACTCTAATTGTAAGGAACAATATATTATAGCATTCAATCTACTCAGTCTCAAGACTTCACTCTACCACAGGGTTTCCTGGTATGATTTGCTTGGGTTGAGGTGGTAAGCAGAATTGTTCTTGAGTTCACAAAGTGCACCGATAGTTTAAGGATATTTCTACCATACTGGGGTTTCTGATTTTGTTTAGATAGCCCTCATTGTTACTGGTCTGCTTGTTTGCTTCACAGTGCTTTCAAAACATTGACATTGAGGATTATAGAGAGGATTGGTTTAATTTGCACATTTATATCAACCTCTGTGAAAGGCTTTGGGTGGAGAAAATGCTGAG
Source organism: Aphelocoma coerulescens (assembly GCF_041296385.1). Lineage (NCBI taxonomy): Eukaryota > Metazoa > Chordata > Aves > Passeriformes > Corvidae > Aphelocoma > Aphelocoma coerulescens. Next base: position 57,273,069 of record NW_027184085.1, read on the forward strand.
GGTCTATTTTAGAGAAAAATATATTGATTTGATACTTTCAAAATAAACATTTTAAGATTTCATTCAACAAGTACATTTAACACTACATTTTAAACTCCTTTGAAAGGGTAACAAAAATCCAAGAAAAACAACCAACCAAAAAAAAACGCACTTGACAACACTGAGACATCACTGCAAGTACAACATATATATTCAACCTGAAATGAATGCACCTCAGTTTTGCATTTCAGTAAGAAACAGTGTAAAACATGTGAGCTACTGCAAGCTGAAAGAATCTTTCCTCTTAATTCTTTTGGGTTGATTCCTAAATATTAGATCTTCGCATAACCCCTATTCTGCAGGCAAGTCCCCTTAGCATTTTTTTTTTATTTTGCTGAAATGGAAGCAGGAAGAGGGTGAGAAAAATTTAAGGGAAGAGAGGTGACAAATAATTTTCCTTTTTTTCCTACATTTTAATTTACTTAAGAGCTTTGTTCCCAGACTACCAGCCATAGTGGAGTCTTCAGTAAGATAAGAATACACAAAAACTTTACAGTGGTGAGGCTGGCTTGATAGCTTGTGATGACATGAAAAGAAATCCCTCCTAACTGGACCTGCAGTCCAGGCAATTCAGCTAAAGCTTTGGCTACAGATAACCTCACTTAGCATTGTTATCTTAATGAAAAGCAAATAGAAAAGTCTTCCACCGTACATTCAAAGTTACATAGGACCTACAAAGAAAATGCCTTCTCACAGAAAACGCTTTTTAACCAATCCCAAACTTCCTCTTACAATTAATTTGAAATATTTTTTAAAATGCTGTCCTTGTGTGTTCATCATTTTAAAAACCAAGTTCTGGAAATAATATGCATACAAACATACTTAGTGTTTAACACTGCTGACTTAATCAATGCTCACTGTAATTTATCTGTATACCACTTATGAACAGAGTTGCCTTATTGCACTAGAAATCATGAGATTGCATTCACAGCAGAAGCACATTTAAAACTGAACTTAGTAACATATTCAAAATTATACCTGTTTTTTTTTAAATAAATTAGCTATAATTTGAGTAACTTATCACTATCTATGCATGACATTTCTTTATAATATTAAAAATATTAGTTAAATGAAGTGTGTACATCACCACAAATACCAGCTTCTCTGAGGTACAGAAACACCATCTCAGTGGACTTTTCCATCATACTTTTTTTTTTTTTTTATGTTAAGTTTAGATTCAAAATTGCTTCATAAACAAACATTTTAAACCTAAATTGTATGATCAAGATACAGATATCCTGTTTGTTCTCTTTATGGTTCTTGCTTACTAGAATTTGTTTAGAATCCTAAACTTTCTTAATATTGGATCTTGTGCAGCCCTTTTCCAAAGGAGGATCTAAATGGTGATGAGACATCAAGATGAGCTGCAGCTATCTCTTTTTTCTCCAGCAGAGATAGTAGATTGATTTCTGGATAAGTTTTCTGCCCCTCCTCTCTCAAATGCAAGCAGCCCTGTGTAAAAGACAAATCTGCCCTTTTGAACAGCTTGCAGGATCAAGGCTTATGTGTCCTCTTATCTGACTAGCAGGGATGGGAAGATCTGCAGCTCCAGTTTTAGCTTCATGTGAAGTTCCTAGTCAGCTTACTGCAAATACTTCAACAAGCCTTCCAGAGAGAATATGGTACTACTCTTTCTAAGGCTTAAGGAAGAAACTGAAGAAACATCTTGCAAGATTGAAATTAGGCCATACATCATAAAGAACCAGTACAAAGCATACACATTTTTTTTTGTTGCTCTGTCCTGCAACTTAAGGAATAGTCAGACACATCCTGGAATACTTAAATGCTTCCACATGATCAGGGCAAAACAAAAAATCCAACCAAACAAATCCCAGATCACTGGTTAGTTGTAGTACATACCTTAAGCTCTTTCACAAATGAAATTGTGCTGTAATCAAGCCCATTTTGGAAAAGGGGAAAAAAATTAGTAAACCAAAGGGGAAAAATAATGACTCTAAATGGGGCAAAATAGCAGATCTATTGGAAACATGACAAAAACAGGATGTTAACGAAAAAAATTAAGTGGAGTCAACAAGGTTACACATAAGTAACACCTTAACATTAAACGAAATCTATTTTCCATTTTGACCTGGAAACCTCTTCCATTAATTACTAAAATCTATTTACACAGCAGCTAGATAAAATCAATCTGATTGCTCACACCATTTTTGGCTCACTTTCTATAGGCTTTGAGCATTCAACAGAGGGGCTCAAGAGAAGCCAATATTTAGATGTTCTCAGTTTCCGTGTTTTGCCTCCTACAACATTATCCTAGCCATTATTTCTGGTATGCAAGTTCTTCTGTACTGGATATGCAGCATTTTGTTCCTGGCTCTGTCCCCTCACCCACAGCAAAGACATGTATGGAGGCCATGCTTCCTTCCAACCTTATATGGAGGCAAAGTGGGTTCACCAGTATCTCTGTCGGGCTTGTTATGAGGGGTCCTGACAGGCCCCAAGGCTGAGCTCTCTTACATTAACCAGATCAAAAGCAGAGTTTGGCAAAAGTAGAAAAAAAAGGCAAATAGAGAAAAGCAGAGAACAGACAGTACTCCTAGAACTGAGACACAAACCTTCTTCTACCCTTACTCCTCTTCCTCCTAGGAACACCCAGGAAGCTTCCAAAACAAGTGATATCAACACATTAGGTGGACTTGTTCCAGTTGCAACATATGTATACTCTGAGCCTGCCAGTTCAGCCAAGACAAAGACACAAGTATGGGAAATAGTTCTTCTGCCTTGGAGAACACTTCCTGTTAGGTAGGCAGTGTCTTGCACAACAGAAGGTAATATATACCTGGATCAGCTGTACTATGGCTGGAAATGGGCACTGCTGGAAGATTTCTGAGACAGGTATGTGCTTAGCTTTAATATCAGTAATTAGAAACCTCAGAAATTAACAAAGTCTGTTTAATGCAAAATCATCTTTATCTGATTACTTATTTTTTTCTTATATCTTGGCCAACTTAACACTCTCAATTTATTATTATGATCTTTCAAAACTTATGCTACAAGCCAGGGTTACATTTTCTATCCAGTGATTCTGAGACTAAAAGAAGGTGCATATTTCTCCCCCATATTTAACCAGAACCAAATTAGCTTTTAGATGAAGCTCCATCTACCTCAGCATATAGACATCAAAGAATTATATTAACGTTCTTACAGCATGGCCTGTCCCAGTCTTGATCATATTTTCAGCTATGGTTCTCTGGCAGCAGCTTGCCGCTTAATTAAAACAATCAAGATATCATTAGAGAACAGAAAATTGTACAAGGCTTTCAAGAAACCCAAAAACCAAACCCTTATAAATTCTGATTTTAACAGCACCACTAACTGTTTTACCTGATGGTCTGACCTTGGCTTTTAAGGGAACCTCTGCCGTGTGCTGGTGATGCTAGTGAGCAGCAGCAATGCATTTCTCCCTCTAATCACAGCTGGCAAAAGCTGTTGGCTTTAAGTACTTACTTGAAGGGCTTTTCCCCCGTGTGTGTCCGGATGTGATTGTTGAGTGTTGTGGCACCAGCAAAGGCACGCCCGCAGTAGCCACACTTGAAAGGCCTGTCGCTGGAGTGCGTAACGACGTGGTTCCTCAGCTCTGAGGGCTGGGAGAAAGACTGGGAGCAGTGACCGCACTGGTAGGGCCTGCAATGGGAAACAGAAACAGCATGCCATCAGTGCTTTCTGTTGGCATGAGCAGGAAACCATACGGGAGGAAGCCCTGATCTTCCTAGTGATTTCCAAAGAGAACTGTGGGTGGAGTTCTCTGGGTCTTTCTTGGGAGACGCATACCCAAAACTTCGTGACCTCTTTAACAAATGTGAAATTCTTGGGCAGGAATTAACTGAGAGTCTATGGGGCCCACAAACCACAATTCAGCAAACTCATGATCCTGCACTGCACATCATATGCCTACCTTAATTCTCTCAAACTCAATACAGTGCTACTTAGTCAAAAAAAACCAGATCCACACACATTGGAGGTAAGGGACTCACGAAATCCCCTGTCTGTCGGTGCCAGCTACAGTCTTACCTACAAAAGCATGTCTGATGGTTATGTGTATATCTTAGCTGTATCCTGCAGCTATTCACAATTAAACTCCTCATAATGCTTTGGAGGCTTTTAGAGATCACCTATTTCAATAAGAGACTTGGAAAAAATGACCACCGTATTACAATTATCTTTCGATTTTCTCACTTCTGTTGAAAATTTTTGCATTTTATTAACATTTTTCTCCCATCCAGATTGAAAACACCTTTTTTGTGGATCTTGAAAGGAAACCCAGAACTCAGCTTTTCAACAGCACATTTTGTTAAAAGTAAACATAACAAACAAACACACAAAACTGACCAATATGTTACAAATTCAGAATCATAACAAGCAGACTGCAAACACAGAAAAAAAAAAAGGATACAAGACAGCAATGTGAGACTAGTCTGCTGAAATACTAACTAAAATAAAATGCCAAGAAACCATGTCTGTATATTTCTCTTTGGTAAAAGTGACTTAATATCAACATCCTATGGGGGGATTTTCCATTTCATATTTGTTTTAAGTTACTGGCAGATTACTAAATGCTCATTAGACTTTTTGTTAAGAAAATTAAGATTTTTTTTTCTGGAGGGATAATAATGATTTTTACCCTACACAACATTTTAACTCTTGGTGTCTGCGTTTCCAGCACCAATGGCCAGCACAACCTAATTGCTCTCTCTGTAATAAATGTATATGTTTAAATGGCTAGAAACCAAAACTAAAGGGAAAGAGACAATGGTGACCAGGCATGTACAATTCAATTAAGTGCAAAATAAAGTGAACTATCTCATTTGTCAAGTGAACTGCTTAATTGTGGCTACTTGCATCACTGAACACAAATACTATTATTTTACGGTGCTTCAGAGCACTGAACCCTGATTGTAGAATTTTTTAGCTTGATTAATAGCTCAGTATTCATCAATAACTCAATACCTTACAATTTTAATTACTTGCATTTGAAAATCTAACTACTCTCCAACAAGTCTGAAAGTAATATATAAAAGCTCTAGAAAGGTAATTTAGATTATGTGTCCCTTAAAGATACACAGATATATGTAAAACAATATTTTAAAAAACCGAAAAAACAACAAACTGATTATCTATGTCTCTTACTGGAAGACAAGTAGTAACATGTTCACTTTTCTTGGAGTCCAAATTTAATTTGCATAGAAAATATTTATCAAATTTGGCATGAAATTTCAAGAGTTGGTAAAACAGAGATGATTGGTGAATGCAGACTTGCATGGATATTCTCAAATCAAACATTTTTAAGCAAAATAATGCGATAATATATGCTGTATCCAAGAAACATTGATTTTTTTAATAGTGAAGGAGGCCATTAACATCTATTAGCCTCTGGTTATCTATTTTTAACAGTGACCACGAAAAATGATACAATGCTACATAAAACCAATTAATCTTTTATCTTTTTAACAGTCAATGTGATTAATTTAATGCAGTGAAAATACACACTGTAACTTGTCTGTAAACAGTCAAAATTTCAAACCAGATATGAGTGAATATTGTGATACCAAAAAATATGGGTTCACCCCTTACACTGACTCAAAATAAATATCTTCTTCACAAAGTACTCAAAATATATTTCACTGGCTTATGCTGAAGAAAATAAGCCCTGTAAAGACCACCTATTGTTAGATCACTTTGACTGCATTTTTTTGATTCATCCACATCTTGGGAGAAAAACTATTAAAGGAGTAACCCTTCTCTTTGCAAAGGATGCGTTTATCCAGTTTATACCCAGGTAATTCTGATTAATACTAAAATGTGTAATTTTTTATAAAAGCTTAGATACATGACACACATTAAGCAAAATTAATTTTAAAAAGAGAGCCTAAAAATGCATTCAAATACTGTAACGGCTTTAAAAAGCTGTAGTTTGGAGAATTACAGATTTAAATATGCCAGCTTCTGACAACTTTGGATACTACTACGCTTCAAAGAGCAAAAAAAAATTGCATTCAATAAGTACAAAAGTTATCATTCTGTTCTCTGGTAACCATTTTACTGCGCTCAGAATTTTTTTCTTGGAATAAAATCAATATGTTATTTTTCAAAAAAAATGAAAGTGGTGCTGAAGTACTGAACACAAGCAATGCTCGGTTCAGTGAGTACATTGACATGAGCAGAGCACGCCTGCCTTTGATGTAGCAGTTATGTCTTCTGCCAGCACTTTTGTCTGCACTGGCACAATGAATTAAGATGGTGACCTCACTATAACAGAGTTTTGCAGGCAGAAGGAACAGGGACAAAGTGACAGAAGTGTTGGCCTTCATAGGCTGTACTTTCAAAAATCCACTGCTGGGCTGAATGCACTCCCAGCTCAGAAAAACTCATTTCCTTGGAATAACCAATATTGTACCTTCTTGAGCTTCACAGTATCCATGTGAATCAAAATCTTACCAGATTGTAATTTTTCACTACAGTTAAGAACAGCTAAACTGTTTACAGAAATGTACAGATGAGAATGATGTTCTGACAGCCATCAAAAGCAGTTCTAATATTTTTTATTAAACACCTAGTTATATGGGGGATTTTAGCTCCACATCTTTCTTTTTGGGCTCAAAGAAAGGAAATCTACTTACTCAGAAGAAAATTTTCCTGTTGGAAAAATTACGCTGTTGTCATTAATCACATGCATCATTGATAAGGTATCTAGGTTTACTGACACGTAGAATCCACTTTTTGGAGAGACCCTAATCCTACAGTCTCTGACTGCATGATGGCTCGCTATAGGAACACAGACCATCTAAAGAAACTCAGAGAGCAGATCTAATGTAATAGTTTTCAGGTTTCGTGGTAATTTATATTTTGAGCTTTTCCAAGTTGTGCAAGTCACATTTTTCAAAACAAAAACGCTGAGGAATAAATTTTGCTCTCTAAGCTAGACAATCTCTTAAATGATTTTGCTCTTTGGTGATGTCTTTTCCCATCTTAAAAATTTCTTACTTTTGCAGCTGATACTTTTCTGTGTGAAAATACATCATGTATGGGACCAGTTCAAAACTCATGTTCTGCTATAAGGCCTACTGAACCCCACCAAAGCTCATGCTTTGTGCAGGGGACGTAAAACCCTTAATGTGTACAAAGCATGTTAAGAGAATAGAAAAATCCATACCCTTTCATCTGGAATAGCTACTGACAGACAACTGTACATTTAGATTGATTCTTTTTAGATTTTCATTTAACAAAATTGACATAGCTTTATTTGTCTTTCACTATTCCTCTGCTATAACAATATATTTTCCAAATTCTTACTCCTAAGTATACCTAAGCCTTATAAATTTATTTTCTACATCTTAAATTATTAACTCTTTGAATTATTAGAATCTTGAAAAATCCAATCATTATTATCCAATGCATTTTTAAATTATTTCCATTATGATGAATAGGTTTTTAGTGTGGCCTCTTTGGAAGTGAATTTGCTCTTTTCAAGGGGCATATGGAATTCTAGTGCAATTCTTAAAAGAGAAATTCCTTGTGAGCTCCCAAATACTAGTAACTCTATCAGTGAAACACTCTCATCCCAGAGAGACAAAACAGCACAGCACAGTAATTCTTTTCCCTTAGAAAGAACTAGAAAACCACCAGTTGAAAGGAGAGGCTGGCATGTGGTTGAAAGTGCTTTTTTTCCTGTTGAGGACTAAGGAGTAGAAAACCAACATGATCATGGAATTACAGAATGGTCTGTGTTGAAAGGGGCCTTAAAGACCAGCTTGTTTCCATCTCCCTGCTATGGACAGGGACACCTTCCACTCAAGGCCCCATCCTATTTGGCCTTGATTATTCCCAGGATGGGGCATCAACAGCTTCTCTGGGAAAATTTCCAGTCTGTCTCACCACCCTCACACCAAAAAATTTCTTATGTCCAATCTAAGTTTACCCTCTTTAGGTTTAAAGCCATTTTCCCTTGTTCTATCACTAAATGTCCTCACAAAAAGTCTCTGTCTAGCTTTCTTGCAGGCCTCTGTGGGTACTGGGAGACTCATATATGATCTTCTACAGCGGGCAGTTTTTTGTTCTCTCAGTCCCTGCCTTTGGCTTCTGTGACATGGTGGTGTGACTGGAATACTTGCCAGTGAATTTATTGACTAGCTCAGTCAATAAATGCCCCGGGTCACCAGGCCTTCTGCTTCCTTTTAGAGAGGGTCCACGTTTTCCCTAGTCTTCCTTTTATCACCAATGTAACAACAGAAGCTTTTGTTGTCCTAGATGTCCCTGCCCACATTTAATCCTATCAGGGCTTTAGCTCTCCTAAAGAGATCTCTGACTGCTTAGAGAATCTGTCTGTATATCTCCCAGACTACCTGTCTGTGCTTCCATCCTTGATGGGCTTCCTTTTTGCCTTTGAATTCATCCAGGAATTCCCCATTCATCCATGCAGGCCTCCTGGTGATTTTGCCTGACTTCCTCTTTGCTCCTGAGCTTGGAAGACGTGATGGATCTCATGGTCTCGAAGAGTGGAACACAGGGCTCCCTTGAACCTAGGACAGCTTTCGACATTGTTATAGCAGAGAGGCTGCCCAACACAACCTCTGCATGGAACTCCAAAAGCAGGGCAGGTTGAAGTGGGGCCAGCATCAGCTTTCAGGACCAGGCCTTTGTACAATGCACATCTTTAAGAGCACAGCTGCAGTCAGAGGAGTTAGGTCACAGTTGTGCTCATAGGATGGTATTTTTGAGGAATGCCTTCTTCTAGCAAGTTGAATTAAGACTGGAGAACAAAGTGACGCTTCAGGATACTGCTAACTTGCACACAGAAACATCCCTGGCAGAGCCATGGGTGGCTACCTTCACTGCCTCTGAGCTCCACATCCCCTGCTGCCTCGGTGTTCCCCTTAGGCAGCACAGCTGCTCTTCCAAGCACCTCGGGCACCATGCAGCAGCAGGGATGGCAGAGACCTGCTGGGAGTTCTGCAATCATCTGTTACAAATGTTTGTGCAGAAACTAGCAAAAGCAGAAAGCCAGCACACTTGGAGCATCTGCAAGCTTCTCAAGCTGACAGGGAGAGCTGCTGCTCTGTACACCCATTATTGTTATTAGCTCTGAGTCCTGGATACTTGCAAACCTTTATGAAAAGGTTATGCACAAACCAGCATTAAATTCAGCATGAAGTTTATTTTAACTGAGCAATACTCAATAAACAGAAATAGACAATTCTTGTTCGACACACATACTTTTTCTAAGTCTGTTTTGGAGAGATTCAAATCAATTAGTGGACTTGGGGAGAGCATCAAGATCAAAGACACAGAACCTATAAAGAAAATATGAGTAGAAAATGGACTAAGCCATGATCTTAGAGAAAAAGATCTATTAATTTGGTAACTTCAACTTCCTGTTAAGAAAAACAAAACAAAACAAAACTTACTATTTAATATTGAGGTGATACAGCAAAACATGAGTAAAATAGTATCTTTTGAGTAAACAAGAATTGTGAGTGCCAGATCACACCCATAATCTATCATCCATGAACACATTTATGGAGTGTGCTTTCCCTCAGATTATCAACTTGAATACCTGGAAATCAATGAGAATATATATCACACAGATGTACAGGTTGTACATGAAAATATGCCACACAAAACTCTTGAGAACTGAAAACTTCTGCCTTCCCTCAACACCAATGTATCCTTAATCTGGTGATCATAGTGAGGTGGAACAGCGATGTCATTAAAAAAGACTGTGTCATTATCAGAAAAGTGGTTATGGTTAAAAAAACCCCAAACCAACTTCTCTAAAAATTGTTCACTATAACAAAGAGTTTTGGTTAGACCCTTTCTTTAGCCTTCCAATAGGATTTTTGGGAATTTCTGCAGCAGAAGGGAGGAAATAACTAAAAAACGAAATTTAAGAAAAATTCAACAAAACAAACAGAAAAACCTCAAAAAAATAGACTTTCAACTCTTGCTTACAGAAATATTTTCTCAAACAGCTTCCGTCTGGTCAAGGCTTGAAAAAGTCTCAAAGACTCAGAAGGTCCCAGAATTCAAGATTTTATGGATTTAAATTTCCACCTCCCACACCCACTTCAACCCCAATTACCATTAACTTCAAAGAGAAGCCCTAGAAAATGTAACAAGCTAAAAAAAAATTCAGGGGAAAGGGAGAAGTAAAATACAAGTAAACCAGTAATTAATTAAAAGTCAATTTAAATTAAAATCTTAAAATAAAACAAGAAACCCAGGAGATTATTTTAATAATTTCTCCTATTTGACATTCATAGTATTTTAAAATTATTTTTGTTTATTAAGTGATCTGTCCATTCAATAGGATCATTTATTTCTTACTACTTCATGGAATTATGTCTATTATGGCCTGTTTTATGTCTGCTCTCATTTAGATGTTCTCTTAATCTCAGTTGTTGTATTATCTTTGTTTGGATTTCTCAAGCTTCGAGTAGTCTGCTTTTCTCAAATTTCAGAGCATGAATTGGACTCCTGTATGGATTCAAAGGTGTTTTCCCTGCACAGCATATCTGAAAAACAAATACTAAACCAGAACAGATAGACTAAAGTCCATTTCCTAGAGATGACAGGCCCTCCTGCTTCAGTCACATCAAAGATGCAGTGACCGGTGTGCTCACAAATTGCTGACAACAAATGAAGAGCTGTTTATCAGCTGGAGAGGTGCTGCAGATGTCATTGAGAAAATAAAAACCAGAGAGTTGCATCCAGTACTTTGGGCTGGTATTCCTTCACAAATCATACCTTACTTTCATGTCTCCTGGAAATTTTGTACAACATTTCAAAAATTTTTCATCTAGAGATACACAGTATGTTTAAGAAACCAAAGGCAACATTTTCTAGATACTGTATCGCAAAATAACTGGTACCTGCTAAAAGACAAAAAGTTGCCTGTGATGTAAGCTCAAACTGTAATGATTTCTAAGCAGGGATATGAGAACCCTGGTCCCAGGGCAGTAACTGTTATTTATGATAATTTCAAACATAGAATGAATTGCAATGACCTTAAACATAGCAAGATGATTTCCTACTATACTCTAGGGTATTCTGAGCTGACAGTGCTCCACACTTTCCTGTGGAAGCTACTAGTTAGGTAGGCACAGGAGAGACTGAGAGGTGAGACATCATGAATCAGCCCCCTACTAATGAGGATGTTCGCTTTAAGAGTGAAGACCTGAAATCCAGTCTGTGTTTCAGAGAATATTTGACAGAAACTGCTTAAGAGAAAATAAATAAAAATAAATAAAAGTAAATAAAATTAATTTTAAAAACTGAATATCTAACCTCTGAAATTAAAGATCTAATGGTAAGACAAACTTATTTTCTTTCTCTGACAAAATGAGTATTTAACTGTCACCCAGAGTGCAGAATAGTACCATTAAAAAAGACTCTTCTTCATTAACTATTATCTGCAACTTGCTTCTTCATAAAGGGAGAGGGGTTCAAGTAAAGGATGAAATCTAGGTGTCACACCTGATTGGATCAATCACTGAAAAAGTATGTGGAACACCTCACAATGTGCCTTTTCTAGTCTCTAGGCTCTTCCAGACTGGTGCACCATTTTATGCTTTACAATATGCTTAGGGTGTTTTAACACTGTAAACATGAAAGTCCATGATATTTAGGAGCAGATGTTTCAGGACCAGTATTCTACACTGTGACACTTAAATGGCCAGTTGAGTCCTACAGCTTCCTTAGCAAGGCATATGCTTCTGCTAAAGCCAGCCTAAAATCCTGAAAATGTTGAAAGGGCTTGTTTTCTTTCACAATATTATAAATTCTTTAATTTCTATGGAGATTTGCTTAGAATCTAGTTAGCCCCTAGCATGTTTGACATTTCTTCTGGAAAAATGGACTTATTCTCTAATATCTCCATACCCACAGAATCACACAAGCATATGTGTACATGTAGATAGTACACAAAGTACACAAAGAGACACAGAAATGCACACAAACACATGCACAGACTCACTCTTTGCTATTTTTTGGTAGTGTTTTGTTAACTGTAATTCACAATTAAATGCTGCTTTTAGAACAACCTTCCAGGGATTCAGCTGTTCTGCTCAAACCTTCACAGCGGAAGAAGAGACAAAACACGGGCAGCCTTTTTTATTGAATTAATTTGATTTTTCTCTTTTGTCCTGCCAGCTATCAAAATTGTCAAATAAACCAGCTTTGATTCATAAATAATGGTTCCATTATATTTACTGTGCCACCGGTCAGAGTACCTGAAATTTTAATTCACTTGTTCAGCTAAATTTCATCCTCAGTTCACAGCCATAAAATTCTGTATTGACAAACTTTCAAACCAACTTTGACTCTGAGGTATCTAGTCAACATTTTTCTTCTGTGTGGATATTAGTTTATTGAATAAGTGGCATCTGTTTTCCTCCACATCACTGGTGGAGTAGGTATTTCCTTTTGACAGCTTTGTACGATTTATGGGTTTGCATGCTATGAAGAAAAATAGTACTAAGCAAAAAATTCCAATTCATTACCTCTTAGTACTTAATTAAGTTCATACGCATTGCACACTATAGCTGAACCCTGAAATGACTGTGACAGCCACTGAGCAGCAAGTTAGATTATGTTTGGAAGACAGAGAGACTTTTAATTTTCTTGACCTCATTTTTTCCATCTATGATATTCATAAATTTTCATTCTATTTTGTTGCTTCCATCAGATGTACCAAACCATTCTAAAAACAAGATTATATCCTTAGCTATTTCCTTTTATCTGCACATTTATGCACCGAATGTTTTTACAAATAGTGAAGGCAAGCAATAGTTTTTATCAGCTTACTTCACGCATCTGCAGATGAATTATGTCATACAGGCTCCCCATAATAATGGTTTGGGTTTGAAAATAATAACAGCTTGATAAAAGAAGAAAGCAGTGGATCTGGCTATCAGTAGATACAGAAAAAAAAGAGAGCCTGGGCTTTACCTGTCGGGGTTCTGCGTACACACATGCATCTGTAAGAGGATCCGCTGGGTGAAAGTCTTAAAGCATTGCCCACATTTCCAAAGATGCCAGTCACTGAACTCAGAATTTAGTTGGCTTGTTGAAGTTGGGCTTGCAAGAACTCGTTGGTTTTTGACACTGATCTGGTTAAATCCTGACTCGATGGACCCAGACTTATCCAGGAGAGAAAAATTTCTGCTACACGGAGTCTGTGGAAATACTACGGATCGCTGTGGAGTGGCAGGGGATAGTTTGCTACTTTTATTAAATGGCTGTAGGGTGTCTTGTCTGGACATGGCCTCCATTACAGTCGAAGGGACATTCACTGGGAGAAAACAAGAAAAGTAAATAAGATCCTTTTTATGCCTTTTTAAAGCTAGTACAATTTTGGGAGACACCAAAAAAAATCAACATCCATTTTCTTGACACTACAATGAAACAATTTTATTTTAACAATGTACAGAAAAAAAAGGGGGGTGGGGGAGAAAAGAAGGACTTGAGTGAGACAGTGATCTGAATGGATGGTGCTGATTCTGTGACACTGAAATGAAAATTCATGCAAGGGAGTGTCTGAGCCTGAAAGAACCCAGAGAAGCCTGACTGTGATATACACTTATTACACTATGGGTTTGTCATCTGAAAGAAAAAGCTGCACCACTTGTGATACCCTGACTCTGCATGTTGCAGTCAGCATGTCTGACTGCTATATCCCAGACAAGCATGAATTTTGAGAGCATGGAGAAAAAATCCCTGCTTGGACACTCCTCAAGATACAAGGGGGCTTAAATATCTACTGCAGCAATAGTTCCCTTATCCTACAAAAGGGTAGCCTCTAAGGATATTATACTATTACATCTCACAAATAGTCACACTGCCAAGGCAGTTAAGAAGCCAGGGACTTCACCATGCCTCTAATGCCTGAGTTTAATAGCAGGTAGGTCACCATGAAACACTGCAAAGTATAGGCAGAGAGGCCTTTGTGCATCAGTTTCCCACCTATAAAACAGGCATAAAAATTTTTTCAGGTCCCATGAAAATTGTTTCTAGTCATATGATCATCAATTAACTCCAGCTTCTGAGGCACTCAGATATTTCAGCAACAAATGCAATATGCTTTTCACAAAGAAGTGATTTAGTGCTGAATTTGAATGTTTCATGATAAGAAAAGCAGGAGGTCAAGCAAGTAGAAGAAATTGAACAACTGCCTCACACCTTGAGAACCGTGTAGATCATACAGTGAATAAGGCAAGGGTCCTGTGGAAAAATAGAGTCGACTGACAAAAACTTGCACCACAATGCAAAAATAAATATAATTTAGGCCATCTGGACCAAGTAACTTCTGATGCTTTCTAATTTTGGCCCACTCAGACTCATGAGATACTATTTTAATGGAGTTTTTTTAATTAAATATGTTATATATAAGTAAGTCTATGTATACAAATTTAGTTACTGTCACAAACTGTTTATGTCTACAAATAGGTACATAGCCTGTACTAAACTCTTGATTAGAAAGTAAAATTCTGTTTTGGTAAATCATGACATTTCTAAGAGCAAACATGAGAATTAAAGTTGTAGGCTGGCATCAGCAACATTATTTAATATACAAAAAAAAGCAGCAAATTAATATTTGGTAATATCTTAAATCCTGCCAGATGTTTTAGAGTTATATTCTAATATCTATGATCAATCACAATTATTCAAATATTATATTATTACAAGATATTTAGTTTATGTCCGTTGAGGGCCTTCCTAATCTATTCTTTTTTGTAGTATCTGAGAACATAATTTCTAAGTAGAGTTACATCCATAGAGCTCTCTATCACAAGTTTCCAGACATAAAATATGTCTTCTATGTCTCTTCAGTACCAGGAGCAATTTGTATACTATCATTTTGCCCCAATATGCTCAGAAGAAGGGGATCACTTTTTTTCTTTTTTCTCTTCTTTAAGTTGTACTCATAAAAGTCCATAGAAGCAATGAGATTAGGGTAATAAAGACCTAAGGAATGTAGGCAGAACTTGTGCTGGTGACAGCACCCCTGTGCAGAAGATAAGCAGAAGGTACACTCTGGGAGTTTAAGTGGGACTTAAGTCCTATACCAGTCTGCAGCTGGCTCCATGGTTAGAGATTAATTTCATCTACTCATGTCAGTGTCTCTCTGGATGAAACTCTGGTCTGTCTCACAGCAAAACAGCAAGTGACAATATTTACAGATTTTAGCCATAATGCTCTGTTTTTCAAATAAAATTTTTGTAGTCTTCAGCTCCTGAAAAAAGAAAATATTTCTATATCGTACACTGCAGAGCATGACTTTCATCAGCAAATATTTCTGCCAGTAACTAAATGTCTTTTAAACTTTTCTCAAGCCCAACAGATTTGAAAACTCAAGATGGGAAAGGATGTTTATTTTTGACAGTTTAATCCCTGCTATCTTGCTGTTTAATTGCTTCATGATTCAGTATTTGAGTTGCTACAAGACGCTAGTTCATCCTAGCAGTTCATCCTGTTTAAGTGTCCGAGCACAGGACCAAAACCATACATTTTATATTTATTAAGTGTGGGCGGTCACAGGGTTACCTTAAATCAAAGTCAATGAGTCCATTATTGTTTTCTTCCACCACATAGATACATACAGTTACCAAAATGCATGCAAGTTCTAAACAATTCTCACACACAAGCAGTAAAACTGAAGGGTGCACCTGAATCACCTATTTCCATCACAGACAAAAGTATCCAGCACTAGGTTGCTTTTGTATCATAAGTTGCATGCTTAGTTTTGTGAGGATTCCTAGCAAAATAAAAGTAAAATATTGAAAACAGGTAAAAGAATGGGTGAAAATGAGGATGGTCAGGATGGAACAGAGGTTTATTGTCATTTCAAGGTATTTACATTCAGTTGGTATTTTAAAAAGCTGGTTCTTATGTTGAACCACAAGGATCTAAACTCTTAAATCAGCCAGCCAAAGCTTTTCTCAACATGATCAGAGGTAATAGAAAAAAGAATCACTAACAGAGGGCCTGTGGGCTTGCAATGCATTACTGTTTTGGCAACACAGTGTTTTGTGATAGGTCTGGCAACAACAGGGAGAACCAAACAAACAGTTTGCAATAGATTAATTAATCACTTATATAGAAAAGTGATTCTAGCCATACCATGATTTTGCCCAGTTTAAACATATCAGCTTACCTTGAATATACTACCACTTCCATTAAATGCTGTAGAATCAGAGAATCATAGAAGGTTTTTAGTCAGAAGGGACCTTTAAAGACCCTCTAGTTCCAACTCCCCTGCCACGGAGAGGAGGCTGCTCAAAGCTTCATCAAGACTGGTCTTGAACTTCCAGGGACAGAGCACCCTCTAAAACACTCTATGGATATAGCTGACTAGGCATGAAAGAGGAATTATGACTTACAGAGGTAGAAATACAAGGAAGAACTTACAATTCTCATCTTGTGCAATGCACTGGAGAGGGATTCCAAAGAAAGATGTGTAGCTGTCATTGTACCACACCAACAGCTCAGTGCCCCTGGGGATATCTACACAAGCCCGGTAGAATATATTTGACCTAATCAAGAGAAAAAGAAAATATTGTATAATTTAGGAATAGAGCATTCTCCTCTTATATTACATGGTATTACAGTAGAAATTCATAGTTTTGGAAGCATTTCTGCAGATAACTAAATGAATAACCTACTGACTGTTTTAAAACCAAATCTGTCATTAGAGAAGGACTTTGTTCCTGTAGCATAGGCTAACAACAACATTACAGGCAAGTTTGCACCTAATATGTATTAAACACTAAGGTTTTAGAAGAACTGAGATTTTATGAAAATAGAGGTATTTTATGACAACATCTGTGTCAGGAGGATTTTAGAATGGTAGATTTTGCTTACACATTATAAACATCTGAGTGGTGAGCACAGATCAGCAAGTTCAGCCATTTAAACAGCCTTGCATTTGTCATCTAAGCTAATGTTAACATATTTGAGGGTAAATAGAAAACAGCTCTTTTATGTGAAAAAGTTCATTTAGCAAGACCATTGGAGTAGTGTGAAGTGACCTTTCATGACAGTAATATACCATCAAAAGAGAGATCTTGGATTCTTGAGAACAGACTTTGACTTAGGGGAAATAAAAAATTGGGGTTAATCAGATCATGAAGCCATTAAATCTTCCCCTGTATGGACCATGAGGGCAGTGCCAATGATCCTTTAGTATGTATAAATTAGTATTACCACAGTGATATCACATTGTTCCTGTGAGAAAAGACTGGGTATTTCTAGACCACTAAAGTGGGAACTGAGGGAGGAAAAAGGGAAAAATCCTAACGCCTTTAGCATAAAAACAAGAGCCTTATACTGATCTTGCACTGATGCAAATAGCTTCAGAGTGATACTTCTGCAGTTAACAGATTTACATGGCAGCAAAGACTGTGTAAGATTAGAATCAGGCACAAGATAAAAGACAAATGTTATCAGTTTGCAGTGGCTTTCCCCTTGTGCTTCACATGGAACAGTAAAACACACTCCTGTGAGATAGATAGAAATTCAATATACACAAGAAGAACAGTCCACTCTTGCTGAAGGATTACATACCAAAATGATACAGTCAAAGTACCAAGAAATGACCATTTTTTATAACAGCTTATGTTAGGCAGAAAAATATCTATAGACCAAAAAAAAAAAAAAAGAAAAAAAGTTAGGCCTCAACCAGTTTTCTGAGTGAAGAATTGCTACAAACATTATTCTGAAGTTCAAGATAAAAGTGTTTAGGGTTGGTAGGCCTTAAATTTAGACTTTCTATAAAGAATTGGCTGTAGCAATGCAATTTGTTCCTTGTATAACACTGCAGACATAAGGAGAATCTTCTACCACATTTTTCATGGCAGTGAGATATGCACTTGTCAACATATTTTGTCACCGCAAAGTGGCTCTTGGCAACAGGATCATAAAGATCAATAAAAAAGTGCAGATTCTCAATATTTTACTAGCAGCTGCAAAAATTTCATTTATCTTGTTATTTTCCTCGCTTACTGCCACCCTGTCTCAGGAGGGCACTGCTAGCTAAGCAGAACGGTTTTCTTAGCCTTCTATGAATATCTGACAAAAACTCTCCCCTTTTTGTCTCCCCTTCATCTTCCCTCCTCCTCCTTCTCCTCCTCTTCTTCTCTCTCTTTCTTCCCAGAGCTATGGATTTAGTTAGTTCTTTCCACTGTTACATAAAAATGAAAATTGGAGCCACACTATAAATTACCAGCATCTCTTAACTTGAGAAAAATTGAGTCTACTTTGTACTTCACCCTTGTAACATTTCATCTCTCAGTTTGGCTTCCCTTAACATAAACACAGCAGCCCAGCAAATGAATGTGCTAAAACCAAATGACACACTTTGCCGCTGAAAGAGCAGAACTGTTTTTGAGCAATGGGTGGTCTGTGGGGCTTGAAGTGGGCAGGGAAAAAAAAGTGTAAGTGTACACCGTCCCTTACAAGTGTGCAGAGCTTCCAAAACTCGCAGAAATCTCTGCATGTTGAAGTACATCAAAGGGATTTTTCCCTTTTCGGATAATATTTCCTTTGCTGACATGTATTTAGTATTGTGGTTGGATGACTCATAAAGATAGCTTCATGGCGTCCCAACGCAGTTGAAGCAGAACACATGCCAACAAACATTATTGTCAGCCTCAAAATAAAAACAAAACGTTCAGCTAAGGGTCAATCAATCAAGAGCACTTTGAAGAAAATTCCATTTAGATATTACAAATCATAACAGAATGAATTTAAACCAGCTGACTTTCTGTGAGGAGGACGTCCATGTACAATAAAAATTAGGCTGGTTTTTCAGTGTCCAACTTTTCTATTTTCTTACACTTGGATGCAGTCACTGGTGATGGATGCCAGTTTTTTAAATTGTGTTTTTGTAGTTCATTTTATAAAGATCTGAAGTAATCGAAAACAGATCAACAGAGGGAACTCTAAGTAAAAACTCCATCATGAAAGGAGAGTTGTAAAATCCACTTAATATTGACAGATGTGTAATGACTTTCTCATGCTCACTTTTATATATATATATATATATGTACGCATCTATTTTTTTCTTATTTTTATACGTATACGTGCACGCACATATCACCACATTGAGAAATAGTCCGCAAGATACCTACAAAAATACCCTTTCATCACAACTCTCTTTATTCATTATCCGGTGTGTTTATTTAAAATCCAATGGTATTTTAGCTATAGATAGCAAATATTTAAGTATATAATAAAATATTTGTAATGTATAAATAGGATAGTTATTTTTTTAACTGCAGCATTATTTAGACAACTGGCCAGAGAATAAAAAAGTTGAAAATGCAGTTGAACAATTTTACCATTGTTAAATTGGATCTCTATGGGATAATCAAACTTCATATATTTCATTTTAGCTTGCTTTTGTATGTTTTATTTTTAATTTTAAAGGTAGTTTAAATAAGATTAAGATTTTTCCTGAATAAAAGAAACTCTGCTTTCTAAAGCAACCAGCAAAATTCATTGCTCACTGTGACTGGCAAGCCTGGGGCATTCTTTGATGTGCTTCCTACCACGTTTAATAAGGCCAAGCAGTTGCTTCTGATTCTAAGGCAAAAGGTTTGTTTATAGCTGAGATCATGTATTTATGTAATGTGTTGTCTGGGTTTTCTGGATCCATTTGCAAGTACAAAGTAAAATGCACCAAAATTTCTTTACATTTTTCTCACATTTTGCCTTTCTCTAGCCAGCCAGATAAGAGGTACAAGCACTAGCAATCTTGGTTAGCAGGTGCACTCAACATAAAAGCTCACCTCATGACTGAACCTCAGGGTGCCTCTGGGTGCAAAACTCCTTTCCTGCCACTTTTCCCCCTCCCCTATCACACACATCTCTACTGAGGGTGGAGAACTGCTTGTGTTGGCTTGCCTCTGATGAGACTATTTGGAAAAGTGCAGAGAGCTCTGTGTGGCGTGGTGGTCACACAAGTGACACAGGGCTGCCCTCACTCCCTGGAGCTTCACCCTGCATGTGCTGCCCCACGTGAGCACATCCTCCAGAGCTCTGAAACTGTCTTTGCAATCAAAGGCAGCAGTACTTCTGACAGTTACAGTCTGATAAAACATTTTCATTTTGCGTCGTTGAGTGAATCAAAAACCACTTTACCTGTACTGAACCACTGTTAAGTTCTGTTCCCCACAGTGCCTTGCACATCGGATGTACCTCATCCAGCTTGACTTACTGGGTTCTCCACCATCGATAAAGTGCTGCAGTGTCCCATCTTGGTCATATATCTGGGAGAGATGTCACAAGGTCAAGTAGTTAGAACAAATCATCAGCAATCATTTTCACTGCTTTGCTGGTGTCTCTCTGTGGCTTTTCCAGGACTTTACTGCCATGAATTTTGTCATTTGTAAACTGATACTCTTAGAAACATACATGAAAAAGCAGAAAAGTATTTAGAGGGATGCAATTTTATCATGTTTCTCTTATCAAGCCAATCTTTTCATATTAAAAATATTTGTGGTGTCTCAAAGATGTGACCATGTTTCCCAAAGAATATTTAACCTATTTTGACAAGCTGGCATTAAATAATGAACTGCCAGATAAACAAGAAAATCTGAATGCAAAGCGTGCATTGAAATGGCTGGGACATCTGAGCAAGGGGCAGTAGTAATCCCTAAACAAGTATCCCTTCTTTCACATCTCAGCTGCAGCAAGAGCATGTACTTCAGAAGCCTCACGTGATATGTTAGGGAGTTGTAGGATTCGTAATATGAAAACAAATGAGACTAGAAGGAAAAATGGAGTTGATGATGCCTTTAGGAGCTCCCTTGAGACATATAATTTTTTGAAGTACTAAATGAGAAATCAGTCCTGAGGGAATCATCGTTTTCCTAAACATGACATCTCTGCTAAGGACATGAGAGCCAGTTATGGTAATTTAAAATAAAAGACAGTATTATGTTTCTATTTGGAAGTGGATGCTCTCTCTGAAGTCAAGAATAAAGTTGCTCTGGAGGTTCTAAAATGAAAAGATAAATGTTTCATGCACACCTGCCCTACTGACTGTTTTAAAAATGTTATCTAAGTAGGTCTAATCCTAATAAAAGCATGCTATCTCACAAGATTTTTACTTGTTACACAACTACTTTGTCAAAGTTCACAAATGCATCTGAACTGCCTGTCTGAAGTAAATCTCATTTTCATGCCTTTTTCCTCTCTATGAACACCATTTGCTTTAATATCCATATCCCAAAAATGTTACACCATTTGTAATTGTATGAGCTTAAACCAATGTCTTCTTAAAAGTATTAATTTTGCTAACTAAAGAGGATGCACATTTATTACATTGAATTGAACATTTCTAGTATATACAAATTAACAATCTTGAATGTCTATTTCAATATCAAGAGAATTGTCTTGAAAATTATGTGGCTATATTCAATATGTCCAATTTTTTAAAAGAGTGTTTCCCACGTTTCACAAAAAAATATACACAGGAATCGAGATCCAGTTTTTTCCTCCACCAAAGGAGAGTGGCAAATTCAGGAACCAGCCTTGCTTTTGTTGTTGGCCAAGAGGGACTGTGAGTAATCAGGAGCAATATGCCCATTGCAAGAGGATGAGTGACATAGAAATCAAGTGTCTATGGCAATCCTTATCATTTGTTCCTGAGTGTCTGTGACAAGCATCAGGTGGAACCTGGCCAAATACTCCTGTGTTGGATAAGCAAGATGCTACCCCAACATGCACTGAGTGAAATAAAGACAGAGAAATCAGGAGTCCTCAGAAGTAAACAAATACTCCAATATCAGGGATGAGTTTATTTTTTTATGTATGGTAGCATGTTGATTATCAGAATGGACCTATTCTTATGCAAATATCTTAATGTATGTTGAATATGTGAGCAAAATACGCTAAACAATAAAAATCCATGATGAAATCAGAAAAATTCTATAGGAAATCAGCCTATAAAAAGGAAGAGAAGGAAAAATTAATGACTAACAGTACTTGGCTGGAACCATTTTGGCAGTATCTATGCAAACATTCTCAGCAGTGTTTATTATCTATCCATTTACATGCTGCTTATTCACATAACAATATGGCTTAACATGAGGCAAAAACAATTCCCATAAAAGAAGAGCTGATAGCTTCCTAACCCCCAGATGATATGAAACAGGAAAGACAAACAGGTCTGCCATAATCAGTACTGACACTCATATCTTGACACACAGGGTCTTACTCAGAACTTTTTGTAAATAGACAGTCATTAACTGATATGAAAAATTAAAATCTGTCATGAAAATATAGGACTGGATCTTTCCTGGGCCTTGGTGAATTGGAAGGACTGTTCTAAGTACTTTCAAATACTTTTTTCTCGCAAGTAGTGATGCATCAAGTGACACTATGCCTTCCTTTCCTAGGAGAAATTACTGACATTCCTGCATAGTCATAATCTATCCAATATCACTCTTAGCCCTGTTCTTACAGGATTGTAAACCCATCTGTAAGGAAGCAGAAGCCCTAAGCTTAGAAGGGAAATAACAATGTGTTGAATCTGTTTATTTGTCAAATTGCACAATACAGGTCAAAATCTGGAAAAGACAACAAAAACTGGATACACTTATTATTTTTCATGTCACTATCATGCAAGAGTTCTTATTTATTTTACAGTTCCATAAATCAGGCAACCATCGAAGATATAACTGCCTGAAGAAATCCTCGTGATGGAGCAAACCACAACCTGCCATAACAGAAAAAGCAAACCTGTAGCACAAGCCGTGAATCCAGGCACTACAGTAAACTATGGATACACATATTCATCCACATTTCTATTACACATGCATACATCCTTAAACACTCATAGTACCTATTACAGAAAATACTGCAGAAACCTGTGATAAACTGATGTTACTGGAAGTCTTTGACTACCTCACTGGTTCATTACATCCATCTACACTGGCATAATTTTTAACACATTGCCAGAGTGCCACGGCAAAATAAAATACCATTTCTCCAAGTCCCTGCAGACACAGTATTTATTTTTTCTGTATCTCACATCAGTCACTAATCTAAGTAAGGGAAACACAGTTAGTTATTTCATTTTTCTACTTTGGTTACAAAGTAGTGTTGGAAGTGTTACCTAAGATTCTTACTGGACCTTTTCCTCTTCTGACACAAAGTACTTGATAACCTTTGGTTTTGCTGAGTTTTAAAGGTTTGGGTTTTGTTGTGAGTTTTTTGTTTGTTTGTTTTGTAATGGAATGAACCAGATTTGTGGAAGAGACTGGAATCTGAAAAAAGAGGACTGCACTCACCTCATTTGACATGCATTACAGTCCCCTTAACAGTTGCCATACAGTTATCTTCTTAATAGGTTCTTGACTATTTATGGATATTTTACTGGTATGTTGCAGATCAAGAGACTCAGAATGTGACACGTATTTTGACTCTGTGAATTTCATCCTTTGACTTCAGAATACAACAGAAATGGCTTTATTTTCCAAGAAAATGAGTCCAAAGCATAGTCATCAGAACACAAGTCTTCTCTTTGGTATTTCCTATTCTCTTCCTTGTAAATGCCACTTTATTAAATAATCAAGACATAAATAGAGGTCGTGTTCATCTTGTAATGGCATGCAAACATAAATTAGATATGAAGGACTGGAGGTATTACTTGCTGTATTGGTTGCTGACAATTATTTGGAGGACATAGATACAGTTACTTTAGTGACAATGATAAGAGCAATGTACAATGGCAATAATAATAACATAACGTTTAAAGCACACTGCATCTCATATAAGTGATGCTCTAAAATCTCTGAACACCCATAACTAAGTAAAATAAACAAGGACCATCTAAGATTTAAGCAGTATTAGAAGACATGGTGGAGTGCGAAAGAGCCTTTTGAGAACCTTCATTTCAGTATTGATAGTCAGTACTGCTCACTTGGATAAATGGGGTAAATCTAATTCCAATGCTAAAGATTGTTGCTCCAGTTTCTGGTATAGATGTCACAAAATTTTAGATTAAAGAAGTTCAAATGTAACAGCACAACTGCAGAGAATGCCAAGTTCTGAAACAATTAAAAACAATTTCATGGAAGAGGCGGCAAAACCAAAAATAGTTTGTTGAAGTTCTTTCCTCTCTATCTATTGACTTCCCTTGTTCTCTTTCCATGGTCTGATAAAGGATTATGTCTTTAGAAATTCTTCCTGCATTTTGTTTTTCCATTTAGTCAGATAAGAAAGATATTAACAGACAATTATTTGACCACTCATTTTCATTTCCGGCAATCAGAGAATAGATTAATCCTGAAAACAGAATTTTTCTTTGCACATACCATTCTCTTCTAAAAGTAACTATTAGAATATTTGTTTTATGTTGCAAGGCATCAAAAGAGATGTGAAGAAAACCACAAAATATGCAAGAATTAATTCTTACCATTAGTAGAGACTCCTGCATTTTGCTGTTCGCTGCTATTCTCATTGATACCATGTGCATAAAATCATAGAATTTTCAAATCAATTACTATGAGTCTTCTTCTCTCAAAAGAAGTTTTACTCTTGACTTCAGTGGGTAGGGTCAAGATAGCAAAAGTGTACCCAAAACTACTGGTAATATGGTGAAGAAGTTGTAACCAGACTGACATGTTAGATGAGGTAGCATTCATACAAGTTGTATTCTTTCTATAACAGTGCATGAACCTACAAGCCACAGTTACATTCAAAGTTTCTTCTTTGCTGACTTGGACATCAGAACTGAATAAGCTCTACATTATGTAAATCTTACTATTGTGAGACCTTGCTTTTGATGTAAAAACACAACAACATCTTCTACAGGTGTCTATCCTAAACAGAAGTTGAAAAAAATACCAAAAAGGGTAATGGTTACAAGCCTGGCTATGTAGCTGACAGTCTGTAAAAGGTGTGCAATTATAGAATCATAGAATTGTTTAGGTTGCAAAGACCTTTAAAATCATCCAACCCTTAACTGATCATAGCCAAGCCAAGCACTTAATGAAGTCCCTAAGTGCCACAGCTACACTTTTAAATACCTCCAGGGATGATGACTCTACCACTTCCCTGGACAGCCTGTTCCAGTGCTTGACAACCCTCCCAGTGAAGAACTTTTCCCTAACATCCAAGCTAAATCTCCCCTGGTGCAGTTTGAGGCTGCCTACTCTTCTCCTGTCACTTGTTACTTGGGAGAAAACACCAACTCCCATGCTGCTACACCCTCCTTTCAGGCAGTTGTGCAGAGCAATAAGGTCCCCTGATCCTCCTTTTCTCCAAGCTAAACACTCTCAGCTTCCTCACCTGCTCCTCACAGGACATGTACTCCAGACCCTTTCCCAGCTCCATTGCCCTTCTCTGGACATGCTGCAGCACATCAGTGTCCTTTTTGTAGTGAGGGGCCCAGAACTGGACACAGTTCTGGCCATGTGGCCTCACCAGTGGCAAGCACAGAGGGACAGTTGCTGCCCTGGTCCTGCTGGCCACACTATTGCTGATACAGGCCAGGATGCCGTTGCCCTTCTTGGCCACCTGGGCACAGCTGGCTCATGTTCAGCTGCTGTCAACCAGCATTCCCAAATCCTTTTCCACCAAGGCGTCTTTCCAGCCACTCTTCCCCCAACCTGTCCCATCATGTAGGATTGTTGTGACCAAAGTGCAGGACCTGGTGCTTGCCCTTGTTTGACCTCATCCCATCAATCCAGCCTGTCCAGATCCCTCTGCAGAGCCCTTTCACCCTCCAGTAGACCAACACTCCTGCATAAATTAGTGTAATCTGCAAACTGACAGAAGGTGCACTTGATCCCCTCATCCAGATCATGGATAAAGGTATTGAACAGGCCTGCTCTCCAACACGGAGCTGTGGGCAACAGCACTTGTGACCAGCCACCAACTGGGTTTAGCACCACTCACCTCTACTCTCTGGACACAGCCAGTTTCAGTTTTTTACTTGAAGAGTACAAGCCATCAGCATCCAGTTTCTCCAGCAGAATTCTGTGGGAAATGGTGTTAAAGACTTCACTGAAGACCAGACAGACAACATCCACAGCCTTTCCTTCATCTATGAAGTACGTCACACTTTCACAGAAGGAGACCAGGTCGGTCAAGCAGGACCTGCCTTTCTTAAACCTGTGTTGGCTGTGCCCAGTCCTGGTTGCCTGCATGCCAGCACTCAAGATGATTTGGTCCATGACCTCCCCTGGCACCAAGATCAGGCTTACAGGCCTGTTGTTCCCTGCATCCTTCTTCCTGCCCCTCTTGTAGCTTCATGTCTGCTGGCCTCTGGTCATCAGAAACCTCCCTGATGAGCCATGGCCACTTATAAATTATTGAAAGTGGTTTAGTGGGCTCTTCCACCACCTCCTCAACACCCTTGTGTCAATCTCATCTGACCCCATAGACGTGTGTGTCTAAATGGAGAAGCAGGTATCTTACAATTTTTCTCTTTATTACAGGGGCTTCATTCTGCTTCCCACACCTGTCTTACAGCTCAGAGGACTGGTTATTCAGAGAAGAACTGGTCTTACTATTAAGGACTGGGTATATGAGGGCATTAAGTTCCTCAGCCTTTTCCTCATCTTTTGTCACTGTTTCCTCATGTATCCACCAAAGGGTGGAGATTCTCCTTGGCCCCCCTTAAGTTGCTATGCAATTTATAGAAACATTTTTTATTTTCTTTTACAGCAGGTAAGTTCTACTCGGGCTTTGGCCCTTGTACTTTTCTCCCTGCATAACCTCATGACGTCCTTGCAGTGCTCTGGAGTTGTGTGCCCCTTCCTTCCAAAGATCACAAACTCTCTTCTTTTCCCTAACTAGCAGCTAAAGCTCTCTGTTTGACCAGGCTAATCGTCTTCCCCACCAATTCATCTTTTGGCATATGTGGACAGCCTGCTCCTGCTCCTTTAAGATTTCCTTCTTAAGGCACATCCAGTTTTCCTGGACTCCTTGCCATTTAAGACTGCCTCCCAAGGGACTCTGTCATCCAGTCCCCTAAACAGGCCAAAGTCTGCACTCTGGAAGTCCAAGATGGCAGCTCTGCTGATCCTCCTCCTTACATCTCCGAGATCTGAAAACTCAAATCATTTTGTGGCCATTGTGCTCAAGACCGCCTCTGACCACCACATAACCCTCAAGTCCTTCTCTGTTCACAAACAACAGGTCCAGCATGGCACATTCCATAGCTCACTCCCTCACCATCTATGTCAAGAAGTTATCTTCCGCACACTCCAGGATCATCCTGGATTTTTTCCCATCTGCTGTGCTCCATTTCCAACAAACATGGGTAAATTGAAGGGTTGACAATCATGAGAGTTCTCCCAGCTGCTAATAGAATATTTCACCCGCCTCTTCATCTTGGCTGGATGGTCTATAACAGACTTCCACCGTAATATCTGCTATATTGGCCTTCACCTTTGTTCTTACCCATAAACACTCAGTCCTGTCATCACCATCATCTTCTTTTAAAGGAAACTGCCGTATCTTCATTTAATTATCTTTTTTTTAAATTCACTTTGTGGCATTTTACTCATCCTCTGTAATAAACTAGTAGTGTAAGAGAAGTTGAATACATGTGTTCTTTCATAGAGGGGAGAAGAATGTTCAGTGGCATTACTGGTAGAAGAGAGCCAACAGAACAAACAGGAGGGAAGGCTACCTCTCCCATCAGGCTGAAGAAATAGCTGCCTCTTTCCTGAAAAGCTCTGAGACTCACACAGATAACTGAACAGTAAAATTCAGTTGTTTGACTTGCCCAAGGCAGTGGTTGTTAAGCAAAATGCCAATGAACTCTAGAGTTTATTATGACAAGAGTTTATTTGTTAGAGCTTCTAATCGTGTAAAACTGAAAGCAAACTGGGTTGTATACATGACTTGATAACTTATTCATTTAGGTTGGATTTTGTGTGATATACTGGTGCTTAGCTGTCTTTGAAATCAACACTCTGCCAAAGGACCTCATTAGATAGAATATCTGAAATGTTCAGAAGATTCTGCATGAACTGAAAGAGAGAATACTACTAGCAGAATTCCTTGAAAATATTACATTTAAGGAGCATAGTTTAGGCTGAAAATCAAACTACAGCTGGGTTCATATTGATAGCAACAAATGTTCAAAAATGAATGCTTTTAGACTTTAAATGCCTTAATATTAGGAGGTGGGCATCTGCTTCAGGACAGGAGAGCCCTTCCAAATGTGTGTCTTCTCCTTGTTACACACTGAATGAGAAAGGTGTGTAGAAACAATCATGCATTTAATTGTCACTTCCTTCTCACTTCTTTCATTAGCTTGATGACCAAGTAAGGATATTCAGCAAACTTTCTAAGAACCTTTTAGTCTCACTGTATAGAAGAAAAGTGAAATATAATGGAGCTCAGAGGAAAACTAAAATGCATGGAAAACTCTCCAAATACAGTTTAACTACAAGGAAAAACTGATGTTGATTTATGACAACAATAATATTTTATAATCACATAATTTGCAAAGACCACATCTCAGACATTGAAATATTTTGTAAATTACACACTATCTTTTAGATTACCTATACAGTGAGCAGGCAAATTATTCCCAGACAGAATAAAGAAAAGACCGTTCATCACATTGTGATAAATCCAATTTTGATACCTAATAAATATTACTGAATCTGTAATAATCAACTACACACATAAAACTGGTATGCAACAATAGTAGTATACATGTCATCAACCTCGTTCTACTATAAGTGGAAATGTTTGGACAGGTTCCCTTTCAATTGCATGGTCATTATTTCAGAAAGACATTAGCTATAAATACTTCTCATGCGTTCCACTGTTTCTTGATAAGACTAATTGATTTGCTTTACCAGTTAAAATATGCCTTCAGATTATTTATGGACAGATAGCAGAATCAAAAATATAAATATGTTACAGATAACATTCAAGCTGTTGTCTTAGGATGAGATAAGAAGACTTTGGTTTATTATTATGTGGAAAATTAAAGCCAGTTACTACAGTCTTTGTATCTATATGAAATAAATCCATGTCAATAACTAGTTACTTGCTTTGAAGTGCTTCTATTTTTAAAATAATAATTGATGGTATCTCCTTGCCATGTAGAAAATGCAACAGTCCATTCAAAGAATGATTTTTCTTTATTGAGATATTTGTATTACATGCCATTTGTTTATACTTAGAAATATCATCAAGTTTTCCAAAGCATTTTGAAGTGCTATAAGCAACTAACAGAATAGAAATCTGAAAAAATGAGCAAGGAGGAAATATCAGGAGGCCTCGCTGGTTAAAGTCAACCTAAAACTTTCGTCCAACTGGATGCAACCCCTCTGTGAAAATGCACAGAAATATATCCTAACAGCCAATGGTCTTCTTTGACTGCTCACACAATTCAAAGCAATTTTCTAAAATTAGCCACATCTGATATGGAGCATACATCTTGTAATATGTACTTAATGTTTTTCTCTTTAATCTAGCAGGCATCTTCTAACAAATTTTATAAAATAGAATACTTGCCAAATAATATTAAAAGCTATTTAATGTTTCTCAAAGGATTATGGCGTATGAAACTATAAACATTGGTTTGAACTGTCTGTGCTAGGTGAAAGGCTTCATCTCTCACTTAGACCCCAGTCCAGCAAACACTTATGCACATGTTGTAGCCCCATTGATCTCAACGGGAATACTCGTGTGTGAAATCAAGCATCTGTGTAAGCGGTTGGAGGATTGGGGCCTTATTCCAGAAAGTGTCGTGAAAGCAGTGCCCTGCTGATTATGTGGACTTCATAAAATTACTTCTTTTTTAAGTCAAGTCTCAGTGGTTTGTTTTGACATTAGCCCGTGGAGGTCCTGGAAGAGGAAAGAATTTCATGTAACACAACAGTGTTACTCAACACCAGGGCAATGAGAGGAAGACGCAGAGCAGAAAAAACACCACGCATGAAGCTGGAAACTTGCATGCATGTGAGCAGGTCTGTAAAGGACCAGTGCTTTTGCAGTATCCACTGACATCACAGGGCCTTCCCTGTGTGTAGTTTTGCACTCTCCTGACAGGTCCACTGATAGGACAAAAAAAGCTGTGGTGCTCCAGCCATGAGTAATTCTGCAATGGAGACATTTCTATTTAACATTGTTATTTCCACCCTGCTCACCACACTGTGTTCCTGTGCAGCCCTGGTAGCTGAACACCACGTGGAGGTGACAGATTGAAGTGGTTTTCTCCAGTCTTTTCTGTGTGGGACATGGAGCATGAAGAGAAAAAGTGTTGCCAATCTAGGCTCACAATTCAGAGAGAATATGAAAAAAAACCAAACTAAAAAGGAAAGGATTATTTAAAAACCGAGAGGGAAATTATCGAAACTGAAATAACCCGAAAAGAAGACTCTCACACCCATTGACTGGTAAATGCATATCCCAGCAAATACAACAGGGAAAGAGTTACAGATAAGGGCCCAATACTGAAAACTCTCATTCAACTGGAAAGAATCAATGAACTTACTCAGTAATAAAGCTCCTATTATTTTCTGAGACAGAGAAACAAGACAGTTACAGTGATTCTTTCTTGCTCCCAGTGCCTCTGAAAACAGAGCACTGTTTCCTTTGCAAGGTAATGACAGAGCTTTGGCTATTTTCTTGAAAGCTCTCAAAACTGTTAGACATTAAAAAGTGAAATTCAAAAGTGTTTGTCTCATATTTTTTCATTCCTTTACACAACCAAATATTCCAGAAGGATTTTGGCAGATTTTATCACTCAGCATCAAGCTAGACAATGCAGCTGAAGTAAGTGAACAGGTACACACTTACTGATGGCTCTAGATCTCAGAGAAATCACTCAGGACCAAAAGAAACTCATACATAGAAATCATTCTAATTTGCCCTGATTCTTAAATATGAGAAGGAACAAGAGTACAGAAGGACTGTTCTTCAAACTCAAGGCTTACCTTGCTTGTAAGAGGAAGCTGATGGCCCAAGAACAGCACAGCTTTTCATCCCTCAGTCCTATAATTTCTGTTAAGCACTTTTTCAAAACACTGTTCAAAACCACGTTTTCATAGTTTTATGCATGAATCAGCACTTCTAGAGAGGTAGCAGATCTTAGATGTGCAAATCCCAGACTCAGTGCTTAGGGATATTTTCAGACATGCTGAAATATGGCACATAGAACACATGGCACAATTATCGTTCCGTGAATGAGACTTGCTAGATTAGGAGTTTTGTTTTGTTTTAGTTTGCAGTGCCTGGGGCTTCTCATTCTTTTCTTTACCTTAAGGACTTTAAAAGCTCCAATACCATGTTCCTTTAAGCATTTTAAGAACTAGAATATAAAGATACTTATCTTTTCAAGCACAGAGTTCCTAGAGACTGTGAGGGATGTGCAGGTAGGGTGTCAAGAGGATGGAGTCACTCTTCTTGATGGCGCCAAGCAATAAGACAAGAGGCAATGGTCAGAAACTAATGCACAGGAAGTTCTACCTGAATACAAGGAAAAGCTTTACAGTGAGAGTGACTGACCATTAGAGCAGACAGCCCCAAGGATTTGCAGAGTCTCCTTCTCTGGAGATATTCAAAAGTTGTCTGAACACGAGCCTGAGCAGCATGCTCTAGGAAACCCTCCCTGTTCAGAGAGGTTGGACTATGTGACTCCAATGGTCCCATCCAACCTCATATATTCTCTGATTCTGTAGAGACATTCTCAATCCTGAAGCAGAACTGGCAAGAAATCCTTTAGCAAGTTAGACTTAAAACAGCCACTGAAGTCAATGGGACTCATGTTTTAACTTAGTTGGACCATTATGGGCCATACACACCTGTCTATTATTAGGCAGGTAAAAGATTACATAATTCACTCTAATTTTCTAACCAACACTACTTGCTTTGAGACAAGGAATTCTTCAATTTTCTTTGCATGTAGCGTAAGTGGCTATGGTCTCATTTAAGTAGGATACTTCAGGGAGCTGTGGAACCACAAGGTTGGAAGGAATCTCTGAAAATCACCTCATCAGCTCAGAAGATGGGGATGACTTCTACCACCTTCATTTTGAAATTCCTGACTCGTTGGTCTTGGGCATTCTATGAAAACAAGAAACCTGAAAAAAGATCTCAACCGTAATTCAGAACACACTTCACGTGAAAAAACCCTCTGAAAAGAAAGCCTGTCCACAAGTAGCCTTACATTCAAGAAATGTCAAGAACATTGCTTCGTTCTGCTGCCTAATATATTGGTTGTGATCCACTCATAAGTGTTTGTTATTGGGTTAGGGCAATAGCAGTTATATTCAGGTGTTTAAACTTAAGTTCCCACTAGTGTTTCTTGTGGGTTCAAGTAGCCCACTAAAGCACCAGTGACTGCTCCAGGAGACAGGCAATTATCCTTAAGTTCTGAGCATTACTTGTCAGCCCTGTCAGTATGTCTTAGATACTTTCCAGGATTTAAAATGCCACTAAACACCTCCATTCAGACACTCGAATTGCTCTGCAGATGCCTGGGTTTAGCTCCTGCCCTGAAAATGGTTTGTCACACGGCTTACAGTAAGTACTTAGAGTCTGTGTCTTTATCCTGTGGCTGTAGAAAACAGGGATTTTGATTACATTTTCTGTGCACTATTTGCTTATCTTCACTCTGAGTTTGTAAGTAAATATGGATAGGGACTGTGTTTACAGTGTATGTGTAGAACATCTATCACAGCAGAGCACCCATTTACTACTACAATACAGACTCCACATATAATTCTTTCAATCCTTTTTTAAACTTCTCATTAAGGCTTACCACAAATGAAGGATTTCAGTAAAAATTACATACCTTAGAAAATATAATTAATTCCTTTGTGAGTTTTAAATAATGAGGCACAGTGATATTTTTAGTTTGGAATATTTTGGAATGTCTGGAATGTCAAGTTCCCCAGATGATGATTAAAAGGTCAAGTAATAAAGTATATGATAAACTGTGCCTGAAAATCCTCATAAAACAAATGAGTAATGGCTGGACAAACTCTGTTGCCATGTTTTCATATCAAAAAATTCCTACAGTCTATTATTCCTTCAAATTTGTTAAATTATAGGATTGTCAGAAAAACAGCACAGGAATGGCTAGTTTGCAGCTTCTTTGGGGCTGAAGTCAGAGTCAAGAAGCAAATGAAGGAGTGCAGTAAGGAGTAGTGCCGATGTTGCTAGTGGACATCATAGTGGAGAATGTGGAAAAGGTTTTTTTCTTTCCAGAGTGCAAGTCTGGTGTTGGTAAGTATCATGCTAAGTTTCTTTAGAAGTGTGTTTGTTTCCATGAGGATTATAACATTAGATTGGAACATTGCTTGAGACACAATCACAGGAGCCCTCCAGACCTGTCAAGCATTTGGCATATCTCACTTATCTCTGAGGGTGGCAGGGGCCATCAATACAAAGTGGACCATCAATCAATATGGGGTCTTCTTCAGACATTGCCTGCCAGCTGATCAGAGGAAGACTTTAGGGAATCAGCTTTCCATTATCAGGATTTGGTCTGTGATCAGAACAAGCCACTAAACCTTTTACTTTTCACTTGGCAAAAACATACACACTGGAAAAAAGTCCTGACAGTTCATTCATTTTGCTCCATCACTGGAGCCAGATGATGTTTGACTGGGGAGACCCACCCTCTTTGATGTTGTACTCTTTTGAGGGTGCCCTGCTGTGAAAAAAATTTTCTCCTTCCAAATTAAAGAGAAATATTTCTGTGTCCAGCTGTTAAATGTGACATTTGCCATTTTTCAGTGCACTGGCTTTGTGCCATCTTGCAGGCTGTGTTTCAAGCCTATCTTTTTCCTTTCCCCTTCTCAGCAGCAATATCCACAATGTGTTAGTGTCTCCAACTTCTACATACATCAATACCAAAAGGGAAAATACAAGTAATACTGCATTTCTCTGAACTACAGCAGCAATATTTCTGTCTCTTCTGATTTTTTTTAATTAAAGCCAGCAATCCTTCATGCAATGAAGGATAAAACCCTTAAATATGATCTATGAAAAGCCGACTTCAGTTTCATTCTGATTGCAGTAGGCAAACCATGCTGAAGCAAAGCCTTAGTAGAAAACATTTACTGGTTAAATGAGTGTGGATATTACTAAAACTTGTTTCATGTCCACATCAAAAAAATGGCATCCATTCAGCAGCCCTAGCTCTGTTTAAATTAAGACAAACTTCTCATGAAATCTTGAATAAATATTTAGGTTTGTGTAATCAAGAAAATCTGTATCTTCTCGTATTTATTAAGTGTAATTTTTAGAGTTATAAAAACCACTGTCACAAACTGTGTATACAGTAAATAAAGGGTGAACTCATCATTACAACATTTTGCCTATCCATTGAGGTGGATAAAATGCAACAGGTTCCAACTATTCTTCAGTCTAAACTCTCCACAATCCTCTTCATTTCCATATTTGCTAATACAGAAGAGGATCAATGTTTGATGGAGTTTGGCAAGGTCATTATTATAAACCTATGTTCTGTAATTAATCTCAGACTATGACCAGAAAATCTGAATAACTGCTCATGCACTCATCACATCTTCATGCTGTGAAAATTAAAACCTGTCTGAGAACCTCAGCAGATGAGAATGGAAACACTTAATTTGGAAAATTACATGAATGATAAGAAAAAAAAGCACTTCCCCTTTAGGTATTTATTCACTTTGTAGATCCATGCCAAGAAAGACTATATTCAGTTAGATTTGATCTAGAAATAAACTGTAAAAATGCTCTTAATCTGGACTACAAGTAACTCATGGACACAGATTTTTAAATTTTAGAATGATAAAGGTTTACAAATAAATATAAATTATCCTCTCCCCAAAAGGCTAGCAGAGAGCCAAACTACATTCTGCAGGGGTGCAGGCAGTTCTCAAAAGCTCTCTGGTATCTAACAAAGGCAGTACTGGGACTGGAGAAGTCCAAGCAGCACAGAGACGCTGGCTGTGATGGTGTTGGCAATTCAACGGCAGACACGCTTACTTGTTCCTGGAAAAAATAAATCACTGCCACTCCTAAAATTGCAAGCAGCACATATATATGCTATATAAATGGTACATTTGGATCGCTACATTCTGCTGGTTCCATGACTCTGGTTCCAAAGGGATGACCTTCACATAAGAGTACAATTTATTCTGCTATGGTCCTCCTCTGTCTTTATTTCTAAATAGATGAAGAAATAATTTTCTTATTGATAATTATAACTTTCTCTTATTTAGATAACCAATGCTATTCAAAATTTTCTTTACTTGCCTCTAGTCTTCCATCAGCCACTGTTTCATCATGTTCATTTTTTTCTGTCCCTAAATCTATCAGGTGGCAGAGAAACACCTAAGAATACCTCATTAGTGTGAAAATGAAGGACTGATTCCAAAGAATTTTTTTTGTCTTTTTCTCTATTCTGCATTATTCTCTTTCACCTATATGCCTTACCTTTATCTTTCCAGCTTTTCTCAACTGTCCTCTCTGTGCCAAAATAATTTTGTCTAAAAGGGCAATTTTTTTTGTCCCAAACATGTATAAGTGAAAATGTATAGATGGCTTATGTAGGCCAACACAGATGAAGCAGGTCTATTTCAGAAACAGTAGAGTAGTTCAAGCAGCAATTCTGCTGGCCTCAAATGACCACTTTTTTACAAAGAAATTCGAGACAGATGAAATAATTTGAAAACAATAGAACCAGTGATTATAATCCATCTTGAATCTTTTAACAGTAAAGTGATTTATGCAAAGCAAGTTCTTTTTTTTTCTCAGACTAAATTTTAAAAAATTAAAATAAACTAATTATTTTGATGACTTTCCCACCATCCTCAACATTTAATACAAAGGGGAAATTAATCATTTTTTAGTAAGTCTGCATGTAAAATTATTTTGCTGGATGTATTCAAAACCTCACAATGGTTGTAAAGCAAGAACAATAACAAAACTCTTTGGAGCAAGAGTTTTTGTTTTGTTTTTTCTTTAATTCATATTACTTCAAGATTTTATAAACCAAAATACAACGTTTCATTGTAAGCTTACTGTGCCTTAAAAATTAAAGAATTTTGAACTGAGAAATACATTTTCTGTTTAGAAAAAGTAAGAACTTCATATTTAGATCATTTTGAACTACTTTTCAAGTATTTTCAAATTTTCAGATATTTTTCCCTAAGTTTTATTCATGTGAAATTTCCATTTCCAAACTGACATTTTTTTGCAAACAGTTTTATTTTCCAAACATTAACTTGGGAACAAAAAATTGTTTCCTTGGGAAACTCCAACAATTTGTTATCAGTTTTCTGTTGTACCCCAGTTAAAGACACACATAAAAACAGCCATGGCACCTAAGAGCTTGCAATCTAAAAGACACAGATAAGGATAAATGAATTGAGAGATCCAGAAAATGTGATGAAAACATAATATTTCTCCACTATCTTCCTGTATCTTTCTCCCTCATGCACAATCACAAAAATTCTCTGCTTAATTATAAAAAGAATAATAGGGAGTACGACTTCACAGTTTTCCCGAGTTAAGCAGGAATTGTCATCCCTCCCTTCAGACAGAAAAGCTGTGGTTTCCCAGTGGGGTACAGATCTCTACCAGCTCCCTCCATTTTATGGGAAGAATAAACCCTGAATGTATCTGCAGGCAGCTTAAAAATCCAAGCCCTTTCTTGGCCAGCAGGTACCCCCTGACTGCCAGCACATAGGAAAACAGGCAGTGTAAGTCAGATATATATTATTTCATACATTTGAGGGCAAAGAGGAGACATACTAAAGAAAGGGCAGAGAAACAATGTAGAAAACAACTATTTTTGCAAGGGGTTCCTCAAGAACCCCTTGCTGATAGTAAGCAAATGACTCCTTGTTCAGCTTCTTTTTAATGCCTCACTGACTGCATACTTACTGTACATGGCTGACTTTCCGAACTGGTTTGGCCACTATATTTGTAAGATGAGAGAATATTAAAAATAACTGTAAGCCAACTCTTAGCAATACATTGAGATTACTGTTTTGAAAGAATTTGATG
Source organism: Aphelocoma coerulescens (assembly GCF_041296385.1). Taxonomy (NCBI): domain Eukaryota; kingdom Metazoa; phylum Chordata; class Aves; order Passeriformes; family Corvidae; genus Aphelocoma; species Aphelocoma coerulescens. The sequence goes on from NW_027184085.1 coordinate 57,310,104, forward strand.
AAGCTGTAATAAAAATCAATTTATCCACAGAAAGAAGCAATTCTTGTTCTCAAATGGTAGATTTATGATTTCATGCAAGCATGAATATCCTAGAGCTCACCCTTTTTAATAAGGAGTCTTTTAAAAGACATAAAATATTTGTCCTAATGAAGTAATGGTTTCCTAAGGTTTTGCTTCTTTTCTGTACTGCCTACAGTTTTATGTCTTTGTTGAAATGTGTCACTTCTTAAATTATGATGTTTTCCTAAGTCTACTATATTCTTTTTCTAACCCACACTAAGAAAGCACAATTGTCAGACATTATGTTTTGAGGGCGAACTGACCTCCAACATATTGTGGATAACGTAAATTTAATATTTTATAGTTATTCTGAAAACATTCCTAAATTCAAAATCCTTGGTTCCTTAGTATCTTTAACTCACTCCACCTAACAACAGTAAACTAAAGAGGCCAATATTTTCTGCAAAAAATCAAAGTAAAAGGTGAGAGGGAAAGATGAAAAAGTACTTTAACTTTTAGGGAGTCACTGCTATTGCAGAATCACGGCCAACTTTAGATAAGACACTGTACTGGGACAGCCCAAAGAGCTGCTGCAATCCCAGGACTGTCATCTTAGCCTGTTCAAATTTGTCTAAAACTTCTCCAAGAAACTGGGAGTATAGGATGAGTGAGACAGGAGAGGTTAATGCACTGTGATTCTAGCCTCTCTGCTGACTCATTCCATCAAAAAATACTGGGGTTCATCCAAGAGAATATGATAGTATGTCACTGTGGTAGATTTTACTTCTTTCTCTCAAACGCTTTTCATTCTCCAGTAGAGAGCAGAGAAGGCTCTGAGTTACTCCAGGCTTCAAAGGAAAGACATTTATTTTGTCCAGATAAGTAAATTGTCTAGTAATCCCATGTGGCATCTGGATAGGAAATATATTATACTTACTAGAAAATTGAGCAAATCCTTGGAATCAAGGATGAATAAACAAACTGACTGTGAGGAAAAGACACTCACCAGAGTCTTAATAATGAGGTACATTCAGGAGCATTCCATACTTTAAAGGGTAGTTGTGCAGTGAGCACGACTAATGAAGCCTGGTTTTAGTACGGATGTGTGTCTTTTGTCCCCAAAAGCTTCACTGCTCTAATAATCTCCACTTTGACAGCGACTCCAGTGTATGACACTGATATGTAAATACTTTTCAGTTATTTTCCGCTTAGTACTGCTGCTATCACTGGAAGCCCAGCACACAGATCAACATGTACAGCGAAGCTGTCACTGTGGGTGCAGCAGGAGTGGGGTGCTGGGACACTGTGCCTTGAAGTGTGTAAGTAGAGACAGGTAAAGTGGTGACCAAAATTGCTCACAAAAATACCCAGTAGCTTTTGCTCAGTGAGATATATATTGGGTCACTGAGCTTTGCTGATCCCCAAAGGTTTTTTTTTCCTTGAAGGCATCCCAAAAACCTGTAACTTCTTCTAGAAGTCACCTGGTTAAATGTGAAGTAGCAAGAAGGTGAAATCTGGAACCATGCAGGACAGAAAAGTCATGGTGCACAGTTTGCACATGCTCAACAAATCTTATGTTACAAATTGTGCAGGCAATAGGTCCAAATTGTAGCTGTTTTTTTCCCCAAATCTCTGGAAATTTAAGTGCTGCATATTTGGAAAAGTGCAGTTGCCATGACAATACCAAAAAGAGTGTGCCCTGTATGCTTTTCATATTTAACTTCACTATATATACAGGATATCCTGTACTATACACACTGTCTGGCAGTTCAAAAAGACAAAAACTACATTTCCTGTTTTCTTCTTTTTTTTTCCTACTTTTTCCGCATTTCAGGAGATATACCTTCTTACCTATGACATCAAATACAGTGAAAATGCAGAAGGGATTACTGTATTCCTACCACTGACTGTTCTGACTGTTAATTAAATCCATTTCAATCACTACAGGTAAATCATTAGCAATAACACACTTCAATTGCAGATACTTTCCATATTCATCAGATTTAAATGTCACATTTTGTGACATTTTCTCAATCTAAAATGTGTTTTACCTATAAGTGTTCAAAACCAACAGTCACCAAAACAAACACTCAGATTCTAACAGAGTTTTTAACATTGTAAATATGATCTGAAACAAACCCAAAATTGTACTAATATGAGCAGCTCTTTACACGAAAATTGCATGGAAGTTCTACAAAGTGTCAAGAGGCATCATGCTCCGTAACGCAGAGCGTCTGTGTTTTGGTTTTTTAATTAGAGTGTAAATCCTCTCAAAGGCAGTACAATAATAACCAGCAGGAGCAGATACCTAGCATATTTTTAAATTATGGTGGTGATGGGAGAAAAAGACCAGGAAGACCCTACAGCACTTAAAACAAATGATTGCAGCACTTTTCACCGGTAATATTACAAAGATATGTGTTGCAATTCCCATTTTACACCTGATGTAAACCATGCCATTAACTTTGCAATTCTGCTTAAACAGTTGGTCAACTTTAATGTTACATCTACATATACTGTTCACATAAATGAGAAAAAAATCCAAATCTCATCACATATGTTATTCACATACTGAATACAGAGAGTTCTGAGATTTGTATTGATTTAATATCCTTGAGAGAAAAAATAAACAGGACTCAAAAGATCCATCATGATGCAATTATCCAAAGTTTTCCTTTTAAAGTGCATCTCTGCTTGGTTCCTGACAAAATAACGTTAACTGTAAATTTGCAAATGTCTCAATTATAAAACTGCACAGATCTGAAGGATAAAGGTCAAAGCTCAACTGTTTTATAAATATATTTTAAATATGGCACTAATATAAAAATCCCACATCATACAACCAAAACAATTTAATATAACTTGCTATGGCAATAACCAGGTCATTTTTCAAAAAAAATAGATAAACTCCATCGTGTAATTTTGAACTTCTTCTGACCTTCTGATGGCTACGATTGGGAACAAATGTTATCCAATAAATACATTGAAAGCCTTTTATTTGCAAAACATAGGACACTTAATTTAAGCAGCCTTTGTTTTAGTAGTTATGTCAGATGCATTGCATAGGAAAAGATACCAATCTTTCATATATATCAATTATAATCACAGATTAAAAATCTTACTGATTTAGAGCATGCAATCAAAGTGACTGAGACTGGTACAGACAAGTCTGTTCTCTGGGTGTAAATTAGTTACCTAGGTCATGACAGCAGGGGATGTACTTACAGCTACTTCCTGTGCTTTACAGAGATTTTGGTATCCTGTGGTAAGCTAATTTTTTCTGAAATTACATTGTTTATAAGACTGAAATAATTACCCCGATTAAAATTATTTGGCTTGTATCTGCCCAGAGGTGCAGAAACATCTTTGGATGCAATGCAACAGGTTCTGAGTGAATTTGCCATAGGGGAACCTGATAATAAATATTGGGGCACTATTGGTGATTTCCTTTTTTCAAATGCAGGGTGAAATGAAGCTTGTTACACACTTGAGGGTAGGATTCACTTCACACAGCAGTAACCAACTATGGGGTGGGGTCAAGTACGTAACCTCACCCTATTGCCCAATGTCCTTGTAGAGACAACTGAGACAACTGAGAGAAACAGGCAACATCAGAGGGCAACACATCATAATCAAGGTCATCTCCCTTAGATCAGGTACTTACTGATATTGAATATTACTGGCTGATGCTCCAAGCACAACCTGCTACTAATTGCCACACCCTAGATGTGGATCCTAGTCTCTTACCAAGCCTAGTACTCAAAGAATTCAGTCATTTTTTGTACTGTTTTCATACTGGTAGCTTTCTCATGCACTTGAAGAAAAGGGTATCAACAATTTTTATCATCTTAACACTGAAGTGTGACTATTGTATATTTTTTACTAGGGAAAAAATATACCTTCTCTATATAAATGCATTTATTAGTAAATATATAGAATCATACCAGTCTTGAAACACTCAGCCACCATTATGACTATGAAAGCATGTTGTCAACCAATCTGGAGCTTGAGGTTTTTAAATTTGTTTTCAGTGTTCTTTCCAAAATATACTTCTCCCTTTTTTATTTTTTTTCTTTTTTTCTTTTTTTTTTTAATTGAGTACACAGCAACAACAGCAGTTTTTAAGAGAGCTGTGGTTTCTAAGGCTGCTGAAAGCTACTTCCCTAAAATGACCTTTCCTACCCAGTAAACGATTACAGCGGGGCAAAAGGAAAAACAGCAAAAGGAAAAAAAACACATTTTTTTGTCATACTGCTCCCAAAACTACTGTGCTGGTGAAGCTTTTCAGACACATGCTCAAAAGTAAAAACAAACAAACAAATAAATAAATAAATAAAAGTGTTCCACTTCCACTCAATTTTAATTTCAAGACTTAACAGGCTGGGATGTCTCAAGTCATCTTATGGAAGCATTGAGATAATATGTGGTGGCAAGACTATGAGAATGTCTGGAGCATGACAAGAACGGGATACCACTGCTTGAACTGCAGCAAAATCTTGACTTTATAAATGACAGCATAAAATAGTAAAGCCTGGTGAGTCTAACTATTTCAGCCTTATCAAATGAAAGAGAAAAAGTCTTTACTTAAGACAAGAGGCTCTAATTCCTCCATTGGGAGAAGGGCCAAGGGAAGACAGTTTCCACATGGAAGATGCAGTGGCTCCAAAGAGTCCGTCACTCCATGTCAGAACTGGGTTGAACTGGGAGGGCAGGTGGGATTCTAGTAAAGCAGCTGTGGCTCCCCTTGCTGACCTTTTCTCTCCAATAACACCATGCCAGATCACCCAGCAGGCCCTGTGTAAACACAGCCTTGTCCTGTGGTACACATGACCATCTTCTGAGCTCTCCAAAGGCAGAGGTCTTTGCAGGTCTTTTTCTTAGCAGTGCAGAAATCATTGCTGTCAAAATCAGGTCTTTGGGATGCAAACCATAATCAACCTTGTACAAAACAAAGTACCAACTCAGCCTTCCAGCAAAGTCTAATTAAAAGACTTAATCAAAGAGAAAATCATCCTGGTGCTTGCATTAGTATAAACTAACAGGAACTGAACTACAGGAGACAGTACAGCGTATCTACACAGGCAGTCAGAAAAACGATTGTGTGAAACTATGTAACAGTGTCATCTAGTGACTCTTGCCATAATCTTATTACCCAGACAGTGCAAACAGCTGCAGGAAAGGCCAGTTTTTACCCTGCTGAAGTGAGCTGTGCCCATACTCTCTACTGACACTTGGCATTCAGCTGCGACAAGACTTCACAAGCAAACCGAGTGCATGCACACACAAATACAACATTTGCAAACATTTGTCTGGTTAGTGCACAGATATCCTTAACTCTGTGTGTGGAAATCCTAGTGGAATGCCAATGCTAGGAATGGTATAGGTCCTGTCTTGTGTCAGGGAAAGCATCTGTCATGATGGTGCTGAAATACGGCCCATGATTTTACCACCTAGTGAGACTCCTTTGAACTCAGTCCTTTATGTAATCTGCAGGACACTTTGCAAGGTCCTGCAGACCACCAGTGAGCCATGGACAGCAGCTTAGTAGCCTGTGGTGAAAGCAGTCACAGCTACGAGCAAGCAACTTGGTTGTCTTCTTTTTCCTTTTTAACATGTGACCCTAACACCAAGGACTACCCTGGGAGTGCTCACAGGCAGGCCGGGTGGGGCTTTTGACCAGCCTGGTCTAGTGGGAGGTGTCCCTGCCTATGGCAGAGGGGTTGGAACCAGAGGGTCTTTAAGGCCCCTCCAGAACCAAACCATCCTATGATTATGTATCAATAACCAGTGGCTAAATCCCTTCCTTATTTCTAAGCACATTCACTGAATGCGAGCTAATCTGCCCGTAAGGCTCGTGAGAGCCCTTTAGCATGACACTAGAGAGTTCTTTCTTTGGTTCTTCCTTTTTTCATTCTTCTTGCCTGTAAGACTGCTTCCCACATGAGCAACCACATAACAAAGACCATCAATAAAAATGAAAAAGCTTAACTAATATATCGGATTCCTTCCTTTTTAGAGTTATGAAGTTCTTCACAAAGTGCAATACTTGCCAAAGAATACAGTTAAAGGCATGAGCATTTTGTTATATTTCCATCATAATTAATTAAACTGTCAGAAACACTGTCCAAAGAGCTTTCACTCTGACAAACTTGGAAAATCTGGAAAATGTAATGCAAGTGTGACGCTTGTCTATAATTCATGCTCCAGTTTACAGGGGTGTTAACTGCAGTGCAACTTTTATTACCTGTTTGTAAATAAAAATAAGATAGAGTAAAATGCAGTTTAAGTGAATTGGATTTTTTTTAGAGACTTTAATTTTCAAATCATATTCACCTCCTTCCTTTGCTTTACACTGTACTGCTTAGTGCTTTAAATTATATACATCAAAACTTAATGTAACATTCTAGAAAATTAAGGAGAAGTTTTGTCATTGGTTTAATAATTATTTTTTCTGATTCTGCTGTAAGCTTAATACAGGAAATTAAATTTAACACAAAAAAAAAAAAATTAAAAAGGGTTGTCATCTGTGTTCAGATTTTTCTTACTTGAGGTTTGTACTTACCATGCAGCTGAAGCATCTAGGGCATCATAATAATAGCTCAGAGCAACAGGCAAATTGGGACACCTTTTTTCTTCTTAGGGCATTTAAATCTTCTATTTGGTTTAATCACCAAGTTCTGCTCAGAGACCTGACCACTAATTCAGGTGCTTTCAGAATCTCAAGCCTTGCTAACCTGTGAATGCAGCTTAATGTGTCACACCCAGGCACCCTGAAAGGATGCATCCATGCTAGCAATGCTGAAAACTCACCTATATTGTGCCATAGAGGTGAAATAACTCATTTAGTAATAACTCAGCTCAACACCACATTGTAGAAAGTAGATATAACCCTAGTGACCAAAGGGCACTAACATCTGATGACCATGCATCTGGTTTTGGTGATACCAGCTCATCTCTCTCTGGGGAAGCGTCTGTACGCAGCAATCTCACAACTAGTTCTAAATGGTTCATTGTTGGCAATCCAAGAGAGAATAAATTTAAAACAAAACATGGGATGGGGGAAAGACAGAGGAAGATGTTTACAGTAATGAGTTTAGAGCAAGGTTAAGGCAAATTGAAGGAATAATGAGGAAAAAAGAAGGTTCCAGATATGTGAAGGAGTTTCTTGGCTTTCATTTTGAAACAAAGTTATAAGCACTTGGCTTTGCCAGAACAGTCTTAGAAATCTATACCAAAAAAAGAAGAAAAGGAAAAAACCTAGCAGTATTTCAGCTCAAAAAAGTCCTGAACCTCCTCTCTGTGCTATGAATAAAAGAACAGTCTGCTCTGCTTCCTTTCTCAGACCTGATCCAAGGGGCAGCTTACTGAGGGACCCCAGGGCCCAGGAATAAGCTGCCATCAAAGCCGAACTGGCACAGCCTGTTGCCTTTAGGAAATCTCAAGATTTCACAAGCTGTTCTTAGGTCCCTCTTCTCAAGGGGAACAGGAGGGCCAACACTACCACTTCTTCAGTACAGCATCTCAGGACAGCTCATGTCCAGCTGTCACCTGGTGTTTCTCATCCACGACATTGCTGACCCCTCCTTTCTCACAGTGCCTAGATCTTCATTCCTTCCCCTCCTCCTCCCTTTATCCACCTACTCTTTCTTTTTCACCTTCACACCATCTTCTTTCTCAGACTTTTCATCTCAACTCCACTCTGCATTCCAAATACATATTATATATATATACATACATACATACATACATGTATGTATGTATTTCAACATTCCTTTCTGAAACAGTGAAGCATTTGGATACCTCAACAATTTGACAACTTGCACACAACAAACCCAAGAAAACAGGATATTTTATGTTGCCTTGAAACTCATCTTTTTTATCTGCCCTCTTCCATTATTTCCTTTAGGGTACCAAAATGACCATGAGCTAGATTTATACTGGGACATGAATTATATATTTATCAGGCAGGTGACCCCAAGGTGCCAAAAAAAGCAAGCATTAAAAAGGTAAGATGGAAAGAGATTCTTCTACAGTAAGTTGCCTTAGCTCTTAGCCCACTTTATTGGAATAAAATGTAATAACAGTGCAATGAAGTTGAGAGAACGCTCTGGAATTCTTCAGCAAATGAATTTCAGGTCTAATTTCACACAGGTAGCACCCTCAATATAGCAACACTTGGAATGAGCAAGGCATATCTGCGAGAACCACTAGACTGAAATGATTGAATTTCAGACAGTATTTTCTTTGTTACTGCAAGGAAAAATCAAGCACATATGAATGATGTTCAAAGAAATAAAGCTAAATTTATAAAGCTAATTCTGACTTAGAATATATATAGCAAAATAGTGCAAGGTTTTGTATGTACTGCTGTATAGACTCATTAGTTAAAAATATATATTTAATAAGTGGCAAGCCCAAATGAAAAATTTTATGTGGTACTGAATACCCACCCAAGTAGCTAAATCAATTCCTTTCTGTTTAATTTTGCTATTTGTTTTTCTATCTGAGCTGCCAATTTTCTAACATATTAGGGACGAAGTAGGAAAGTCTTTTTGATTGATAACAAGTTCAGATTTTTGTGTCAGATCAGTAGAGATTTTTTTTTCAAAGTAAGAATTTCGTATGTTGCTTTTACATTCTTAGACAATTATTCTGCAAAAATTATTTAAATGCTCTTTTTTTAGCTGCTTTGACAAGAACACCAAAACAGTTCACATCACCCTTGACCTGCAGGGTGTACATCATCTTGTCAACATATAAACAAACACATGATGGGCTGTATTTTAATAGATTCTGTAAATATCAAGATCCAATTCATCAAAAGGTTTGCCAAAGTGACAGCTGTGGGGGTTGCAGTATACGGTTGCATGTCCATTCAGCGTTCTTGCAATAGGATCACTGCAACAAAACTCAGAGCTACTGTTGCTTTTTCTTCTACTTTATTTTTTTTCTGGAGCTGGGTTAAACTGCAGTCTGTATATGCCACTTCATGTATAAGAGAAATATGCAGAGCTCCGGGCAGAGCCACAGGGACAGCTTTTACAATAATCCCTCTCCTCTCTCCCCTTCTTTATCAGACAATTCCTCTGATGTGCTGCACTCTGTCATAAAAGGAGGCAGAGAGGAATTTATAAGCGCAGAAACTCTTACTTGGGAGAAGAGCAGAGCTCAGTTTTGATAAGGTTTACACAGACACAGTAACTTTTCTTGGTTGGCTTCATGGCTTTATGAATTTCAAAGCTAGAAGGAACTGTTAGATCATTGTTCCAGACTATACTTCATGGGCCATTAACTTCTGCACAGAAAAAGACACAGAAGAAAGGGAGAGGACCAGTACATGCTTGAGGACTGAGTGACATGAGTACCTGATACCACTATAATGCCAGGGAATTTTAAGGGAGTTAATGCTCTGAGGCCCAGAAAAAGCCAGGACAGCCACACCGGAAGCTGTAGAGATTGTGACTGCAAGGACACCGTCAGACAGCCTAGGGCACAAATGTACTGGCTGCAAAATGAAAGACTAACACCTCACACCCCTGACCCTGACCCTGATGCCATGGTGATTTTTTGACTTTTCTTTTATACCCCTGTTATACCTTTTTTTAGCTTTTGTGTTCTTAGTGCTTTTTGCCTACATTCTTGGACGTGTTTGTTCAGCTAGAAGACTAAACATCTTAGAAGCTTTGTAGCTAGGGATCAGTGTGCCCCAGACCCCAAGGTCCTCTCCAGAGCACATTCTGTAAACTAAGATAGAACCATCCAGGGGAAGCCTCCTTGGGGAGGGGGCTCATTCAAGCCTCTCATTGGGGAATTTTTGATAGATATGCTAATTACTAAAGACCTATAATATTATACCAGATCTTTTGAGGGTGGGCATTGCAGGGTGCATTTTGGTGCATTCTACCTGGACGTAGCGTACCTAAGGATCCTTAAAATAAATACAGAGGTAAAACCCCCTTTTTTCCTTCTAACTGTGTTTGATTCTTGATTTTAAGACCAGGAAAAGGCATCAACCCCAGTCCCTGCCACAATTCTCTGGCTCCCAAAAAAGCCACAGAGAAACCAGAATCTACCTGGGCAGCTGAGAGAAGACATAGACAGTCTTGCTCTCCTTGTGTATGGCCTGGGAGGTAAAGTAAAGATTTTGGAGTTTCACAGGCCGTGAAGGCAAAGGCTGAGATTGTTGAACCCAAAGATGCACAGCTGGACACATCTAATGACCTTTTAAAAGGCAAAGGTGCCAGACTCTTTTAGGAAGATACTCATATGTTTTACTGCTAAATGTATTTACCTTCCTCTTTTGAGATGCATTTTGTCTAACTTCAGCTTCTAGCCATGGTATTTTGTTTATCACGTCTCATCCATTAAATAGAAAATCCCTTCTGCCAGGTTGGATTTTCTTTTACATATGTAACTGTCTAAACCAAAAAGTCAAATCAACTCTAACCTCTTCTGTAATGAAGGCAATACATCACACTCCATTAAGAACCAAATTCAAAGACTTTTTTTTCCCGGAAGCTGATCACCTCCACAGCCACCTTGTAGTCTTTTACCACAGTACTCTGGTTGTGGTCTCTAGACACAAGGTAGCTTTTCAAAGACATTTCAGTCATATGATACTAGTCATATTATACAATTTATAGCTACCATGACCCTTTGCTGGAGAGTTAAATGCCGTAATGCTCATGGGCAACTCAAACATAAATTCCTGTGCTCATGCACAAAGCCAAGTTCTCTCTCCTCAGCCCCTGGTGCCTTTCCAACAGACTCCTCCAGGACAAAAAGTTTAAGAGACTGATGTATGAATTTAAAATATTTGTCTCTCTTTGAAACTCCTAGCATTTTTGGTTTTGCTTGAATGGAAAGTTACATTGGAGTCCTTTTACTAACTAGCAGAAACAAGCAGCATGAAACACAGAATGAAAATACCTAAAAAAATCCTGCAATCTGACAGCGGGGCAAAGCTCTGAAGTCCTCATTCTTCATACTTTCTGTAAACTCCTCAATTCCACCAGCTCCCAGCAAAGTTTAAAGGAAAAAATGAAATCTCAGAATTTTCGGTGAAATGTGCTTCAGCACTCAGGCTTCCATTGGTACTCTTTACAGCTGTCATGCACTCAAGAGAAGAGTCTTCTAACCCAATTGATTGTAGTTAGGCACAGCAACAGATTTTTGGTTTGCTTTGCTTTAAATATTGAAGTTTACTTGGAGTTCTCATGGCCTTAATATGAAACCATTCGACTTTGACCCATAAGATTTGTGAGCAGTTTGAGCTAATGTTAGAACTGACTCGGCTTGTGTGTATGTGCAAAACTGCTCTAATATAAAGCACACAAGACCTCCTCTGGCATTTGCAGCTGCGTCATTTGTTCTTGATTGACTTAATCCCACTGAGTAGCCCAGTCAGTGTAACTGGTAGGATAAATCCACTGCACCTGTAAGTGGAAGACCAAATGATCTTTCAGTTTTCAGAAAGTCTAGTAAGGTGTTGGTCAAATAATGACAATTTTTTTCCCAACAGGCACAGAGCAGAGTCATGTCAGGTCCAGCTCCCTCTTATCATAATAAACACTGTCTGGGCACACATAGGACAATTACCCTTTCTAGGACTTGCTCCCTTGGGCATGGCTCTCTGCTAGCAGACCCACTCCCACATGGCTTAGGTCCACATCAAGCTTCTGTCTGATCAGTTTAGACCAGAGACACAGAAGCTGGTGCCCAGGTGTGCCTGCCCATGGTCCACCCTTGGTGTGGTACCATAGTGCTGAGGAAAGATCTTTAAGAAAAGCCTTGCATGCTCAAGTATATTCATGAAGCTATCTTTTATAGTACTTGCAAGTTTTGAAACCTTGACCTAGATAAAATATTTAAATTCATCCGCAAGAGGGTAGGAAAAGAGCAGAACATGTGGGTGAAAGTCACTAATTCTGAATGCTATCATTTTTTTAATGTTTTGCCTCTGACTTTGTGTTGGGATATCCACTACTTATCATCAGACAGCACCAGCACAAAAACTGAGTAACAGATCAGCAGCGCAATGCTCATGAGACAAGTCTAGCCTGGTTTATGAGTCCTAAAATTACCTGTAATCTTTGAGAACAAAGAGAAGGAATAGCAGTGATCTTCAACAAGACTCATAGTCTGAGAAAGCCCTGGCTCCTTCTCCAAACTCATTGGCATTACTCTGCCTTGTTCTCCTATTCTCCATCTTCTTCAATCACATTGTTTTAGCTGCCTGTTGTCCCAGTTTTTCCTGTAATCTAAAGGTCTGTTTTTTCAGCCTATATAGATATTTGCATCTGTGGAGAAAAAGATATCTGACTCTCTGAATTTTATGTTGAGACATTCAAACGGTGTGAAGGACGGAGAAATTCAGTCAGACTTTCCGTCTATGGTGATCTGATCCTTGCATGCTGAACTACAACGTCTTTCTTATATAAAAACTTCTCAACATTAATTCTGATAAATATTTGCCAGATAACTTAGTATCAAGTTGCAATGAATGACTGTATCATTTTAATAAAGCAATGGAATTAACAGTAGAAATATTAATGTACATCCAGACCAGCTTTGCTTTTGAAAGAGAAAACTTTTTTTTCCATATTTAATGTCGGATGACAGCTAGGATAGATGCTCTCAACAGCCAGCCTATTGTTAATTCTTCAAATAAATCAGATCATCTTCCCCACAGAACGAAAAAGTCAAAATGTTCCCTTTGTAGGAAGCCCTAAGATAAAAGCATATCTTTTTGCACAAAAATCACAAGAATGATTTTTAATGCCAGATTTTTACAGTAACAAATAATAAAATAAATAAGAATTTAATAAAAATTTTAAATGAAAAATTAGAAGTTAATTAAATGAAAGTAAGAAAAGCTAAAAATGAGTAAAACAGATACAATGGTGATCTGTACCTTCACTAAGTTGGCTATAATCATAAATTATTGCCAAGAAAATGAATTGCCTTGTCTTAACTATCACTGTAGCCAGCTGTTTTCTCTGCAGATGCAGCAGCAATGTTAAATTCTTGATGTTTTCATCTCTTAAAACAGACGAATGAAAGCCAAACATGGCAGAGAAAGGAGCATTTCTCCTAACCTGCCTACCGACCAATGTCTGGGTGCACTACAGGAGCAGTGCTCTGCTCAGCTTCAGAGAGGGCAGGAGGCACTGCGCAAACTTCTTCAGTGGCTATCCTTGTTATTTCAAATCGTGATTGATAGCATCCTGAGAGGCACTGCTAACTATTTCTGATCATAAATACAGCCACTGTGACATGCAGGCCATAGAGTGTAAATGATTAGTGTAAAGTGTAATATGTGGACCTGTGAGATTTCAGAAGAGATAAGTAATAATGTGGAAGAAATATAAATTAAGAATGAAGGATTAAGGAGATTAAGACACTACCAAAGCCTTTAAAGTGATCCAAAATGGCAGTTACTATATCTTTGAAGGAGAGACCATCTGATTTGGCTTGGCAGCAAACTATAAAATTGCACACAAATTAGCCTTTCAAAAGTAAAAGAAAAATCAGTTTCAGACAATGAGGTAAAACTTCTGCAACATTATTGCCTCTGGGTCATGTCACTTTTGTATAATCTGGGCACAAAAATTAACATCTTATTGAATAAACAAAAACTCACAAAGGTTAAGAAAAGAGACAGACAAATATGGTCTTTGGAAGAAAGGGAGGCTACAGACCTCAGCCTGACCTTCAGCCATCTTTTGTTGGGAATGGCAGACCCCAAGGTCAAACAGCTACTCAGCCAGAGTTACAGTCTGAGCCCACCCAGGCTCAGATATATAGCCTTCTCTAATGCAGGCTCTGCCATATGGTGGGCTACAGGCACTCCTGAGCCCAGGCTGTGTGGTTTCTGCTGAAGAGCTCCCACCGCTCGAAATTCACCAAAACCCTAGACTGTGTGTTAGTACTGTCCAGGAGAACCCAGCAAAAAGGTTACTATTCCTAAAATACAACTTCTTATTCCAAGTAACTTGAACGTGATCGTGGTCTGATCGGAACAGAGAATGTATTGCAGATGAGACAACACTGATGCAAAGTGATCATCAATATGGTACACATTTTTTTCCTAGACATTTTAATGATTAATGTGTGTTCTAAGGAAATGTCAACGTTCATCTTCATTTTGCTTATTTTTGTGATAAAATTTCATCAGAAACTGAGCTTTCTAAACTCATTACCTGACTTTTAAACATGCTGAAAGACATACAGCAAATTAAATTCTACAGTGTTGGTCCATGAACAACAGAAGAGATTCAGTTGGGTGAAAAGCTTTGGTCCCCACAGGAATACAAGACCTCAGGAGGAAAAATGCCAGCATCAGGGCATGGTATCTAACAATGCACAGGACTGGGTCCATGGAAAAGAGAACACTGCGGAAAACACAGTTGAGGTCCCAGCTTGGTACACTTTGACAACTGCCCCAAAGGGTTACAACAGCTTCAAGTGATATTTCTAAGTTTGTGTAAATTTTTGTCCATTTCTGTTAGAACTGGTACAGTTTGCACTACTACACAGCCACTGGCAGCTCCTTTTCTTCACAGCTAAATATTGTCTTTAGGTCAAATGAATGCATTTATGCAAGGGTCCCTATACATTTACTGCCATACTGTTGCTATAGACAGCAGCAGACAATATGCAGGTGGTTCTGCCGATCTGAAAGAACCACTCATCTATCTTTGAAAAAAAGATTTAAGAATTGTGATTACACTGGTACTGTGCTATTCAGTCATGGCTGAACACCTCATTAAATCAAAGTTCCTAGTGACATCAGTGGCTGTCTTGTCTAGGCAAGGACTGATTAACAGCTGCAGGACATTAGTCTTGGAAACTCATGATATGCATATGATACAAAATAGTTTGTTGCCAGCTACAACTGGACCTCGTGTACAGTTTGAAAAAGAATCTCTGAAATCATCTGCATTTTAAGGTTTAACATTAATAGGTTTTTACCATGGACATTGTTTATTTCCATGCAAGTAGAAAGCACAGTGGTTTTGTGGTTGGTGGCTAGCATTTTGTGGCTTTATTGCATTTGTTTTAATATAGGAAAACTTCTAGAGCACATTTGTTTTGTGACATAATGTCTTGATTGTGTCTTGCAGAAATAATTGACCCAAATCAAGTTACTGTACACTATATCTATTGGTTAATTAGAACTTTAGGATGCAACAAATAAAACACACTATTGACTTTTAAATCTTCAATCAAATAAATATTTACAGCTGCAATTTGCCAAAATTATTTACCTTTCAATAACAGATCACAAAAAGTATATGTGCTACAGATTCAAGTGAATGCCTTGGCTGTCAAGAAACAAATTACAAACAGAAGAAAAAATAATTGTTCCAGCTATCATTACAGGCTGTAAATAGCTGATGTAGTTCTACTTTAAAGATGTGTGATCTTCTACATTGGTAGACTTTTTCAATGCATAATTGACCTTGAGATGGAGAATAACCTCACAGCAGAGTGGCTTTTCTTTTAGGAAACAATGAGTATAGATATTAGAGGATGTGCCTGTTGTCAATGATCATTGCTGAAATCTGCCTATACCACACTGGGACAATCAATTTTGTAAATGATTGCAATAATCAAGGAAATTGCCTAATTTATAAATCCTGGCATACAGCATTTTAATGGATTTCTACATTTTAATGCTGATGCTTTCAAAGCCAAATGAATTGTTGTCCAAGCTGTCACTACACAAAATGATAAAAACATTCAGTCTTGTGGGTAACTACATCTCATGGATATTTAGACCATCAGGTACATAATCACTCATTAGTGAAAGTTGTGATAGTTTCCAGTTACAAGCCAATGGCAAAAAAAGCCACATTTTCCTTATGAAGAAGCCTTCTGGGAACTGAGGACTAAAAATTGGTGAGAATTACTGAAATAAGACACTAAAAAATTTCCTAGCATCCTTTGTCCAGGTAAGACAGCCTACTGTTTTACCCCTGCCCCTTTTTTTTTCCATCCGAAAAAAAAAGAATAATTTTATTTCTATAAGTAAAAGGCTGGTCTAACAACTTTTTGACCATGGATTCTGTCAGCACAGACATTGCTCAAACAGAAGGAGAACAAAAGCAGGACATGCTGCCGCAGTTATGGCTGGTGGGTAATTCTACCTAAACCACCCTCCAACTCACTCTCTGCCCTCAAGCTGGTTCTGCAGACGTAGTCATACACGGGTTGCTATTCTCAGTTAAACCCTAAGCAATTGATTTCAGCCAATAGTGGGCTGGCAGTGCTTTACTTACTGCTCAATCTCACTAACCTGACATTTATGGTGTACTGATTGGCCTATGTCAGTGGTGGTGGTTGTAAATTCACTTTGAAAAGCTTTGTGTTAACAGCCTTCAACCAGGCTCCGAGACGAGTATGAGCAGGCAAGCTGACAATTGCTCGACCTCCTGCCCTTATTACAGTGAGTAAATCAGGCTTTGAGCCATTAGGCTGGAGCCCGAGGCCTACGCAAAAAGGATTGACATGACTAAAGGTCAACCTCTGTCACACATGTGTAACAATTTGGATAATGGAATTCTGTAACTTATCTGGAAAAGGTGCCAAATGCGTGGAGGGAAGGTATAGCCTGGGCTGAATTTTCCAGCTTTTATGTTTACCGATTACTTAAAAGTCTGCACTTTAAAGTCCATGTGCCTTTGCTACCACGGAATCTGGGGGACCAACCCGCCTAGAGCAGTGACCGAGGCAGTTCTGCAGAACACTGAGTATCATCACCACCTGGAAAGGTTTCTCTTTGTCAAATCTGTAATAAACACGTTATGGGCATCAGGCACACAACACACTTTGGATATTGTATAGGTCATTTAAGTACTGCCTTTATTTACCAATTCTGAATCAAAAGTCAGTAGAAAAAATTAACTGTTAATGGTATCGTAATTTAATTGCAATTTCAGGCCTTACAAACTAGCCTCATCCAATAGTGGAAATTACCTTTATAATTATTTAAATAAAAAGTTCAAATGTTTCCATAACACTGGTGCCTAGTCAGCAATGCAGAAAGGTAGTGGTCAAATAAGGATAGAATTGAGCTTTTATATTTATTTGTGTTCCCCTTCATTATTTTTGCATATTACATAACGAAATCTCCAAGGTGAGATTATGTGCCATGGAAAAACAGATAGTCCCTGCATGATCTAGCAATTTAGAAAATATTTTTTTTCTGGGAATAGTGTGTGTCCAGACGCATGCATGTTCCATGCAGTCCACGGAATTACTGTTTTCAGTAACACTGTTAAAATTCTGGGGCTGTATCCAACTCCAAACACCAAAGTTTATTCCAAACTTCACTTTGTTCAATAGGAAGAGAATCTGTCTCCATACCAAATTCAATTTATTTTGTAGCACGTGTGCTTAGGCTTATTTATCTACTCAGGCATAAAATACATAGTGTAGATGGAAAGAACATACCAAAGACATGGAGATACATGAAGATAATGCATGAGAAAGTCTTGTAAAAGTCACAAGTCTTCTAAAAGAAACACCAATGTTTAGTTTAGTTTTTCTAATAACAAAAGTTTTAAAGTACCTTCCACATTTGGGATCACACTAACTTTTGATGGACCTTATGAAAGGAATTTGTAACTTACAGAAGTTACCTGCAAAAATGGGTTGGTAGGTGATAGAGAAATACTAATGACAGATGGCTGCTTTGTAGATGCTTAGGGCAGTTTTCTTCTAAGGTACACAAATGATGGAAGCTGTGGCACTGAATGTTTTCTTACTGAGCTTACAGCTTAGCATGCTACTGACCACAACATCAGCAATATTTTCCCACAGTACAGGAACTTAAAATCCATGTAAAAATAAAAACTATTGGGCTTTTTCAATGGAAAATAAATGCAAGGGTCATACATCACACAAAACCCTCAGAAATGGCAAAACAAAAAAATAACAGAATGGCACAAGCTGTTACTCTGAGTAATTTAAGATACAATAGTAAAGTAACTAAGGAGGTTTTTCAAGACAAAATTACTTGAATTTTAGGAACATGACAAATTTGAAACAGAGCTGACAAGCAGTCTGGAATACTAGATGACGGATTGCTGAAAAACATAATTTTCACTTTAATAGAACGACAGCATGCACATAATTCTATCCCCCAGTGCTTTTCTGTAACAGCAAATTCAGTCCAAAACTGCAGCCTCGAGAATCTGAATACGAATCTATCACCATAACTGGAATGAGTGCTTCATTTGAAGGGTGAGGATTCTCTGTGCATATTAATTTGTTCAGAAATGTCCAATATAGCTGCATGGGCCCTGGCCAGCATGCATCCCAGCAAAATGCTTTTCTTGGTCCAGATGAAGGCAAAGCCAATGTTTTCTTTTACTGCCGTTGAGATGCAAGAAGGCCAATAAGTACCCATATGAGACTTTATTAAGATGACATCCACACTTTCTTATGCCAGGTAATTCAGGGGGCAGGGAGGGGAAAGAAAGCAGGGGAAGAGGGGAAGTTTTTAGGGGGAAAATAAATTACACAGGTTTAGCATATTGTATTTACTAATGAACACCCTGATACATGTATATATTTTTTTAATATTTATGTTTAATATTCATGTTTATGCTTATGTTTATGTTTATACATATAATTTTTCTCATCCCTGAAAAAAAGTTGCATATGATGAAGCATTATGTCCAAAAATGCTAAACTTCAATTGAGTCAAGTTGAAATGAAGTGAATAATATATTAGATATTCTTCAGCTATTGCAAGAAAAGAAAATAACTATTTGACCTCTCATGGAGGAAAAAAAAAAGAGACAGCAAACTCTTTATCAGGCACAAGAAGAACAGGAAACTATAAGACTGTATCCTTTGATATGTCTGTCAGTAAAAGTTTTTTCATCTAAGCTGCATTTGAAGGGAAAAGATCATTTACAAATTAGCTGCTTCCAGAATTCACAGTTTAAAGTTTGGAGCCTGAAAAACTTTGACTACTAAAATGAATATGCCTTTTAAACTTCTGTGTTTTATTCCAATAGAAATTAAGTGTGTATCATATACATTCCTTAAGTCTACTCTTATTAAATTTTGATGTTAAACAGAAAGGGGAAACCATGTGCAACTAGATTAATTTATCTCCAGGGAGTAAGGACACATTAATAATTGAGATAATGTTTTCATATATGTTGGAATCAAGTGTGCCTTTCCACTTCTTTATTAGAAAACACATTAGCGGAAAATTATCTCATTCTCATCAGTAAGACCTAATTGCTTAGAAAGTCTCTGTTTTCTTTGCAATAACAAAAGGATTATTCTCTCTACTTCAAAATAAAAAAAAGGGATCAAAAATATTATCAAGCACTGCTGGAATAAATGCCTGTATGACCAAAGAGAGTGTTTACTTAATACACCCAGTCCTGTTTTTGTTTTAAACAAATCAGAGTTTATTGTATTTTTATAAAATACAAGCAAACTCTAGTTATAGAAGTGGGCCAAAGGGGAAGAAAAAAAGCACTACAACTGAAAATGAGTAATATTTTTGGCTTTCTGAAAGACTGATCTTTCTGTAAGTTATAAAAAATTATCTTGGCTGATTGTGAGAGAACTCTATAATTTCCCATGAACACCCATAGGTGTCAAGGCCTGTTGTGAGGTAATGGAATGGTATGTAATTTACTCTGAGTCGTTGTACATTATGCTGTGTGGATTACATACAAAGCAAACATCGAGTGCATGGTGGGAATACTTGTGCAGACAGACTGAAGCATATTTCCATAGCATTGAACCATACATCAAATGCAGTGCTTCTGATGTTTCCCACAACAAAGAGTATAAAAAAAAAGAGCCACCAAAACAATAACTATGCTTAAAAGCATTTGCAATAGCCCTTCTATTTGTCTGGTGTACACTGAAAACAAAGAACTGTAAACTAAAACAAATATTTATCAACTTTACAGTGCTGAGAGTAAAATATTAAAATGCTATTTACGATACTAAAAGAGTGAAGTTCTCTCCATAAGGTCCATCAAGACCTAATGTTGAACAGCTGATTTTTAGACAGACTTGCATTTGCAGCTGTCTGGAAAATATTGGTGGAAGAGAATTGACTGAAGTTACAACTTTATAAAGGGACTGTGGTGAGGCATTCCTTTATCGTTTACAGTGATTTAATCCACACTCCTATATCATGTAGACTAAATGAATACAAACTATTCAGATAAATACTTTCATTTGCTTTTATTTATTTTCATAGACCAAGTTTTGTAACATCACACACACTTCCTGATTACTTTCTTTTACTATATTTTTCTTTAATAACATTGGTTTTCTGATAGATAAAGTATGCCAAATTGAATGACAAAGCAAATGAGAAGCAGCAAAATTTTAGCTGGAGCTTGGAGTATGTGTGATAACAGTTTTTGTCATTAACAGAAATAATTCAAGACCATGAGCTGCCCAGCAATACATTAATATTAAATTTAATTTAATTCCTATTCTTAAGATAATTCAATTAAAATATCACTCATTTTGCTAGACAACAGGAAATCTGTGTTGCGTGTTAAGAGCACAAGAGTAATACCACACAAAAACTCAGCTGACAACCACTGATGGGCTGAATCTGGCACAAAATGTAGTACTGGGTTTTGTTTTTTTCCTTAATATCTTTTTGGTTTTTCCTTTTAATTTTTTTTAAAAAAGCCCTAGCTTCTTTCATTGCTTCAAATTTTTTTAAGTTAACCTGAAATACAACCAAAAATTCTCGCTTACTTAAAAAGATATTGTCAAGATTTACAACTAGCATAAAACTAATTCATAATTTTTAAAAAATTTAATTGATAATGTAAATATTTATGGAAAAAATATCTGACTCTATTTGTTTTATCTAAATTTCAGTATTTTATGTAATTTGTGGATCTGGCAATCTCATTTTACTATTATATATTCTGTTAATTAGAATAGTCTAGACCATACTACCCTTCTTAACAATTAGAGCCTTCAACATCATTATAAAGTGTCACATAAAAAATATTTGATTAGTAACATATCCCAAAATACTTTCATTACAATCACTGGGCTTTGGTAGGAACAGATTTAAATCCAAATTATCAATATCTGCTATGTAAGAAAAATTCCATCTCCACTGGAGGCAGCAGCAAAACTGCCAATCATTGCAATTTATCCAGTCTTACTGATCACATTCAGGCGTGTTTTGAGACTGATCTTTTTAATGTGAACATCTCCTTCTTGCCACAATTACTTTTTTGCATAAATACCTTGAGACAAAGACCCTGATGTGTTATTTATTATTTGTTTGCATGTAGGAAAAGCACAGGAGCTCCGACTCTTCCACACCCCCAAGTATCTTTCAAAGATCCATTCACTTTCACTGTACACACACTGAAGACAGCAGAAACACTATTTGCATCTTCATGGATTCCTTATATTCTGAAGACTTGGATTTGATCTAGATGAGCAAATACCACCCTCAGATCTATGGGCATACTTCTACTGACTGCCTGTAGCACTTAGTCTCGAGTCAAGCAGGGATTGCAGCTACAGAGGATGACACAGAACTAAAAAATTACTCCTTCCAGTACAAACCAAAGAAGAAATGAATGGCAAAATACTAGGAAGAGAGTAAGATGTTTCCGACACACAGGGATTATAGGTTTTCCCTTAGAGATATCGCTGTTACCCACTCTAAGACAGTGACAAATAAATTTAAAAAAAAATCTTGAGGTGTCTGAAAGTGGCTTTCACATAAAAGTACTGGAAACATTGTTAGGGGAATGCACAGTTGGTGCAGGACCAGAGCTGAACTAAACTGAACAGGCACTAACTCCTTCACTGCGCAAAGAGCCAGGCTGCAGGGTATGGTCCTGTGCTTGTTTCAGCAGCTTTTTTGGACTGGCTGGGGCCACTGTGATGGTGCAGCACTCCATCTCAACCCATATGTGCTACTCTAAAGTGATACTGCAAGTGCTGTGACCTGAGAGCTCCATCAGCTCTTGTAACTCAGGTCAAAACGTAGAAAGTACTGGGTGTTGTAAAAGCTTCAGCCTTCTCTAGTCAAGTCTCTCTACCCCATATTACAGCACCTGCAACAGTCAGCTCTTCTTCTGCAAACAAATTGGAGCTCTGTGGTGTCCACTGGTTTCCTGGCTACTTTTGGCACAGCAAGTCTTTTGCTTGCACTGACTACCATTTCAAACCTGCTAGCTCAGTTTATTTGAATTCATGGTTTGTTTGCTTATTTTCATGGCTAGTTATGGTACTAGTACTGCATACAGCTACACTCCACATTTACTTCAAAATGATCAAATTTGACACAGAAGGAAAGATGATAACTTACTTCCCAGAGATGCTGAGTGTTCCTGATGGCACCTGCTTGAACCTTCTCTGGCAAGAGCAAAATTCCCTGGAAGGGCCCAATCCAGGTGCCCTGCTGGATCCGTTGTGCCGCACAAATGCCATAGGCCAGGCCAGGCACTGTGCTGGTGCACAGACACACTTCCCGGGGCAGGTCCCGGAGCCACTCCGGGATCTCAGGCGGAGGGGCTGCCGCGGCCGCGCTGCTGGTGCCCACCAGCCGGCGCAGGGAGTGCAGGGGCCCATGCATAGGGCACTCGCCGTTGCGGTTATCAGCACACATGTCACACCCTGAGGGACAAAGAGGGAAAAACACTATCAGTACGGTGCTGCTGGCCACCACCATCACCACTGCCACAGGCCACATCACGCAGATTCCTACACTTTTCCTGTCATTTCTTGGCAGTCCAGCACTCCTGCACACCGTGCCCTTCGTGTGTTGCTCAGGCTGGTTTCTCAAATCTTACCAAAGCCCTAAAGAAGAAATTCCAAAGGCTGAGCAGAAATCCTGCAGACAATTTGCAAGCCTGGTGTATTCACAAACCTGCCAAGACTCATTTACTTTAACAATATTTTTTAAGATGAATTTTTGACTAATATAAATAGCCTAGTTAAACCATCCCAGTGTGTTTCAGTAAGACATTTTAAAACACAGTCATAGCGCCTTACAAGTCCCTCTCAATTGCCTTACCACAGCTCAGCCCAAGGGCTTAATTGGAACAAGATTTAATTTAATCCTTATTTTCAATGAACATTTACTCTGCTTTTTACATTAACATGTGTGTGCATGCCTGTCTGTTTGGAAAATAAAATAAATAAACCAGAACCTCATGAATGACAAATTGGAGCCTGCATGCACATTTACTTTCCTAAAGACAAATCTTATCTTAAAACTGAAATTATGAAATTATGTATTACTGGTTCCTAGCACATATTTGAAATTTTTTTAATTGAATGAGAACTCATGCTCTTTGCCTATTACATGTAACTCAAGCTAGGCAAAAAACCAAAACAGCATATATGGGTTTGTGAGCAATTCCTGTGAAAAAGTTCAGTTTTTAAAAATGTTGATTTCCCTAACTGTCATTAATAACGGATTATGTGTCTCTATTTTGGGAAGATCCTACCATGACTTTTCTTTTCTGACCCGAGAAAATTTTGGTGAAATGTTTCCACTGCACGCTATTCCACACACCACGAATGTACATCTTCCAGGAAAATGTTTCCTGTTCAAGAAATTAATTTCTCTGAAGATATGCTGAGTTAACATAACAATGAATCTCTTGAAATAAGTTGCCATCTTCTTCACATTTCATTTTTGTAGCACAATAAAGGTTTTCGTCTAAATTTATTCCAGAAATACAAAGAAAAAAACAATAATTATGGCATAGTACTCTTGTAGCAAATCCTACGTCTTTCCCCTAAAAATTTTATTTACCGCTCCTTATAGAAACAGAGCACAGCATTCACTACAGAAGTAGGAGTTTCTTGGTCTGTGCCACAGATTCAGACTTGCTAGATTGCCTGTAACCACAGTTTCAATTCTCAGGGGGCCTGACTCAGATGCTCTTCTTTCCAAAGTGGATGTACTGTGTATTAAGTAGGCCTCTTCCCTACAGATCCTTCAAAGGAAAACCCTCCCCTCATTTCAGCAAAAGCTGCTAAAGGATAATATAAGATGCATCTTCAAATTATGGCTTCTGTGTGTATTCTCCAGTTTTAGACATAAACATTCTTTCCTGTCATACTCTTTCAAATTTTACCATAAAAAAGTGGTGCATTCAGCAACATGGAAATATTAGTAAGTTACATGTGGAAGCCAATTTCCCTCAAAATCATTGCACCTTTGGGTCTTGCAGAAAAAGCATGTCTCCACCCGGTGCTCGTCTGTCCAAGTTCCCTGCCCGCAGCATCGGTTACAGATCTTAGCAGAAAGCAAGGAGACAAGCCCTGAGCTGTGCATTACTCTGGCGGGTGCCTCTGAAGACGGGCTGCGCACGAAACTGGCTCCAAGCCATCCATCCCTGACAGGTCCGGGCAGGAGACGGGAGGGAGAGGAGCGCCGGCCGGCACGGCAGGACAAAGCCACCTAGTGGGGACCGCGCTTACGTCGGCAAGAGCACGACTTTGGCGAGAGGATGCAATTTCGCCTTGCCCTAAAGACATAATAATCCCTGCCGCAAAACGACTTCTGTCGGGCTAAACCGCAACTGCAGAGCGGGTTTGCTCCTCAGCCGCGTCAGTTAGAGGTGGATGGAGGATGGGATTTGCAGGACTCCGGGGAAGACATTCCTGGCGAGTCCCAAGAGACGATTATCATGCAACAGATATTCCTACAACCGTTCTGAGGCATGATGAATAAAAGGCCTCAAGTATATGCTGGGGGGTGGGGGGAGGATTTCTTGGGGGTTTTTTTTGTTATTATTTCCACAGCTAATTTGGAAAGTGAGGTATTACCACAGCATCTTTTCTTCCCTTTCCTCTTCAAAACCAGTCAAGAAATCCTGTGGTTTTGGCATACCCGAAGATGTTAGGGGCAGCACTGTGGTTTGGCACTGGAGGTCACATAGGAACGGATCCCAAACAGGAAAAGGGAAGAAAAAAACCCAAACAACAAAAAACCAAACCCACAATCCAAAACAATTTGGCATGTGATACACTCTAAACAGATTATGGCTGAACTCTATGATCTACAGTTGGACTTGATGACTTCACAGATACTTTCCAACACAAATTGTTCTATGATTCTATAAAATCTGGCATCTACCCATGCAAGTTAGAAAGAAAACCTCTTACAGGAAAATAGAGGGCTTAAAGAAATGATGTCTAACCATGACGTCAATTAGCACCCAGAGGAGACCCTTGAATTCTACCTGTTTGCACTGCTTTAGGGTTTTCTAGATGTGCAACTCTCCTCACAACTAGCTTTTTATGTCTAGTTGTTACAATGGCTTTCTTAGAGGAACTGTATCTCTGGAGAAATTTGCATTAAACATGCTAAAGTATCTTCATTACTCCAGTCAGACAATTTCAGTGACAAGTTCCAGCATCCTGCCACCGGACATACATAACTTTTCATGCACAAAAATCTGAGTTCATGCCTAGAACAAGAATTTCTTAACTTCATCCTGACAATATGTGTGCATGAGTGTGGGTTAAACATTTTATTTCTACATTTCCAAGAAAAAGAAACTAAGAAATTGACAAGGAGTATAAACAAACCCTGTGTCACTGTCATTTACCCTTACAGAAAGTCACACATGGTGATATTTATTTTCCACTGTCCAAAAACAGTGGTAATGTCTTAATGCTTGGCAGTCACAGTATCTGATCCCCTGCTGTGTTCCTTTCCCTTTGTCCTGCCAAAGCTGAAAATTTGGAAAATGGAACATCTTCTGAAACTGTGTTGGCTAATGGCTTGTTGATGAGAAGGGAGGAATCTGTCTTTAATATTAAGCAGTACTGAAATTCTTCTTAGTTTCACGCTTTATACATTTAACTTTAGTTGTTATATAATTGTGCAAATAAAATCTTTAAAAATTCTCATGAATGTTATAAGGAGTGGAAGCCATCCTAGGTATATTTTACCATGGCTGGTGTAAAAATCTACTGAGCATCTTTTGCTCTTCTGTGACTAACTTTTATGTAATACGTGGAAGCATCCATTTAAGGACCATCACTTTAAGCAGTAGATTCCTTTGCCTCAGAGGACAACGGAAGGATTTCCTTCATATCAGATTGGGAAAAAAATCAAGAACTGCAAGACTTGCACACTATCCCGCCCCACAGCAGGATCAACAGCATAATATTCATGTGTACTGCAGAGTACAATGTGACACACTGCACCAACGTGCCTAATAAGACATGGAAAAGAAGCGGGGGCTTGAGAGGGAATGCTGTCCAATGAAATCACTGGAGTCTCCAAACTGGATGGTGGCCATTATGGCCCATGCTGGTGTGGGGAGTTGACATGAAAGTGATGCTTGTACAAATATGAAATTTCCAGAGGATGACCAGACAGGGTGACAAGGAGAGACGCGCTGTGCCCTTCCTCCAGTTTGGCCTCCAAGAGCAGCTGTGTGCAAGTACAGGCCTTCTCCGAGGACAGCTGAAATGGATACTTCCACTGTCTGTAACAGCATCAGTCAAACCCCAAGTCAAGTCAAGAAGAAGCAAGAAATGTGAGAAAATTGGAGGACTTGCTGAAAATGGGAAAAAAAAAAAAGGAGGACTGCAGCCAGGGCAGAGTATGTCCTGATAAAATCCAGAGATCTAGAAGGCAAAGTCATTGGGAATACTCCATTGCAGGCCCAGATACAGCCAAACACCTTGGAAGGAGATCAGTTTCTTACTTTATACCTTCATATTCTGAAGATAAGGAGGATTAGGGAAAGGAAGATGCAAGGAAAAGAAAATTAAAGGATTTCCTAGTGGAGCTGTTTGGCAAGGTTCTTATGGAAGGACTGCAGTATGTTACTGTTTATGTGCCTCCAGCAAAATGAACATAGTGTAATGCCAGTACCATAACTCCATGTGAGTACACTTAAAAGTACTAAACGTAAGCAAAAGGACATATCATTGCCCCCAAAATGTAATTTTAAATACTCACCAACATAAATAACACTACTACTGTATGCTTTAAAGCAAATTTGAAAGGAAAATGCTTTTGTCAGTTAAAACTACAGTTTAACACGGTGTTTTTACCAGCACACCAGCTGTAACAATAAATGAAAGAAATATATTTTTTCCTTAGCAATAATATGCTTCAAAGGTGCAGTTAGACTGGATACCTGCAGTTTGCTGGTATTAAAGAAGGGTGGCCTCTGACCCTCCGCTTCATAATTCACCTCAAGCATGCAGGTATCCAGTGTAAGTGGCCATCATTTCACATGGTATTACTCACTTGCAAGTATAAATCACTACGGCTGGCCCTGCATCCCTGTCTGGGCCCGAGTACCCAGCTAAGCAGGAGGGAGGGCTGGAAGAGGCAGTACTCTTTCGTTTCCTGAGGACTGGAGCTTTCCAGGGAAGCACGGTCTCCCTTGTACTTCAGTTTCCTCATCGATGAGCTGGTATCTGCCTCCTTCTGCCGAATTATTGGCAGCTTCTTGCAGACTGCCTGACTGGAGGCAGACCTTTGTGGGGACGAAGCACAGACGCACTTTCCCGTCGGGTGCCCTGTATTTATTTAGTTATTTAGTTATTTATTCTAAGTGCTCGTTGCAGAGAGCGGGACCAAGCTCAGCCCGCTGACCCACGGCCGTCACCGGGTTCCGGACGCCAGACCTCCTTCCTCTCTTGGCTTTTACGCCCCCGCTCTCCCTCGCCGTTCCCCGCGGGGCGCAGGGGAGGCGAGCGGAGCCCCGCCGGCTGCACGGGCGCTGTTTCCGCACCAGCGCATGAGCTGCCGCGGGGTCCGAGCCTCCCGGTCGGGGGTCAGGCACATCCCGCCCCAGCTCCTCTGTGGAAGATGTTCCAGGGCCCGCCTGGGTGCCCTGGGGTGGGTCAGGGGACCCGCCTCGCCTGCGGAGAGGCTTTCGGGTTATTCTTAAGAGGCGAGTGGGGGACGGCTTGGGAGGGGGTTTTCCCTGCCTTCTACCGTAGGTATGAATGAATTAAATTTCCGTGTCAGGTATGAGAAGGGTAGGAGAATATTGTGTGTAGATAAACCTTGCCACCCTCTGCCCCTGAGAGACCCCCATATACAATGTAGAGATGATGAATTGTCTCTAGGAGAGGAGATCGAAGTTCAGTCCGCACCGGCTCCACTCTCTCCTACAAAACTATAGGGCAATTAATTGTGGCTTGTCCCCTCATCCTTCATCTCCTGGTGGCACATATCGATGGAGATTACTGCTGATGGACCATTTTATCACCCTAAATAAACAGTCACCACCTTCTCTAACCTCAATCTAATGTATGGCTATCTGCTATGTTTAAGGGTGCTGGGTAACTAATGATGTAAAATAGCTAAATCATACAGGTTACCAGCAGTCTAGAGAAAAAAAAAAAAAGTCCAAATATTTTCCACACCGATCCACTTCACAGCAAGTTATATATACACTGTCTCCCCATAAATTGAATGGGAAAAGGCGTGCAAAGTGCTTGGTCGCGTGACACTTCAGTTTTACACAGCGTATTTATTACAGTGGCAGGTTGGTGCTTTCTGGCGAAGGTGGAGGAGTCTCAGAGTTCTCAGTGCAGAAGCGTCTCCCCAGAAGCTAGGGGCAAGCCTCCACGGGAACAAGCCGGCCCCCAGCCCCCGGACTCACCCTAGGAGATCTCCTCCTGGCCGCTCGAGCGCCCCTCCCCCAGCGCCCAGAAACACCCTCATCCTTCCAGATTCAAGGCTGGGAAGCAAGCGGTCCCCAGCCGCCTGCCACATTATCAGGGCTTTAACATAATCCCCTTTACTTCCCTGGGAGTAAAGACAACAGGGCCCTAATTAGGGTTTTGTCTCTTGATTGCTTTTTTAATTATTATTTTTGCCTAGCTAACCCCCTTTCAATTTAAAACAATTACATACAGACGCTTAACCCACAGCTCCTAGGCGGCCCTCGCCCCCCTCCCTCGCCCAAGACCGTGCCATACTCATTGATATTTGACGATCAAGGCGTGTGTCTGTGGGGAAACCGCCGCCCATCCATCTTCCCGCGGCGGCCGCCCGGCGCCGGGCCGGGCCGGGCGCTGGGGAGCGGGGCCGGGCGGGGTGGCGGGCGGCCGGGAGCGCCTCGGCCGCCGCTCGGGCTACCCCGGCGAGCCCGGCCGCCGCCCCTGCCCCACCGCGACCCAGCACAGGGGCCGGGACACACCCGAAGTTCGCCGGCCACTCTCCCGAGTGGGTCGGACCTGCCGCGGAGCGGCGACACGCGGAGAAGGGGATGCTCGAGGTGAAGAGAGGCGTAATATTTGGGAAAGTAGGAGAGACGGGGCACTCCCTCGGTTGGTGAAGGAGGTACAGCTAAGATTAGAGCCCGAGAAGCAGGCGGAGGCCTGCTGGGCCGGGCAGAAGAGGCAGCCGATCGCCCTCCGGGGAGGGGATTGATCCCGGCGGGTGGGTGTCTGTGGCAGGCTGGAGAGAGCCCGCCCGTCTCGGGGTCTCGGTGGGGCTGTCCAGCGATGGAAGTGCAGCAAGTAAGTACAACTCAAACTACAGTAGACGGCTCCTCATCTCACCCATAGCCCCCCCACTTTCTACCCCTCAAACGGACAGAGGGTGGGAGTGATGCGGAACGGGGAGTGAGGTTGCAAGGCAAGGCAGCTGGAAATCCAGTCTGCCCACGGACCCCTAGCGTGACCCCGGCGGCACTCGGGGAGCCGCGCAGGGGCAGCCAGGCCCGTGCCCTGCAGCTTGTTCCCTTGGTCGTGCGAGTGCTCGGAGTGCGTGGCACGGCACTGGCTGTAGTTGCGAACTCCTTCTTCACTTACAGTTTACTTTTTTCTTTTTTTTTTTTTTTTAAGCATGAGTTGCCCAAAGCCACCGCGCTTGGTCCCAGAAGACTGAAACACTCGCGTTGAAAGTTTCGCTCAGAGGCACCTAATAACCGCTGGAGCGAAAGCCGCCCTGTAAACAAGTAAATTATATGAATGTTTAGGTCTAACTGAAGAAAAACAAAACAAAAAAAAAAGGGCGAGACGGCGCTGGCTGTCCCCTGCCCGTCCTTCCGGCGGCGACGGCTGCCCTGTCACAGCCGGACGCGATTCAAAAGCGTCCTTCCCTCAATCGACACGTTTGTTTTCCCGAATCCACCTTTAATATCGCAGTCGGAAAGAAATTATTCAGGCTTCGCCTGCGACTCTGCGGGGTGCTATTATTCCACTCACTCCTTAAAAATGTTCCCCCCCTAAACCGCTTTTTAATATTCCTTTCTCATTTTAAAACCTTTACCCTTTAGATTTACAGAGCGGCCCCGAGCAGCAAAACATGTATTGTCTGAACGGTTCGGTTGTGGATTAGAAGTGCATTTCGGATTCCATTTTCTGCATGTAATTTATAACGTCACGTTTTCTTCACCCAAGAATACAAAATACTTGAACAGGTTTCATTACAGGGTAAAACTAAGCATGAGGAAGTCTCTCAAAATAAAGTCGACGTCCCGTATAGAAAGATTTGCAATGTTAAGAAGGCGGGAAAAATCTCCACCAAACTCCGACTCAACTTTCCTCTCGCACATATGCACAGCGCTTAAGACTATGCTAGCATCCATGCAGTTTAATTAATACACGACAGAGTGTCATGGAAACTTTCAAAACAAGCTCCACATCTGAAATTAAATTAAACGAACCCGCGTTTTTCTTGGGCGTGTGTTTATAGATTGCTGGTTTGGGGTATCGTTTGTCTGTTCAACAGCCTTCCTTAAATAGACATTTGGGGAGTGGTGGTTGAGAAGAACAACAAAAATAAAGAGTTTTAAAAAAACTTAGGATAAAAGAGAGTGTTTGAAACAATAATAGTAAAAAAAAAGTGCATGCGCTGAAGCCATGTGTTTTAACAGGGACAGATCCGTGTGCTCTGAATGTTAGTTATAAAACTGATAAACTAATAGGAGTTCATATAGTTCTTTTCATGCCGTGAATTTCCTCGGTGGGGCCGTATTGATAGATACAGGAAAAAAAGGACAGACAGAACCAGTTGCTAAAATTACAAACCTCTCATTCATACAGATGTTTAATAGGGGCGCCCCCTCCCCCCCCTCCAAAAAAAACCCCTCCCAACTGTGTAATTGGCAACAGCAGTATTAAACTCTTTCTAACCACCAAGTCCTAAATTAATTCTGACACTCAAGCAGACTTTTCGTCTAGAAAATCAGCTTTTCTCTCTAAATTACCATGTCCTGCTTTTCCGTAAGGGTGAAAACTAAAACCAGCGTAGTGTTAACGAGGTCTGAAAGGAAACGATACTCCGAGATAAGGAAGAGGAAAACTTTGCCCTAGACCATCTGATGAAAACTGCAACTTTTCCCCTTCCCAGCTCGGAGGAGTAATTGATTTCTGGGTATTCAGCGAAGCCTGGACTTTCCAGGAGGGAATGGAATGGGACACACAGGACGAGAAAGGACCAGCTTTGTAGCTAGTTGCCCTGAACCATTGCTGAATCCTTTCTTCCAAGCAACACTCCGAAAGAAATCTACCCCCACCACAGCCTTTCCGGTGAAGCGTGCCTTCCAGGGAAGGACCTGGTTTTCAGATGAGAAAAACTGCTACTGAAGGGTTGCCACCCGTCCCCTGAAACCACTGGTAAAACCGCAAAAACTAAAGGGAGGGAAGGGCAAGATTGAGGATGCTCCTGGTGGAGGGAGAGCGGCAGGCACCAACTGCGGTCCCCAGCCTGGAGCGTCCCCGGGCTGGCCCCGTGCGGGGAGAAGCGGAGGGTGAGGGGTGGAGGACTGCGAGAAGGGGCACGATACGTACGGTTGTTGGGGTCGCTGGTGTGCTGGTTCAGGGGGATGATCTCCATGCGCTGCTGCCCGTACAGGTAGTAGTCCAGCTCCTCGGCCGTGCATCGGTACCGAGCGGCACCACGGTCGCCGCATTTGCCGCCGCCGCTGCCGGCCCCGCACAAATCCTTGCCCTGCAGGGGAGCGGGCGCTCCCCCGGCCGGGAGCTCCGAGCTCTGCAGCGGGCCGAAGACAGGGAGCTGGGTCACAGGCAGGGAGGTCAGGCCAGCCAGGGAAGCGGCCGCAGCAGCCACGCACGAGGAGGTGGAGGAGGAAGACGGAGTGGACGAAGAAGAGGAGGAGGAGGCGGAGGAGAGGGAGGTCGGGCGCTGGCGGAGGCTGTCAGCCGAGGGCTCGGCTCTCTCGGGCGGCTGGAGCTGGGCGAGGGGCCCGCTGCTTTTTAGCTGGCTGCTCTGCGGGAAAAGCTGCTGCCAGTGCTGCAGATAGGCGGGATCCACCTTCAGGAACGCGGATCCGCCGGGGTCGCCGGGCTTCAGCATCGCTCTGCCTGTGGAGCGGGGAGGAAGGGGACAGAGGTGTGAGACCCCCGCCCCGCCCCGGCAGGGCCGCCCCGACCCCGCGGTCGGACACAGGCTCGGACACGGTGGGCCACGCGTGGGCTCTGTGCCGCGGCCGTGCGGGATCGGCGGCAGGACCGTGCGCCCGTCGCTTCCCCTGCCCGTGGCCAGGTTCGGCAGGAGAAAACCTCGTCCCGAAAAGCCCCAGGACGAGAAACGTGGTGGCCGGGGCGACAAGACTGTGCCCGGGTGCCCGCCCCGGAGCCCGGGCAGGAGGCGGGCGGTGGCGGGCAGCCCCTTACGCCGGCCCGCGGCCGGAGAGTCCCCCCCGCCGCCCCGCAGGGCGCACAGCTCACCCCGTCCCCGGCTCACGCACTGTCTTCCCCTTTCACTCCCTTCCCTCTCTCCGCGGAAGCAAACAACTCTCCGCTGACAACAGGGAGGAGGAGGAGGAGGAGGAGGCGGAGGAAAGTTCAGTCACACGCACACACGCGCGGGTCTCTCCTCTCCGGCCTCTGCTGCTTTCCACACGGGCGCTTACAGGCGGAGGGCGCGGGCCGGCAGTGCCCTGCCCCCGAGCGAAGGTGCCCCGTCCTGTCGGGCAAGTCGGAAGGGCCCCGGCCAGGGTCTGCCTTACCTGAGTGGGGTGAGCGCTACTGCGCGGGTGGCGTGCGAAAGTGTCGGCTGTCCCGGGAGCCTTCGAGCCGGACAACGGCTGGGACCAAAGATTTCTCTGGTCTTTGTCCACGCGGGAGCAGGGTGATCCTCCTCCAGGTGCCGGGGACCGGCGGGCCGGCTAGCTGCGAGCCGCCGGGCTCCCTCTGCCGTGGCTGCGCATCGCAGTCGCGGCCGGGCGCTCGGCTCGGCTCTGGCAGGCTCTGGGCGAGACACGTGGGTTTTACGACAGCGCAAAATACAAGTGTGTGTGGTGTGTACGAGAGGGAGGGGAGGGATCGGGAAGTTACCAGCGAGTCTGTGTGCAGAGCTCTTTTTTTGGCAACTTCCCCCACTTTGTTCCTTGCTCAACTTTTAAAGGTGCCCCTTTCTTCCTTCCCTCCTTCCCTCCCACCCTCCCACCCTCCAGCCTTCTACCTCTCTCCCTCTCCCCAATTTCTCTCCCTCCCTCCCTCCCTCCTTCCCTCCCACCCTCTCTCTCTCTCTCTCTCCCCCCCCTCCCTCCCCCCCTCCGTCCCCCCGCCCCAGCTCCAAGCACAATCGCCCCGGAAAGAGCTGGGCTTTTGGCTTTTATTCTGACGGGAGGGGAGCGATGGCCCGGCGCCCTCCCGAGCGGGATCCGCGCCGCTGCGCCGACCCCAGTGCCGAGCTGCGGGAGCTCCCGGCCCAAGCGCCTTGCGCCCCGCCAGCCTCCCGTTAGCTCTGCTCTTGCCTCACTTGCTTCTTACCGCTCGGGGGTTAGAGTGGATTTTAGACACCTTCCCGACCTGTCCTCATACTGTTTCAGCTAGTTTACTCAACATGTCTGCTAGGATGACATGCCTCCCTTTCCCCTCGGCTACCTGAAACCAGTCCTAGCACAGCTGAGGGAACCCACAGCCCCAGAGTTTCTCCTTCCTCAGACCTTGCACCCTCGAGCACCACTAGGACGCCGCACGCCTGCTCTTTGTACAAGGTTACAGCGCAGTGCAAGAAGTATGCCAGTGGGAGATGCAACCTGTGGCGAGAAACTCCTCATCTCTAGCGACTTGTCGTCCCCACTTTGCTTAGAAATTTGCGTTTCCCGCCCCTCTGCTCAGTTGCTGAGCTCACGTATCAGTGAGTATTTAACAGGTTTGGGGCTGTTTTTCAGTTTCTTTCCTACACCTTATGAAAAAGCAGACGAGAAGTATAATCTCTTAGGTATATCGCACTTACATAGCATGCCTTGCGTTTAGGATAAAATACACAAACTGTTTATCTTACCAAAACATCTCTCTAGTGTCAGAAGAGCCCTCGTAGACAGGTGTTATGCTTACACTGAATGCACAATTGCATGCAAACATAAGTGTGAGCGTGTAAAATGTTTTCACCATTCTCCACACCCTATTTCTAGGTTTTTTTCTTTCCCACCCTTCATTCTCGCAGAGCCTGGGAAAGCTGCTGCTGTTTAGACTTTGTCTGCGTCTAAGGCAGGACATTTTAACACAAATTTGAACAGGGTTGGGGCAAAAAATGTTTTGACTGGCGTCATTTTGACAAGGTCATCCGTCATCTGCGCTATAGATTGATAACACCTAAATTAAAGGCAAACATGAGTAGGAACCCCCCCAACTGCCATTTCTAGGGGTTATAAAGTTGGGGATAAAAACCTTCTTTAGGTCTTTGATCAATTCCATTGTGCAATATGTAATAATTTTCATCCCTCTAGCTCTAATAATCCTCTTTCTGAAGTTCTGCAGCGCTACCGCAGAGGGACGGAGGTGCGAGCTGGGAGTCTGTTCGCACCGTCGCTGGCGGGCGCACAGCGCGGTGT
This sequence comes from Aphelocoma coerulescens, assembly GCF_041296385.1. Taxonomy (NCBI): domain Eukaryota; kingdom Metazoa; phylum Chordata; class Aves; order Passeriformes; family Corvidae; genus Aphelocoma; species Aphelocoma coerulescens. Next base: position 57,344,891 of record NW_027184085.1, read on the forward strand.
TGGGTACACTGACAGTGGGCGCGCTTGGTTTTCTCTGTTTTCACTGCATTAATACAATGTCTCGTCCCTACCCAGCTCCTTCCTGGTCAGGATTTTATTCCGCCCCATCCGACTCTTTCAATTTTTTATTTTTTTTTTTTTTAACGTGCTCATCTGTGCTATGGGTTATTTTCCTTACTGGGCTTCTTTTGAAAATACTGAATTGCTTTTAGTGGTAGCAATCTCTAAAAATTCGTTTCGCCCTAGAAAACGTGATGAAGTAGAGGAATGATCCTAACTAATGGACTTAAGTACATTGTCAGTACCCGCATTTGCTTCGAGTTGTTAACAGAAGTATTCCATGCGGGTTCATATTCAAGAGTACTTCAATCTGTTGCTTTTGGCATTTTTTTAACACACAGAAAAGTAGCGCTTTGAGCGATCAAGGTGGCAGAATGAAATGTGTAGGCTCCCTTGACACCTCGGGACCCTGCCGAACCGGAGGAAAGGAAGAAAGAAGGCTCGTCGTCTCCGTCGGTCCTCAGGCCGGCCGGGCAGCAGGGAGGGAGCCGGTCCCCTCAGCAGCCTGGGTCCGCGCCCCTGGCTCTGCCCGCGGGTCCGGTCGGTCACTCACTCGGGCGGGGGCGGCGGGGGCCGGCGGACACACTGCCCCTTGTCATTTCGCTTTCTTCCTCAGCGACAAGAACTCCCGCTGCGCCGGGTCCCCTCGACCTAGGGCGGGAAAGGAGGAGAGCGCCCGCGGGAAGGTCGGTGAGCAGCGGGTCAGAGCGGGTGCCGAGCGGCGGGCGAGCAGAGCGGGGCTCCCCGCGCCGGGCCAGCGGGAGAGGGAGCGGCTTGTCTCGCCAAGGCAGAGGACGGCTTCTCGCCCAGCCTCACCAAAACATCGCCGCTCCCGGCCCCCTCACTCCCTCGGGAAGAGTAGAGCAGGCACATCCGCCAGCAGGGCTTCCAGCCCTGAACCTGCGCCTCTCCGGGGTGACTTTAGCCAACCCTGACCTCTGGTCTCTCTTCCCCAGGCAGAGCGGTTTGTGCGCGTCCCTTCTGTCTCTCCCGAGTCGGTCTATTTGTCACTATTTCTTGGGTTTGCTTTTGATGTGATAATTTTTTAAAATGATTTTATTTTTTGATTCTGGATGCAAAGATGAGAGGGAAAAAAGAAAGGAGGCTTTAACTACTGCCATCTCCTTCCTCTTCTCTCTGGCTTTTTCCATTATTTAGAGGACGAGTGCTGAAACAAATCACATTGACCGTTTAGAAGGCGATCAAACCTTTATAAAAATCCATCGCCTACGGATCGATTGGTGAATATTTGCTAGGAATTTGTTCAAAAGAAATAAATAAGGAGGGTAAGTGTATTAAATGCAAAGGGGGAACACGGTGGTGTTTTTCTTCATTGATTAATGACCTCTAAAATAAAACAAGTGGGAAGAGGAGCCAAGATCGATAAATTAACTACCCAAATTCATCATTTCCCCTGCGATTGTTTTTGTTTTGTTTTGTTTTTTCCTTTTAGGTTGTTTGGTTGGGGTTTTGTGTGGGGCTTTGTGGGTTTTTTTGGTTGGTTGGGTTTTGTTCTGTAAACAACACTTATGAAGGATGCCCTTCTCTTTGGAAACTCGAAGGCTTTATTTTAGACTTGGGTTATAAAAGGGAACTAAACCCCTTTTAGAAAGGGATTGAATCGGGGACACCTTATCTGATTTCGTTTGACACACAATTAAAAAGTTTGCCTTTCATATTAATTAATTCTCCTGATCTGGGGAAGACAAATGGTCGGTTACCTCTGACAGGAGTCCGATAAAGGATTCAGCAGCTTTCCTTCTTGCCCTAGGCGTCTCCTCATTCCAGTTTTAAGGTCACGAGCGGCCGAGTTAATAATTCATTAATATAGACATTTATTCAGATGGGATTCACGGGGAATCGCTCTCCCCTACATCTCACCGTTCAGATTCCAGATCCTCTCGAAGAGGAAGAGGGGGAGGAGAAGGGATGGAGGAAGGCTCTACACAATGACTCTACACGGACCTATTCCTACACACGTGTTTAAAACGTGGGGCTCCCACCGCGAGCCTTGCCGGGGCTCAGGCGGGCGCCGCTCCCCAGGCCCCAGCGGCGGCCGCGGCCAGGCCGGCCTGGCGGCACCCGCCGCCTCCCGAGCCTTTCCCGAGCTGAAGCCAGGTACTGCCCTCCCCCTTCTACTTCCCCGGAACCGGCAAGCGGCCGAAGCGCGGCAAGAGTCGGTGAAATTGCCCGAAAAAGCCGCCGGCAGCACGCCCCGGGGCCGGGCACGGGGCGCGGCGCAGAGAGGGCTGCGCGGGAGCCGGGGGTCTCAGCCGGGGTCTCGGCAGGGCTCTCTGCCGGGGCTCTCTGAGGAGCTCTCGGCAGGGCTCTCTGCCGGGGCTCTCTGAGGAGCTCTCGGCAGGGCTCTCTGCCGGGGCTCTCTGAGGAGCTCTCGGCAGGGCTCTCTGCCGGGGTCGCTGCCGGGAGCCGCGCCCGGCGCGTCCGCGGGCGCTGCAGAGGCCGGGAGGAGCCCCCGGGGGGCGCTGCCGAGGCCGCGGCAGGGCGGGGCGGGATGGGGCCGCCGCCGCCGCAGCGAGAGCCCCCCGGGCCCTGCGCTGTCCGTCCGAGCGGCTCGGGACCGGCGCCCGGCCCCGCCGGGTGACACGGGCGGCACCGCCCCGCTGCCCTCCCCGCGGCGTGCGGAGCTGCGGCGGGCGCGGGAGCTGCCGGTGCCCGGCGGCGCCGGGGGGCTGAAGGGGCTCCTCCACGACACGGAACTGTGTCGCTGCCTTGGGAGCAGGTAGTGAGAGGCTGGCCGAGGGGGTCTGCTGCGGGGAAGAAAGGAAAACACCTGGCCACGTGGAACTGGACAGCGATTGTTAAATGATTTGGCAATGGCCACGAGGCAGATGCCAGCCAGATCCATAATGACTTTCTGCCACTATTGACCTGATACGGATGTGAACTAGTGACCCTTGGGGCGAAATGCGCTATAGTCTATTACCAATTCCCCCCAGCCACCAAATCCTCCCCACAGACAGATTCAAATACTTATGCCCATCAACAAAACAAACTCTGCTCCATGCAAGGCACACTGCAGATGGGATGAGAAAAGGAATTCTCAGTTGTAAAGACCAAGTAAAAATAAATCAAGTCATGGCATGAAGAAGGTTGCCACAACAAATTTGGGTTAAATTCATTCCTGCTTTCACACAGAACCCATCTGACATAATTCTCAATTATTTGAGAATTATATAGCAGTTTTTTGTTGGTTTTGTTTGGGGATGTTTTTCCTTTTTTTTTTCCTTTTAAAACCCAGTGTTCAATCTATAATGTAGTACCTCAGTGGGGTTTTCCAGATAGGATTCTAGAACTTAAAATCTATTCTATGCGTAATAACAGGATTAATAGGCAGAATACTTTAATCACCTCTGACATCTTTAAGCCCAACTTTTGTGTTTTTTTTTATTTTTGCAGCCTGAGTGCACACTCTCGCATGTACTTCAATCAACAATTTCAAAAAAAAAGTGTAAGGGAGCAGCCTGAAAGGCAGACCTCCTTTAAAATCCCTGATGTCAAACCTTCCAAAACAAAGTGAGTCAACATTTTGAATGCAACTCTGGGTGGCTGCTTCAAGCAGCAAAACAGTCTAGAGAGTCTAGAGCAAAACAGTCTTTACCTAAAAATAGCTCCCAGAAATACAGAATCTATTAAATATGATTCTTTGCATGTGACATAAGAATGATAAGGTCTGGAAAAAACTGGCATAATATTTGCAGAAATAAATGGATATTATGGGGTTTCTTTCCAATTTTGGCGTAGGATTGTAATTGTGACTCAATGTTTTGAACAGAAAAATCTCACATTTTATGTTTTCCATTTAAGTGCTTTTTCAAAACTTATACTTTTCTAACTGATTTCTCTAGGCCTGAACTCTAGTAGTTTGTTTTGGTGGGGGTTTTTTGGGGGTGGAGAGGGGTTGGTTTTTTTCATTTGGTTTGGTTTTTCTTGCTTTGTTTTGTTGTGTGAGTTTTTTTTTTATAAATCACCAGTGAAACTACTGATGGGGAAAGGAAAAGACTGACAGTCCCAGGGAAAAAAAGTTCAAAGCAGGGATTGTGTCTTCCTTTGCTTTGTGTACCATGTGGTAAAAGGCTGCAGGTATAATTCTGAAATATCTGCCCTGCCAATGTTCACTGGATGTTCTTACTGGATTATGTCTGGTAGATTACCTTTTGCTTAAAATAAGACCATGTGTCAAACTAACTTCAGTAAGTCAGATTCTTGAATATAAGAATTGTTCATTCTGACACCATTATTCAGGAATAGCCCTCTTGTTTTTTATGGTTTAATCCCAGACAGCAGCCACTCGGGCTTCCCTCACCAGCGGGATCAAGAGAGAACGGGAAGGGTAAAAGCCACAAAACTCATAGTTTGAGATAAAGACAGTTTAATAGGGAAAGCAAAAGCCATGCACAGAAGCCAAGCAAAACAAGGAATTATCTCACTGCTTCCCATGGGCAGCCATCTGCAGGAGAGCAGGACACATAAAGGTGACTTTGGAAGATAAATGCCATCACTGCAAGTATGCACCCTTTCTGCCTTCTTCCCCTACACTTTATATACTGAGCACGATGTCAAATGGTCTGTAATGTCCCTTTGATCAGTTGGGGTCACCTGTCCCAGCTGTGTCTCCTCCCAGCCTCCCATGCACCCCCAACTTCCTCACAAGCGTGGCAGCACAAACAGCAGAAAAGGCCTTGGCTCTGTGTAAGCCCTGCTCAGCAATAATAAATACAACTCTATATTATCAATCCTGTGTTCAGCACAAATCCAAAATACAGCCCTATATTAGCCACTGTGAAGAAAATTTACACTACCCCAGCCAAACCCAGAACACTGGTAAACTTTTGTGTGTAGAGAAGGAACTGGGGAGAGGGAAATTCTGGAAGAATTCTGGAAGAACTGTTAGTGAGTACCATGAGGTGTACCATGCGTATTGTGAGAAATGTCTGGTTACAGCTTTAACACCAAGTAGAAAATTTTAGCTGCTACAGCAGTATTGCTAGATAGTACCTCATGAGCAAATGAGGTTTCTAGGTAAATGAATAAAACTGAACATTGTATGAAGACAAATTCTCAAGGACCAATATCTAAATCAAGAACTGAAATACCTAAGTAACTACAGTAGAGTACTTGCCATTGCGAAACAGTTGCTCTAGATCAGTTTCCAATGCTTTACCAGACAAATGTTTGTTTCAGTTCTTCATGTGGTTAAACACTTCCCAGAAAGTTATCTAGAACTAAAGAAGTCCAAAACTGAATCCAGAAATACAGATGTTCAAAAATAAATGACATAGATTAAACATCTGGCTTTTCAATAGAGAGCAAGCATATGGAAGTTGGCAATTTTCTACAGCAAGGCTTACTTTCTGACATTCTCTAGTGTGAATTACTCAAAGAAGGGAGCCAAAACCAAAACAGCTGATGTATGGAAATATATGAAATGACCACACACTTCAGGTGCTGCCTGAGCACCTCATTGTGAAATCCTGCACTCTTACCTTCTGACTAACAAGAATCAGTTTTTCTAGATTCCTGTTTGCCTTCTGACAACCAGACTGGCCTTGTTATTTCACTTTGAGCACCTGAGCTAAATCTACACTGGGAGCTAACCCTTAGTTTGAAAAAAACAAGTAAGCTTTCTGTAGCCTGTCACAGGTACTTAGCCTCCATCCAGCTGAACTGATATTAAAATAAATAGACAACCCTAAAAGGTGAAGCTCTAGAGATACATGATTTTGTGTGCTACTCCACATTTGGGCTGGAACAGTTTAGGTATTCTGCTACACTGTCAATGCAAGTACAGATTTTGGGTTTAGAAATAAGAGAAAGCATAGACTGAGAAGAAACACTTTGGTCACTGAGTTCAGTACATTGGCACTGCAGTCAACTATGGTATAGCTGTTAAGTCCAAAAAAGTTTAAAAATAAATAATTTCTTTCTACTGTATGCTGTAAGAGGTCTACCCTCTCCTTCTTCTCCTGAAAATATCCAATAATAATCTCGAGGTTTTCAATAGAAAAGACAGGAAAAAAAAAAAACTCCATAAAACTCCAAAATACAATGCACCATAGGTAAAGAAATGGAAAGACAAGTGATGCTATGGACCTCTGCACTGAGACAAGAGTTGGTCAAGTGAAAATGCCCAAGGGAGCTTAGAAAGTGAATACGCCACTGAGAACAGAGGAAATAAAAATGTCAAACAGAAATGGTCAGGTTTAATTTATACACATAAAAAACCCCTTGACCAGTTAAAACTATAAACCCTCGAAGACATTAAGCATATCAGTGCACTTTTATGAATTCCTGATATTTGAAAGAAAGACAAACACTAATAATTTATCAGAACATGATTTTGTATCAAGAAAAAATGGAAAAAACCTGGTGCCAACGACCCCATTATGGAATATAAAGATCCAATTAAAGGAGATGGGAGTCAGCCTATAGCAGCTGGTATCAGGCAACACCTGTCCTGGCATTTTGGGGTAACCACTGAGGAAAATGAAGGGCTAAGAGTCAAGCAACAAGCAGTAAAACTCCATCTAACTTCTTGACAACAAACTATGCAGGAAAGCATCAGAGACTTAGGCAGTGATTATCTGCCCTCCTGCTGGGCACTCTGTCTACAGAACAGTTAGTGGCCAGGAGGGCAGGAGGGACTTGCCCAGAATGTGAGGACTCAGATGACATGCTGCTCCATGTGGAGCCTGGGTGAATCAGCGTGGACAAAAGTTTCAGCTTTGCCTGACAACCACTATAGACAAATCTCACTTAGAGCCACTGGCTAAACCATGTTCCTTTGCAAGAACATGACGCATCCCTTGCACCACTGCTGTGATCACAAGACTTCAGTTCCACCCTAAAGCCAAGAGCCTAACTTGGAATGCTGTTCCTCCCGCACTACAGTTCTGGCATGCAAACAGTTCGTCTAGGAGCATGTATGGGATATCTCCTTCCACTTCATCCCAAAAGGATCACCACTGCTTCTTTTGTTCCAGTGAAAGAAACCCATCACAGATATGTTGTTCTGACCTTCATGACAGCAGAGCCTGAGGTTCTTGGAGTTTGCAAACTATGAAATTTGTTTTTCTGAAGCTCTTTTATGTTGGTTGTTTAATTTAAAGTATGAGAAAGTGCACTTTAAGACAGGTTCAACAGTTATTACAGGGCACTTATAGGACAACACATGCGTAGTAAGTTACAGGTGTTTCATATGTTGGTAACTTAACCAAAGTATTATACTTTCACTTTGAATTTTGTTCTTAGAGCAGAAGAGGCTATTGTCCTGAAATAACTTACCACATTCCTGCTGCAGCTTACAATCTTCAGACAGCATTATGAAAAGCAATCACATCCTTATTCAGTGCGTGTCAACCAGACGAGTGCAAAAACCCTCAGAGGTAGTTTAATGTAAGTCTTGTGCTGAATGGAAGGGACCTCCCACATTGTTTGTTCTGCTGGTTGAACATGTTGTAATTTTTAGCTGTCAGGAGAAAAAAATAAACTGTAAAAAGCTGGTAAATCCTTCTTAGCTTTCTGGAAAACAGAGTCTCTGTCTACGGTTTTTGTGTGACACTGAAGGCTATGAGAACTAGCAAAATGACCTCTACTGCTATACAGAAAGGCATTTGGGATAAATTTAAGATTTTCTTGTCTACTAAATGGTCTACTAAAGAGAATGTGCTTAGTGCTAAACTTGAAAATTTGTTTACTGTTACCATATTTTAAGCTAATTAGTCATATAAATGCTTTTTTTTTGTAAAGTCCCTAGTAGGACTATTTTTTCCACTAGAACCTTTATATATTTTGAATTTTCCAAAAGTTAATAATTTCAACCTATTACATTTCTATTTCCAGGGAATATAAAATAATCAAAGTCATGCTGTCAATATCATGTATGATTAGGAACTTAAGGGACAAGCAGAATATGCAGCTCAGCAGAATTCTCGCACAAGTCATTACTTGTGTTGCCTCTTTTTAGACATACAAACCCAAAATACACTTCTTAAATATCAATGGATTACTGGAGTATTAACTGAAACAGATTTACAAAATTCTGGAGTGTTTTCACTACTTTTGATATGGAACAACCCATTTCCCTGGTGGAATAGACTTACAATGCATGCCAGGAAAGTTAATTGACCTAGTGTCCTCCAACATTCAAAACCTTCTATATTTCAGAATAATTTCCTGTCTATTCTGCACCTGCACAGATTATTAAAACATGCCACACAATTCAATACAATGGCTCTACTTAAGATAAAATGCACTAAAACCCACAGATAACATAAAAATATTAAGCTTTAGCTAATAGTGTTTGTACTATACTATATTTACACTAATACTACATCACTTAACATACAAGTGATCTTCATTATAGAGAGGAAACAAATGCAGCCACCACACAAATCCAACCTAATCTAAACCATGACATGTCCCAGGACATCTAGACTAAACCTGCAGTATTCTAAAAGCTCAGGCTGATTCTAGCAAGAAATTGATTTTACATCTCTGTTGCTGGATTGCTGTCCTTCCTGTTCCTGAACAGCAGATTCTAGTTACATCTCCAGGAGGTGAGGTGAGTACACTGCTGCTCTTACTCTTCTGCTCTGTTAAACTTCAGATTCCCTGAACAACCCTGGCATGTACCTTGTCAAATGTGTTCTTCCTGCCATTTTCACTGTTAATTTGGTTGTCCAACATGTAATCTTCTCCTCATGGAACTTCCAGAGAGTTCTTCAGATTTGTAAAACCATTTGAAGAGCAGAGGTGGGAAACTTGAGTAGCTAACAGGAGAGCCAGAGATACTACTTTCAGAAATCAGCATCAGGAAATGTAAAGATTCAGAAGTGGTGCTCAGAAAAAAAAGAAAAAAAAGGAAAGAAAAAAAAAATACAGATGATGTTTTCCCGCATACCTCCTGTTTCTTTCAGGCTGTGAAGCCTCAAAATAAAGGCTTCACACATTTAACATAGGACCACAATATTAGACTCCCTTCAGTGAATTCAGAGCAATGTAAGTAGTACAGACCATAACAAAATGTTATATTAAAGCATTCCTTTTATGATTATATTTATAATTCCAAAGCAAAAAAATAATAGGGCTGGAAGGGGGAAAATATACTGAGCAAAGACAAAGCATGCATTTTGAGAAGCTCCCTTATATACCATATATAATTTCTACTTTTCTATTTTAGCTTTTGCTAATCAAGAGTAAAGAGTAATAAGAACGGGAAAATTTTGATGGCATCAGTGCATTCCAAGTCTCACTGATTTCAGCAGGACAAGTGCTATAAACACTACCAGGCACTCAGAGTACAAAGCTTGCATTTTTAAATCAAGCACCCATTGCCTGTCTTATTCCTAGAAAAGACTGAAGATTTGCAAGATGTGGCTTTGATCCCATGCTTTAGACAAAAGAAGTAAGAATCATTTTAATATTATTTTAAATTCAATAGATTTATGCCATAACTAAAGACTGCAGTAATTGTCTTGAGTAGTCACTTGGAGGGAAAATGATTCCTCAACTAAAACCACATGACTTGAAGAAATTACAGAATCATCATTACTTCTTTTGAAATTTGCCTACTCATTTACAAAGGGAGACAACATTCACAGACTAATTCAGAATAACCTAAGAACCTCTTTCAGGTTCAGCATGAGAACTGGGCCTTTCAACAAAGTCTGTTTAGTCTTCGAACAAGACAGCTTTCAAAGACATTTTTCAGAGTGTATCTTCCATGGAGTGTGCTCAGGGGGTATTTTCTGCAATTATTTTTATTAAAGGGAGTTTTCTAGAATGGTGAATGGTATGTCGATGTGTGCGTAGGCAATATAGCGCACCCTGAGTACAGTTTGAACTTGAGCCACAACACATTCATCTCCATGCATTTCTGTTAAAATCTGCACATACAGACAGATATAGAACTCTGGAAATTAATCTGACAGCTATGCATTATGTTACCTTTGTATCCTAAGAAGCAGATTGCAAATCAATAGGGGTTCAGTCAGAAGGAATAGACTCTACATAAAACAGAGTATGATACTGGATTTATTAGATCTGGTTTACTAATCAGCAGAATCTTGGAACATATCTTCACTTGCAAAATGAACAAAGTATATACTTACACCTATATATATAGTTATATATATATATTTAAAAGTACATAAAAATATATAAAGTATATATAGAAGACTAGTTTTTTATATGTAGTCATCTCCTAGCTTGAATAGACATGCGGAAGTTGCCATTCCAAAGAAAATTATTACTGTTAAGTGTACCTAATTTCAGCTTATTTAATGGGAACTTGACACTGTGCTGGAAGCTGTCCCTAAGCCTTTTACACTAAGACTGGTACAATTGTATCTGTTTGAAATCAAAATTTGACTGTGGTCAGCAAAGTGGCCATATAAAAATGACATCTTCCAACAGCCTTACTCCTTGTCTTCACTGAGTCATAGCTGTTTTTTCCTCTTCAGTTTTTCTGTGATTAAAATATATTTTTCCCCCACTTTTAATTTCTGGCAATTGTGTAGAATGAACCCAGTGGTGAGAGAATTAGCTAGTTAGTTTTCCATTTATAGAAGATAAGCAGATTTATTAGTTAACCTCTGATTCTTTAATCTTTATTATCTGTGATATGGTGTGATCAGAAGAAAAAACAGCTTTGATTTTTGAGCCCAGGTTGCATTTTCAGGAGCAGCTGCATTAAAACAATTTTGAATTTCTTAAAATAACAAATGCAGTGTAGAAAATCTAAGAGACAGTGAAAAACATAACCTTCAGTACTGTATAGTTACAGTCACTTAAAATGCATATTTTAAGGATTTTCCCACATAAATTCTGTTACAAAACATCACCAATATTGGAAACCTGGGGTGTTCTATTACTGGACTAATCTCAAATATATTTTTTTATTAAATAAATCCATAATAGTTCATATAGTCTTACAAATCATGGAAACAATGACCCAAGAAGAATGGAATTATGCTTTCCTTTTTCTAAAATTTTCTACTTTTTCTACTTGAAGAAAGTCAGATCACTTACTAAATATCCCAGATACTTTCAAAACAATCTGAAGAATCGATGCTGACACTAAGAGGACTTGGTTATATAAAAACTTTAAAATAATGTCATCTATAAAGAGAAATGGACCAGTATTTTGGTAGCCTTTTTGAGAAATACAATGTATTGGATCTGCTGCACACAAGAAATACCAAGCATAACCTAAAAAAACCAGGCTGGGAATAATACTAGCTAGAAGACAAGAGCTGGTCAAATAGAGCATTTGATTTATAAGGCAGGAATACCTTGAGTACCAATACAGAATGCAATCAAGGCAGCTACAGGCAGCCTTTGAACCAATGACCGATGATTTCACTTTACATGTCTTTGTTTTCCATCTCCAGAAAAGCTGAGAAAAAGCCCAGTGCTAATAGACACTGTGTTGCAAAAAGAAGGGATCTAGCACCTGAAGACCTAAGTAGATGTGACAGACTGTATAGAATTAAATTATATCTGGGCAGATGGATTCCCAGTTGACAGTGCTGTCCACATAAAATGGCGTGGAAACTAACAAAATTCCACACAAGATTTGCACTGAGACATAAATGAAAAAAAACCCAGGACCTAAACCTGTTTATATCCTGAATAGTGTGCACAAAACTGTGTCAAATAAATAGCTTGAGACAGGATGGCTGAAAAACCATGAGACCTCCGTAATGATCCTCCTTTCTTCATGATCCTCTATGCTGAGAACTTGGTTTTTGTGCCGAGGCCGACTACTTTCCCCAATAATGTAATAGGCAAACCTTCCTGTCTGCAACAATGTCTCTACAGAGATACTAGCTCTTACTGATCTGTAAAAGGCTTTGATATCTCCTGGTGAAAAATGGCGTACATGCTAGGTATATAATCTTCTTATAGAGTGACAGTGAATGAACCCACGCATTAACCAGGAGAGCTGGTTATTAACCATCAGACCACCTTTTCTTGCCTGCTTTGTGATAGGTGTGAAATACTCCAGTTCGTGTGTCCGTGAATACATGCATGAGAGAGAGGGACAGAAAGAGAAAGGCAAAATGACTATGTGCATAAGACATCTCAATGAAAACTACAACAAAATCAATCTGAGTTGCCAAGAGACCTAATGTTCTATTATGATCAAAATAATGTCAAAGTAAATCGAGAGGTCAAGCAGCAGCAGCAAAAATTCATCACCAGTCAGGGTACAAAGACCAAAAATTAACTCTTGAGAATACTGAGAATACTGTTTCCCAGTGCAGAGGACATGGACCAGACTGAGATGAAGCCAAGAGATGTTCTTTGAAAGATACTGCCACATTAACAGTGTTACAATCACCAAAAAAAAAAAAAAAAGAAAAAAAGACAAAAAGACAAAAAGAAAAGATTGAATATTACATGGCCACATGCTAGATCTTCTACTAGTAGCAGATTTTTTTCTTAAAACTGGACTGATAATTGTTTTACTTTGTGTCATTATTAAGACGTTCCCCACCATCAAAGAAAGATTAACAATGTGAGAACCAAGTGGGATTAGAGAACGAAGAAAAACTGTAACTGTTTAGACCAAAGATTTGGCAAAACATAATAGTGCTCTGAGGTGTTGGAACATAAAATGCCAAAAGTATTTGCAGCTTGAGAATTTTGACAGGCTCAAGATTTGGAATTAGAGAATTGTTAATGTTGGCAGCTGTTTTAGGGGGCAACTAACTCACAATGATCCTAATTTTGTTCTCAAAGTGGGATGAGAACAGTTCACAAAGTTCTGTTGATGGAGGAAGAGCCAGATTAGTCAGCTTCCCTGCAATAAAAAGTTACAAGAAAGCAGGGCAGTCTGCCCGTTCAGCAATTAAGTTGGAATAATAAGCAGATCTGGCTTGTTTCAAAACATCTCTGTACACATTTATATAGTACAAACTTGCAAGTGTACATGCAGACAAGAAGTCCTCAAACAGCATCTAACTTACATCCCAGAACACTCACTTTTGAGTACATCTTCCAAAATGAAGTGTACAGAATTGGTATGCCCTTTAGGACATTATGAAAATGGTTAAGTTATTTTATATTTAAGAGAAAATCTGGAACATCCTGAAGCAATCAGTAGTATAAAAGGAAGCTGCTTTGGTCTGGCAGACAACTATAGTCAGCTAAAAATTAGTGGAAAGCAAAGCTATCACAAACCTTATTTAAGTTTTACTCAGGTTTTATTTCATTAAGTGGTTGAGAGGCGGGGTATTGTTTGTTTTGGGGTTGTCTTTTCTTGTGTGAGTGTGCATGGGTTTTGTTTTTTTTTGTTTGTGGGGGGTTTTTTATTTGTCTAAGAATAAATGGCAGTAATAAGTAAAAAAGAAGTAGTGGCAATTAGCACTGCCTTCAGAATTTTTATCTACAAAGCCTCTAATCAGTTATCATTAACTGCAGATGGCTATCCTCCAGGTGAAGACACCAAGTCAGTGAAAATTAGGTCTTGATCCTACATGTATTAAGTATGGCTTTAGACTTCACACACAAAATTATAGTCTTTGAAGCCAATGGAGTAAGTGTGATGTGAACAGCTAAACATTCAGAGGAAAGTGGTCCAGAAGTGAGCATATTTCCTTTGCCTCCATGTTTAAATTTGATGAATGCAGCCTTTGGTAAAGCTACTGAAAGTTGTATTCATGGCAGATAGATCACAGAGTACAATGTTGTTCTTGGAGTTAAGTCTTAGAACGGGACATTTAAGATTTGGGGTTTAACTGTATAGTCCAAGATCTTTCCTAAACTGCCTTCACATTCATACAGGTTTTGTCTTGTTTCTCTTACATTTTTAATATATTAATTACTAACAGAGAATTCTTCAGTGATTTCTGCATGATGAAGAAGAGGATAAGATGGTGCAGTTTGTTCTATTTTAGGGAACTGAGCAATTTGCTTCACCCTCAATGCCTTCAGTGTTTATTTTGGTAAGATTAAAGACAGAGTGCATATGGCAGTAATTCTGGTATTCCTTCTTGTGGATGAATCATACAGAACATTCGGAAATCATATTACTGTGTAATTTATTATCAGAAAGGGTCATAAGCAGCAAGTGATAGAAGTTCAAACTCTCAGTAAAAGCAGGAGATTATATGGTATTGTGGAACAGATATGATGGGGGTCATCAGGTGCAACACCATGCTCAAGCAGGGACACCTACAGTCAGTTGCCCAGGACTGTGGCCCATCAGGTTTTTCATATCTCCAAGGATGGAGACTTCCCCACCATCCTGGGCTACCTGTGCCAGTGCTCTGTAGCCCTCACAGTAACAAAGAGTTTCTGGGTGTTTAGATGAAGGCTCCTGTATTTCAGCATGTGCCCATTGCCTCTGGTCACTGGGCACCACTGAAAAGAACCTGTGCCTCTTTGCACTGTCCTTTCAAGTATGTACATATACGAGTGAGATCCCCCTGAGCTTCCTCCTCTCCAGGAGGAACAGTCTTTTAGTCTTTCTTCATGTTCTTCTTGGCTGGATTATCTCTAGTATGTCCATCTCTCTTTTACTGGGGAGTCCTGAACTGAAGTCCAATCAGTTTTTAAAATAAAATTATGCCAAATAGTAGCTGGTTTTCTGTTAATTAACAGAAATTGATAATGTAACTTTAAGTGATGTTACAGAGAAGAGTTCTGAGGAAAAAAAGCGAGAGCAGCAAGAAAGCTGTTATCAGGGACTGTGCATGAGTGAGCACAGCTGCATTCCTTAGCTCAGCTACCTGAATATTTTGATCAAACCAAACCCAACTGCATAATTTACCATCTATATAACTCTCAACTTTTTGTAAGAGTGTCAGTGCTCACTTGTGTGAGAAAGAGGAATTAAAGCCAACTGCAACCAGCCCCACTCTGCAGGTCTAACAGGATACCAGAAGTGGTATATAAGCAGACAAGAGGAAGATGGCAACAGCCAGTGGGCAAGTCAACACCAGAATCTACAACAAATTGTGAGAGGAGCTGTGTGTTGAATTAATCAGTTGTTTTTGCAATGCTTTGGAAGGAAAAATACAAAATCATTTGTGTATCTGTTGAGTGGAAAGAAAGTGAGTACAGAAGGGTCCAACAGACTATGAGATCCTAGAACTGAGTCTGTCCTAGAGAGTTGCCTGCTATTTTTTAGAATACATCTACATGTCCTATATAATCTTACATAACTAAACCACTTCTCTTCTCTCTTTCTTTCACCAGTATAAAACCGGATCTATTAATTATGAGGCTTTCGAGGAAGGTGTTCTGGTTCCGTGATCCACCGAATAACTGAACTACAAAGAAGAAAGGTACATTCTCTATCAGATCAGCAGGTTTACATGACCTGCTGCACAGCTGTATTAATATTACTCCATGTGGCATAAGGACCAGATAGAGTCTGTCACTTGTGAGGCACAGGAAGAGAGAAGGAGGAATGGGATCACTGTTGGCAATAGCCCACGATTGAGTCAGATTAGGTACAATGCAAAAGGCCATCTTCAAAATAAATGTGTAATATATGTGGTTTCTGATCCTGGCTTGTCCCGTTGCACCCATAAGCACTCCCAGCAGTTTGGATTTTTTATGCTGCATCACAGACCCTGCCTTCCTCAGACAGGTTTATCACAGACAGTTCCATGTTTTGGGCTATGTATTAGCTCCTGCACCACCTCGTATTCTTACACACATATCAGTTCCCCTTTTCAATGACTGGGGAAAACACCTTGGGATAAAAGCAGATTAAGGAAAGAAGACTATGAAACAACAAAAAATAATGTGTAGCTGCAGTTACAGAGAAAAAGGATGATGTCACCAACGTTATTATTAATTGCCTATCCCTCAATAACCTACAGCAATATGCAGAGACACAATCCAAAATGGGGGGCTAGTATTATCATTAATGAGTGAGTTACTCAGACTTGTTACCTTTTCCTCTCCAATCCTAACTACTGAAGAGATCATCTGTTGAAAAGTACTGAGTAATTAGGAGTAAACACAAAGGTCTTGATCTTGCAATGCCCCTTTCCCCTCTTCTGAAACTCAGTAGGAAAACTCCTTTGATGACCTTTAGATGTAATGATGCAATGACAGCCTCATAGCCTTACAGCTATGCTAAAGTTACCTGTTGGGCTGGTGACGTCATGAAAACTTGCTGAACGATCATGGTTCTTGGCCACTAGACATTACACTCAGGAAGGAAAAAAGGGGTCAGTAAAAGCAGCTGAAATCTATCTACAACACTCATCTCTCAGGCTCCTGTTGCACCATTTTGAAAGAAGAGGAAGATACCTTTGTCATTAGGTTTCAGGTATTGACTGGCAACTTCTGAAACACCTACTTCATTCCTTCTGCAGAAAAAAAATCCTTTAGTATCAAAAGGGTCACTCTAAGTGACTTCTCCCTATATCTCTTCATTTTTCCCAAAGCCCAGTTGTGCTACTCCTGTTTCCTATGTGGTTGAACCCAGGTAGGAAAAAGGAATAAATACAACTTAACATAATGCAATTAAGCAATCTACGACAACATTCCCCAAAAAAGGTAATGCTTTCATGATTCATACCAGCAATTCTTGAGCATTAATCTGTGAAACAGTATGAACCTGTTTTTCCTAAAACAAAGAACCCCAGATGTATTCTATAAACTAGAATTTTACTAAAGACTTCATTTTATGTCATCCCTTCTGATTCTTACTCCTTTCAGAGTCAATGGTAGTAGCCACTAGGGATATATGTTGTCAATGGGAAAATTTAAAAACACTTTCCTTTTGCATTCAAATGAAAATGGAAATAGAAGGCAGGGCTGAAAATATGTATTCCTTAGTGTACTTTGGTCTTGTTCTTATTACTTTTGTCTGTCCTTCTCTTTTTGTGCTGCTGGTAATTCTTAGGGGAAAAAAGGCATGCAAAATAAACATGAACTACTTGTCTTTTCACTGACTCTTCTCTTCACATTTATGCCTTATTTTCAGGATAAACAAGAATAAGTCTGTTCTCCAAGTCCTATTGAATTTACCACACTGATCATGATACGGGGATAAAAATGTTGGTAAGTGTCTAAGCACCCAAGATTTGATGTATACTGGTGTTGTGGTGATATTAGTCTGATCTAGGTCACTGTGCAGTTCTTGACACCAGACTTTTATTGCTGAGTCAAGGCCTTCTGAAGTCAGCTTTGTATGAAGGCAGCATTGATGACACCTGAATTTAGGCACTCATGACTTCTGTTAGGTCACTCACTCTACTCCCATGGGCATCTCCTGGCTACATTTTTTGGACAATTTCTTTCAGAATTTCTTGCAGCACTTTCTAGGCTGATATATAAAATTCCAAGTCTGTTTTGAAAGGCAAATCCTCAGAATATGAAACTTTTTTTCAACAGCCAGTGTTTTTTATGAGAGAAATGGAACTGCCACTGCAACTTCTGAGGTTTTATAAGTAGTTGAGTCTGGGTCAGAGATGGATGTGACAGTGTGCAAAGCCTTTTTCCTGCTTCTCAGTCTAAGAGTCCTCTTACATGGATTATTATAATTTCTGCTGCTCCAGGACTGGCAGCTGCCAACAAGTAAGGTCTGGTGCTCTTTAAAGTTTGTAGAGATAATGTTCCTAATAAAAGAGCAAATAATAATTATCTGTAGCTATCTGTGATCATTTCTCCTGAGAAGGGACCTGTAGCTGATTCTGTAACAGACATCTTCTTCCACACCCAAGGCAATTTTGAAAAACACTTCCTTAGGAAGCCCAGAGTTCTATTAACAAACTATTCTATTAATCCGAAGTACAATGCCTTCCAAACTCCTCTGTTGTTCAGAAAGCAAAACACAGATAACTTGCAATTGGTTAGTAGATGACAATTTTAGAATCAAGAAAGTAATTTAAATGAATTCAACTATTTGCCCAGAATACTGAGCATGTGCTCAGTCTTAAAACCATTATCTGCATAATATTAGTGACAGCAAGTGATATTACTCATAGCAGCCAGGATCGTTCATGCCAAAAAAATTGGTTTATTTTGTTGTTTCCCCCTGCTTTCCCTCACAAGGCATCGCTTTAGCTTCTGCAACTCTGAATGCCTGTGAAGACCCTTTGAAAGTTTACTTTCTATTAAATTTACTTGTCTTACTGACATTACTTCTAGGTAGATACATAAACGCAATTAGCAGGCGAGAGAAGCAGTTTAGGGAAGGACAACTGCTTTCTACCTCATTCCACTCACTCAGGCAATTAATGACTTTGAAGATGATTCTGTTGAAAAAGTGATGCAAAACTGGATAGGAGTTCAGTGACTGATGGTCTCCTCAAAGCCTTAGGAAGTCAGCTTCAACAGAAGCAGCTGAGATTGTTCAAGATCTCAGCAAATTCACTGTTTGCTTTATCAGGTACGTTACCCAGCAGGGAGAAACACAGTTTCCAGGCAAGATAAATGTTAAATAAAGCAGTTGTAGATACTGACACTATCTGGTTATCCAATTTCAGACAGGTTGCCAACACTTCACTGAGTGACACAGAGCTCTGTATACTACTGCAAACAGTATCTCAAGACAGGTAGTCAAGGCATCATCTCACAGCACAGTTTTGCCCTTACTGTGATTCAGGATGAGCTTGTTGCTCAGCAACTTTCTTGTCAGCATCCTGATGTCTTAATAGAGGAGGCAATAGCATCCACTGGAAGATAGAGACACAGTTGTCATTGTGCTGCTGGAAGCTGCTTCAGAGGCGGCTCACCATTTTCTCTCCCAACTTTTGAAAAATACAGATGGGGTCTGAAACTGAGCCACTGATGTGTGTGTAGCAATGAGGTAGACAGATGAGCTAAATCTTTTTGTAAATCTCTGAAAAAGTCAGTGGGAAAAGAAGGCAAAGGGAATGTGAACTCCTAACTTCATGTTTATCCCAGTTTGCCACAGTGTGAACTTGTGCCTGTCTTCTTAGCTGTTCTTCGTAGATGGTCTGCTCCTGTTCCAGCTTTCACAGAGGAATTCTTTCTAATTATTTGATCTGAAAGCCATGGTCATCTTCTTTTCCTCCAGAAACCAGGATTGGGACACCTCATAGTTTTTCTTATTCAGTTCATGGCTAAAATACAACTTGTGATAGTATCTGCAATCACACAGTCCTATTCCAGGTCTGAAGGAAGAAGCATGAATCACACCTCTATCTTTGAACTGGTAAGACAGACACAACTGTGGATAAGCTTCATTTAATCAGATCATAGCTGTGTAATGTCTCTTCTACCACTCATATCTTCTGGCAGAAAAGACCGCATGTGGACATTCTTAGTCTCACTAGAAAAACATCCTTAGCCAAGTCAATCCTTAAAGGCTGCCAAATATATAAATCTTACACCAGCAAATGTAAAAATCCTACTCAGACAGAAAATGCAATTAATGGGGAAGCATCACAGACAGAAGACAGAGAGAAGAGAAGGTCAGCCAACAAGGACACTCCTGCTGGAATGCTTCACCAGTGTGCTGTTCCTGTGCTCTGGAATATCCTGCTCTGACAGAGGCAAACACTACTTTGTTAGAACTGAGTTTACACTGACGCTAAAGAGGCAGAATAAAGATCCAAGTTCTAATTTACATTTCACTCACTTTTGTGGTGAACTTATTTCGCTTCTGTAAATAGTTTGAATTTAATTTTTTAATGACATTGTAATTTATGAACCATGCCATTAAAAGACAACACTTTAGCTGTGGATGACATTGTTTATCCTTTAGGGGAACATTTGTTGCATTAGCAATAATATACATAGCCAATGTGTTTATGAAACAAGTACCAACTTTGTCTTCATGTTCAGGAAGATTTACTGGTTCAAATTTACAGATTGTTGTCCTAAGTGTGAAAACAGTAGTTTGCACGTCACATGATATATCCATCTGCTTTTACAGCAACGTATAAGCACAACAGTTGTGAATATACTCCGGATTTACAACACTACTGAGGTCTTCTACAAAGAGATACATATAAAGCTGTCACTTCCCTGACTATGTTGTCTCAAGTTAGAGAATTTTGACGCAGAACATTGCTAAGTCTAAAAAAGTCCTGGTTTTCTGTCAATGGGGAGAGACATAGGGCCCCAAATAGGAAAAAGCTTTCCTGGAACTGAATTTTAAGTATTCATTATAATCCCTTGTCTTCAGCAGCAGCTACAACTGGCAGTCTTAGGGCTGACTTTTTTCTCGCTTGTCAGATTGATGGAAGGAAAGATGTGAAGGAAGAGATCCGTAAAAAGTGAGTTTCCTAGAAGCCTGCAATGCCAGTGAAATCATAAGAATGCTAATGTTTAAAGAAGCCTGAACATTTTGGAACAAAGCAGTACATGGACTTTATCAATTTGATGTTTTAATGAGAACAAAAATGCCACCACTAGTTTGCCAAGCCAAAATTTCTCTATTTCTAAGAATACCATTGACATATCCTTAGATACAATCAAAGAAACATCTGCTTTGTTTCTACTCTGATGCTGCTTCTGCTAGAAACCAGGGCTGTATTTTAAGATATGTAAAAACTGACATAAAACTAAGTCAGCTTCCAGGTAGCTTTTGTGAGATTACATTTAAATCCACCAAGGTCTATTTTGAACTGAAACCAATAATCAATGTAAGTCTTTGGGGCCTCTAATGAAGATTATCTAGAATTCAATGGATTAAATAAGGGGGACTCTCCAATCTGTTTCACCATCCAAATCATTAATTTGTCAACCAAAACCGTGGGATATGCCATCCAAAACATTGTAATATTAATGTATGCTTCCAGACACAGACAAAATATGGCATCCAGCAAAGTATAAGCAATCTAAGGACTGAAGGAAACAATGCTTTCAATGGTGTTAACAATTACACTAAGTATTTTGGCACAAAAAAACACAATGTGAAGTTACATTTCTGAGAGCATTTCCCAGTAAAATGCTATTAACACATCTGATCCTTGAGCTATTTATCCCAGGTTCCTTTGCTGGAAGCCACAGATTTGATCATTTTCATAGAATCATAGAATAGTTTGGGTTGTAAGGGGCCTTCAAAGGTCAGCTAGACCAACTGCCTGCCATGAACAGGGACATCTTAGACTAGACCAGGTTGCTCGGAGACCTGCTCTGTCTACTCAGACATTTCCCAGAATGTTCCCACTTTTTCTTACAGTCCTTCATACCAGTGGGTGACAAAAATGAAAATCAGTAAAACATTTAATGACAATATACTAAGCAAAAATACTTGCACTTAAGTCTTAGCACTCTTGTTTCATAGAAAATACAGAGAACACAAGTGGCAAGTGGTAAATATGGCATCAGCATCAGTTCCTGATGAATTAAATATTGAGAAGTGACAGCAGTATGAGCAAATTTTCATTCCAGACAATTGCATTTACATGCATTATGCATATTCTATGCATTTTGTAAGAAATTCTTGTTTTAAAATGCTTTGTGCAGTGTTCAGGGCTTAGGGGGTTGATGACACTTAAAAAAAATCATTAAAACACTGTCTTTTTCACTAGCCTAACTGTGAAATCTAAAAGCAGTACTGTAAAGTTCCACCATGGCTGAAAGCTCCTTTCCCAAAAATGAACAAGGTGTTTAAAATCCCCAACTTTTCATGTCAGACCTCTGGGTTCCTCCTATGAGAGTGGGAATTCAATGCTGAGATCCTTCGCGTACCTCTGAACACCAGAACTGCGAATATAGAGGTGTACTGGGTCTGGCTGGGATGGGTTCTTTCCCCACAGCAGCCTCACCTTGCTGTGCTGTTGGTGACTGGTGAGGTGCTGGTGGTGCTTTGGCTGCCTCTGAGCAGCCCTGGCACAGCACCAGCACTGTCTCCCCAACATTCTGCCTCCTCCCTCACACCAGCAACTGGTAGGTGTACTGAAGCCCTAATTCCTGGGAAGTGGTTGGATATCACCCGCATATGCATCTTTTGCTTTCCTTTGCTTCCATGCACAACCTTTGCTTTTGTTTTATTAGACTTCCTTCTTAAACCCATGGGTGTTTTCTCCATCTTATTTTCTTCCTGCTGAGGAGAAGAGTGATAGAGAAGCTTGGTGGGCATCTTGTATCCAGCCAAGGCCATCCCACCACAGAAAGGTCCTGCTGCCATCAGTGCAGCTCTCAAAAACTGTGAATCAGAATTATTTCCAAACTATCTAGAATTCCTTTCTCAAAAATAACACACTCACACTACCATTAATTACAGGCACTACAATGATTAAATGTAAGGGTGACTGCTGGAATAAGTTACCATCCAGAAAACATAGAATTTACAAAGCTCTTGAGAGTAGGATTTTTATTGAAAAAATCACTTAGAAAAGAGACAATCAACTTAGCATGGACAACAGTAAGAGAAAGAAGAGTAGTTTTGATGGTATTTGAACATAGACAACAAATGCCACTAAAATGTCAATACATGCAGAGTTATTGTATTGCGCTCATCAGAATATCACTTTTTATTTCAAGTGTAAAAAATCATTACATTTTCCTAGATATTGTGACATCAAAATTCTCAGTGAGGATCAGTGTTGAGAATTTCACCTGTGACTGACTTTAACACTGTTCAAAAAAAAGGTACTAAGTAAAAACACCGACTACATGTATTTGCTAACAGTTGACCATTTAATGCTCACCTTGCATGCAGGGCCATTGTCCTTTCCTTGATCCTTACACAATATTGGCAGAGTTCCTCTAGCTGTTGCACAGGTTTAATGTACAAAAATGTATACAAAATTATTTCATATAGACAAAGGACTATGCTAGGTGTTTCTCAGAAACTTGATCTCTGATTGGCAAGATGTCCAAGCTCTAATAAAATACTTTGTTCACTTCAGTGTATATTTTCTTAAAGACCAGAAAGACGCAACAAGGAGGGTGGTATCTAAGTCAAGTGTATGCAGTTACCTGCATATGCATGAGAGTAAATCTTAGTCAAAGTTAAAGTAAATATAGGGTGAAGAACTGGACACAAATCTTTTTGAAGGTAGATTAAGAAATCTTTTCTACATAGTGTAATGTCAGATAGCAAATTAATATATGCTTTCAGAAACACTTAATAGAAATTAGAAAGAAACTAGATAGATGAGGTTCTTGATCAGGCACTACTTTTAACATGCAGAACTTCAGGGGCACTGAAATTACACATATCTTTTTTCGCTGTATCTTCTAATCCATATTTCCTGTACTAATGAGGCCACCTTTGTACTTTTGTCAGCACAGCAGGCTCCAGAGTGAGTTGGAGAGAGAAATATCGTGTATCCTCGCCTTTCACTCATCTTGAAACAAACCACCAACATGTTTTTCTCCATTTAAAACCATCTTGGCAGCAGATTTCTCCTTTGTTCTAGATGTTCAAGTCTTTTCTAAAATTACCAGTTTTCATACAAAATCTCTCTAAATATTTGATGCTTTCTTTGATTTGCAAAGGAAAAACTCTTGTACTTGTCATTGTCACTTTCCTTTTGAACAGCTTCAGGTTTCATTTTCCCTTTTGATTACTACAACCTAATCTGATATTTGGAAGGTGAGGGCCAAACCCATTCACATGCCTTAGCACTGCTGATTATGTTCTTTGTCTCCTGAGTGTTACTCCTGGGTTGCCACGTACCTCCTAGACAATTAATGAGCTTTCACTCTTTCGCTCTTCCTACGTCCTTCTTTCCCTACCTTTCCCTTTCTCCCCTCTTCCACCAAGAACAACTACAACACTAATTGAAAATCTCACATGAAAAGAAGAAATCTGTACTTACTCTTCACCATAGGCATTTGATGGAATGCTACTTTTTCAGTTTCCCTTTTCCATACTTGAGGAAGGAATTCTTTTCTTAAGAGCCTAGGGACACAGACTCTATATTCTGATTTGCACCTCTGGGCATTACCAGGCTGGAAGTATCGATTATTGGAACTTAAATTATTGACAAAGTCATACTTTTCAAACACCTATGTACCTACCTCTAGGTGTAAGTACTTCTGGGGAAGAGACCATGGCCCTAATTTAGGGATAAGCAATAGTTTTTGGAGAACTGGAATCAACAGCTTTCTAGAACTGGAAGCAATATTTGGAGAAAGAAAAAAAATAGGATCCTATGCAGTTTTAGGGGTTTTTTTTCACAAGTTTTAGCTTTTTTGTCTTGAAAACAAAGAAATCTTACTGTACATTTCCTCACAGCTAGGCTTTACTGAAAAAAAAGTTTCTCAGTTTTCCCCTAAGGGATCTTATGCAACCACAGATGCTATGAAAAACAGAATCTAAATGAATGACTACGTGCTAAATGAGATGTGCAATTACAGATAGCTCTGATATCCTGTAAACATATAGGCTCAAAATGGTTCTGGCTCCAGCTGCACTATTTTGAAAACACATTCCCGGTATCACCTAAATAAATGCTTTGACCATTAGAGTGGAAAGGGTGACACTTCAAATCGTGTTTGGATACAAAATTTAAAAAGCTTAAAAACTGCTCACCAGAAGGAAGACACTTATCCGGAGCATAGGACACATTTATTTTGCATAAGTGCACCAGATGACAGGAGCAGTCTAAGGCATTTTACAAGTGGTTTAATAGAAGAGACAGCACATACGATACACTCCATCATTCTGAACTCACATAAAGGAAAAGACAAAAAAACACAAACAAAACTTCCCATAAACCTCTTTCTTCATTATTCATGAGGGCCATATACAGTGACTTACAATTTGCAGACATTAAGTTGTTTTTTTTTTTTTAACTGTGGCATCTTAGAATCACTTGTCAGGTCACAATGGCTCTGATCTTTTAGCGCTTTTAACCATTTTATAATTCAGCTGGTATATAAGATGCAGTGGGGCATTTCTTAGTCTTTATGGGATTAAAGTTTGGCTTTAAACCTATGATTTTATTCTGCCAGTGATACAATAAATGAACAAGACAGGTAACATGATAGCAGTGGGAAACTTTATGGACAAAGATCAGTCCTGGAAAGGATGACACACTTTCAGTGATTCAGCCCTGAGAATCAAAAACCCTTTTCAAAGTGAGAAAATAAAAATAAAAGCTCAGTTACAGTGGTCTTACAGGATGGAGTGCTTACTCCAAGCTTTATCCTGGCAGCTGTCAAGCTGTCATCAATTAACATTGATGAAAATGCCTACAGAACCATAAAGTATTATTATGTGTACCAGAATTCTTTTACCTGTATAACATGATATATTAGAGCAATTTGGATATGAAATATTTCTATATCACTACAATAAATCAATCTCACATCATGAAGTGATGAAGGGAAGTGCTAGAATTACTGCCAATGCTAGTACTACTAGAAATCAAAATGTCAGATTCTATACGCTCAATAGCTCTCTCTTCTGTACCCATTTAAAATTGTAAAGAGCCCATAAGAACCAATGAAACATCCATTACAGACACTATTACTTAAATTGAAGATTGTCAAACAGTAGCAAACTATTCTTTTAAAAGGTTGGTGACTTCAAGAGACAAGAACCAAAATAACACGTCTGCTAGCTCTAAAATGCAACATGTCCTGTGCACCATATTACAAACACAAGATAGCCTAAACATATTTTTTGAATGGGCTACATACTTTTTGTCACAATAGCCTTATGTCACTCGAACAACTTAAAAATAAAGGAAAAAAAAAAAGCAAGAAATGACAAAATGTGCTTTTCTGTGGCTTCTACTCATGTAAGGACAAAGGTAGTATTTCAACAAAAATCTATACATCCAGATGCCGCCTGCTCTAATACTTGACCCATGTGGAAAGATAGAGGAATTGGGGTTGTTTAGTCTACAGAAAAGAAAACTGAGGGAAGAAATGATAACAGTTTTCAAATCAGCTTCACTGAAGAGGTGAACAAATTGTTCATGGCTAGGGAAGATGGAACAGGAAAGAATAGTTTCTGCTGTACATTTCTGTTGCACATCAGGACCCTCTCCTGACGTTGCACCTTTTTATTTTTTTAATAGAGACGTTGTCTCTGTGCAAAGCCACAGTGCGTTCAGTGCAGTTCTCAGCACGCTGTATCCAGTTGGTGCAAAGAGCTTGCAAAGACCTCCAAATTCTTCAAGATAGCTATGAATAATTAAAGCAGAAAAATAAAGCATTCATAACAGGTTTTTACATATCCCCTAGTTTCATTGCAAGGATTTCTTCCTTCTCACAGCTAGCACAAAGTTTACTGTTTGTTTGGCTTTTGTGTACTTCCAGTTTGATAGTCATGGCATCAAACTCCTACAAAAAGAACATGTACTTCTTTTAGCATCAGGAAGAGATTTTCTGTGTAAAATTGACTTTTCACTGAACATATTAAGTTTCTGCCTCTTTTCAAGATTTCCTCTTTAAACATTGTTTTATCTTCTTCCAAAAATTATTTAGCAGCATCACCAGTATGCATAAACTTTCCAAGATAATGTAAACCAGATCCCGTCTCATCTTCTCATCTTGCTGTTTTTAAATATCTTCAGTGCTATCAAGCACTCCTTTCATTCTTCCTGCCTCATACTGCCATCTTGTACATGGATGAAACATATTTACAATTCAATAAACAGGGAAGTCATCCTTGCAAACACCAGCATGTTTACTGCGAGAGAGAGAAAGGGAACTCTTGGGAGTACTGTGGACAGATAGTGTTGTTCAGCATGCCTACACCTTCATACACTGGGTATTAAGGAGTATTAAATTAAGCAGCCTCTCAGCCAGATCATCTATTTTGCATCTTCCCAGCTCCTTGCTCATTCTTCTGCACCTCCTGGTTTGAATCAGTGTACTACTCTGACTGAATTGCTCTGAGACAATACAGTCTCCTCAGCCAGCCTTGGTCTTCTTTCAAACTCAAAACTTTGAATTAGCCTTGGCTCCACCTTTTTCCTTATTTCTTTCTACATTCACCTAGTGACCCACATGCATTTGAAGTATCAAAAATGTTCTGTCCCACGCATGCCAAATCTAAAAATACTTCAAATTAAAAAACTAAAAGATTTAGGTTAGATATTAGGAAGAATTCTTTATGGTGGGGGTGGTGAGGCACTGGAGCAAGCTGCCCAGAGAAGCTGTGGCTGCCCTGTCCCTGGAAGGGTTCATGCCCAGCACTGGCTGCCAGCACTCTTGTGTTGTAGGCATTGGTCAGCTGGACAGACCACCTGAAAAGCACACAGTGAAGACATTGTCTGTTCATGGACAGGTGCACTCTTTGCTGCCCAAAACCAGCTGGACAGCCAGGCCCAGAGAGTGGAGGTGAATGGAGTTACATCCAGCTCGTGGCCAGTCACAAGTGCTGTTCTCCAGGGCTCAGTGTTGGGGACAGCCCTGTTTAAAATCTTTATCATGGTCTGGATGAGGGGATCAAGTGCACCCTCTGTCAGTTTGCAGATGACACTAAGTTGGGCAGGAGTGTTGATCTGCTGAGGGTTGGAAGGCTCTGCAGAGGGATCTGGGCAGGCTGGATTCACTGGCTGAAGCCAAGTTGATGAAGTTCAACAGAGGAAATGCCAGGTCCTGCACTTGGGGTCACGACTTCAAGCAGTGCTACAGGCTGGGGGCAGAGTGGCTGGAAAGTGGCCCAGCAGAAAAGGACCTGGGGGTCCTGGTCAACAGAGGCTAAATATAAGCCAGCTGTGCCCAGGTGGCCAGAAAGGTCAGTCACATCCTAGCCTGTATCAAAAATCATGTGGCCAGCAGGACCAAGAGATCGTCACCCTGTACTGGGCACTGGTGAGGCTGCACCTCAAATTCTGGGTTCAGTTTTGGGCCCCTCACTATAAGAAAGACATTGAGGTGCTGGAGTATGTACAGAGAATGTCAACAAAGGCAGGGAACAGTCTGATGCACGGGTCTGATGAGGAACAGCTGAGGGAGCTGGGGATGTTCAGCCTGGAGAGAATGATAACCAAGGGGAGACCCAATCACGCTTTACAACAACCTGAAAGGAGGCTCTAGCAGGTGGGGGTCAGCATCTTCTCTCAAGTAACAAGCCTTAGGACAAGAGGAAACATCCCTAAACTGTTTCAGGGGAGACTTAAGTTGGATACTATGAAAAATTCTTTCATGAAAAGGGCTGTTAAGCACTGGAACTGGTTCTCCAGGGAAGTGGTAGAATCACCACCTCTGGAGGTATTTAAAAGACATGTAGATGTGGTGCTTAGGGACATGGTTTAGTGCTGGGCTTGGCAGTGCCGGACTAATGGTTGGCCTCAATCACCTTAAATGTCTTTTCTCACCTGAACAATTCTATGACTCTGTGGCTACTGTGTCTACTACTTGCCAGCTGAGGCACAGTCTGAAGCTGAGCGGTTCGGCAGCCATGCAGTGCACATGCGGCAGTGCAGAGCACACTCTCCCTTGGGCACTGCACCTGAGCTCTGGGCTGGCTCTGCAATTCTCTGTGCAAGCACTATGCCACACACCCAGAACCACAGCGCTGCTGAGTTTAAGCTCGAGTTTGTTTACATAAGCCACTGACAGCCTCCTGCTTGCAGTTTATTGGCATCTATTACAACTTTCATATGCTGGCACCCGAGAGGTCACAAAATTTCAGTGTGTGCTACAATTTGCAAATTTTCTAGGGACTGCAGCAGCAACACCATTTGAGACAGGTCCTGAATACAAATGATTTTCTAGCAGAGAAAGTAACAGGTAATTTGCTAGACTGGGATCTCTCTTTCCCATCTTGGTAGATAATGGCTTGGGAGAAATGTTTGTGTTTGATGAAATCCTTTAATGCTGTTGTTTTTTATTCAAAGTCCTGGGTGCAAGCCGATGTGGGTGCCAAGCACCTCCACTGCTGACACAAACGAACCCAAAAGTGTTACAGGTGCCTCACAGGCTCTTGTTTCTACTCAGTACATTAAATACAGCAGAGATCCAACGATGCACTCCCAAAATCACAGAATCAGAGAACTGGTCAGGTTGGAAGGGAGCACAGCAGGTCATGTGGGTAGTCCTAGAGCACATGGAACAAGACTGTGTACAGATGGTTCTTGAGTACCTCCAAGGAGGGAGACTCTACAGTCTCTCTGGGCAATCTATTCCAGTGCTCAGTCACTCACACAGTAAAGAAGTTCTTCCTTGTAATTAGGTGGAACTTCCTGTGCATCAATTTCTGCCTGTTGCCTCTTGTCCTATTGCTGGGCACCACTCAGCAGAGCCTGGATCCATCCTCTTGACACCTTTCCATCACATACTCATAGACAATGACATGGTCCATCTCAGTCATCTTTTCTCTAGTCTGAACATCTCTCTCAGCCTTTCCTCATAAAAGAGATGCTCCAGTCCCTTTCTTGCACTCTGCTGGACCCACTCCGGGAGCTCCACACCTCTCTTATGCTGAGGAGCCCAGAACTGGACAGAGCGCTCCAGATGTGCTCTCACCAGGGCTGAATAGCAGGATCACCTCGGTCGACCTGCTGGCAATGCTGTTCCGAATGCAGCCCAGGATAGCATTGCCCTTTCCCACAATGGCACACTGCTGGCTCAACCCCTTGCACGTTTACTGTTTTGGCTACTTCACCCGCACGTGGGACCTTCCTGGGCACACGGCCTGGCCGAAGCCGAAGGCTGGGCGGCCGGGCCCCTCTCAGGCACTGCGGCTCCCGGTGGGCGAGGCTGACCCCGGGGAGGGCACAGGGCTTCCCACCGCCCATCGGGAACGTGCGCCGCGACCCCCCCGCACTGGCACCCGCCCCACATCCAGCCTGGGGCCGGGCCTGTCCTGGCAGCCCCCGCACCCGGGCAGCGCCGGGACCGCAGCTCAGCAGGGACCGCAGCTCAGCAGGGCCCGCGCCCGCCGCCCCGGGCAGGTCACCGCTCCTGCCGGGATGGGTGACGGCTTCTCCAGGATAGGTGACCGCTCCCCGGGATGTGAGCAATCCGCTCATGGGATGGATGAGCCATCCCTGCGATGCTGACCGCCCCCCGGCACTGATGACCGCTCCCCGGAGCCCCCCGCCCCGGCGCGGGAGGAGCCGCCCTTGGCGGCGCAGGCGCCGCAGCGCTCGGCCGGCGCCATGGCCCGCGGGGCGCTGCTCGGTGCCGTGGCCTGCCTGTGCTTCCTGGCCCCGGCGGCCGAGGCCTTCAAGAGGAGGGGACCCAGCGTGACAGCCAAGGTGACTCTTGCCCGCCGGGAAGGCTCGGGCCGGGCCGGGCGGGGCCCTCGGCGGGGGTGTCCCGCGGCCGTGCAGGGGGAGCCGGCCGCCCTCTGCCCTGCCCCGCTTCCACAGCCGGCCCCGCGCCGCATCCCGGGCACAGACGGCTTGGGGCGGGCTTGGGCAAACGCCAGAAATTCACCGTTTTATTAGATTTTTTTTTTGTTGGTTGGTTGGTTACTTTTAACCCCTTTGGGCATGCCGCCTTTCTGTAGGCGCTGGCATACCGCAGAGTTCGGGCCAGCACAGCCTGCCCCTGGCTTGCAGAAGTGGAAACTTTTACATTCCTCACCCCACCAGCGCTGCTGCGGCCTCTCCTGCTGCCAGAGCAGCTTGGGGCTGCTGGTGCTGCCAGCCTGCCCCGAGCAGGCGGGGTTTGACTGCGCTGGGGCTCGTCTGTGCCTTGGGGTGTATTCACTCTCCCCTGCCCTCTTTGCTGAAACTCCTGGAGAGGATCCAGCAGAGGGCTACAAAGTTGATCAAGGGAGTGGAGCATCTCTCTTGCCAGGAAAGGCCGGGGGAGCTGGGCCTGTTCAGCCTGGGGAAGGGCCTGAGAAAGTACCTTATCAATGTCTATGAGTAGCTGAAGGGAGGGTGCCCAGAGGATGGACCGGGCCCTGCTCGGTGGTGCCAAGCTGATGCACAGAAGTTCTGCCTAAATATGAGGAAGAACTTCTTTACTGTGCAAGTGACTGAGCACTGGAACAGGTTGCCCAGAGAGGTTGTGGAGTGACCGTCACAGGAGATATTCAGGAACCACCTGGACACAATTCTGTGCCATATGCTCTGGGCTGGCCCTTTTTGAACAGGGAGGTTGGCCCAGATGACTCGCTGTGTTCTTTCTACTCTGACCCATTCCGTCTTTGCGTGAAGCTCTTGGTACTGAGAGCAGTTTGCTGCTCCTTGTTTCCCACTGCCTTGTGCCCGGAGGAGCGGTGCATGCGGTGCCTGCGAGGCACTGCCAGCAGAGCTGCGGGCCGGGATCCCTTGGGGCTCAGTGCTGCAGGGCCCCTGGGCAGGCATGATAAATGGGCTGTGTGCCTGTGGCACGCGTGGCCACTGCAGATGGCACTGCCCAAGAGATGGACTTATGGGCTGTGGTGCCTGATGATGGGATGGGGATGCACCTAGTTACTGCAGCATGCCAGCATCTCTTTCCAAAAATTGTTTGTTTGGTGCAGGAGGTGGGATGTTTAGTGCAACTTTGGATAAAGCAGGAATTCCATGTTTCAGCCCCCAAGTGTCTTTCCACCTGCAGTTAAGAGAGAGTGTGTCCATGCTGGGAAAGACACACTCATTAAAGTGTGACAGGGAAGGGCAGGGGCAGAATTGCTTCCTCTTCTGCATGGCTTCAGCAGCCTAAGCCATGGACTGTGCCTTTTTCTCTGTACTTCATTGCCACTGTTGTCTGCAACTGCTTACAGTTTCATTGCCATGGGTTTCTAGACCACAGATTTGATTTTTTTGGGGGGGGTAAATTTGACCTCCAAATAATCTTCTAGCAATACATTCCCATTAAATTATGCATAAAGTACTTTCCTTCTTCATTCCTTCTGCCTGGGCTATAATTTTATGCCATTTTCTTATTGTTGTGGCACCTAAAGAATTGCAGTGCCAATCTTCCGTGTCCTAGGCAGTGGTAACTTCACAAAGCTCATCAAATCACACCAGTCTCCTCTCTTCCAGTTTAAGTAACTTTCTGTAATTTTTCTTCATATAAAAGGTATAAATAGGTATTCTGTACCTATTGAGCATCTGTGCTGCCCATTTTTCTACATTTTTTTAGGTTGGTTTTATCATTCTGTGATAGAGAAGCCAGAATTACATGCAGCACTCGGGGTGTGAACTCACAATACACATGTAATTATGGTGTAATTATGGCCCATCTCTTTTCTGTTTCTATTTTAATTATTTCTAGTATTTGTTTGCCTTCTCTGACCTTCACAAACCCAAAACCAAACCTTTCACTAAACTGCTCAGGAGGACACCAGATGTATTTTGGCCCCCTTGTTGTGGCTCTACACCATAGTCAGTATTTTTGCATTTATGAGGTTATTACATTATCTGGTCTCCAAGAATAGTGAGATCTTCCTTTCAAAGTCCGCTTTTGTTTCCCTGAATAATTGAATGCTCTTGTCCGTTTTTTCAATTAGCTGTACACCATCTTGTGTAAATTATATATGAATATTTTTATGAGAACCAGCCACTCATACTTTCTTTTTTCATTTCAGTCTTGAAATACTTAAGTTCAAATTGTAAATAAGATTAGATATTTATAAAAATATTAATAAGACTGAAAATTTATAATATTTATTTTCTTTCAGAGTTTTTAGTGAAGAATTTGGTCAGGTGCTTTCTGGGATTCGAAAGTGCTGTATTGACCAGCTCAGTAGTGTCTACATGCTCACTGAATTTCCAGAGAACCTGAGGAAATACACTCACAATGACATGGCTTTTCTATGCAAAAATAGTTTCTAGGGCTACCAGATATTTCCATACTTGGTTTTGTGGCCAAAAATATGTGCAGACACATTTTTAGAAGTACTGGGTTTGCTGCTTAGGTGAGCAGCAGTGCCACATATGAAGCCTTGTGGCTGGACTAGGTTTACAGCATATGATGAACTTGTCTCCGTGTGCTCTGTCAAAGTGTTTGATGTTCCTGCTCTGTGGGATGATTGTTTGGTAGCCTTGGTCGTGTTACTTACATATGCCAATGTATTTCAGGCAGTCCTAGCAGAACATTTCCAAACAAAATGGACAGACAATGGGTTTAGAAAACATAGGAGGGCAATACCCCTTACTTAGATAACACTGGAGGCACAATTCAGAGAGGTTTGTTTATAAAACTCCTAAAGAGTTAGTGAAAGTGTGTTGTTAATACTTTGGGAGCCACACATCTAAGAAGCATGTTATTCAGTGCCAAGGAAATGAATGAGGTGTATCAAAAGGAATTTTATTTCCTTTATAGCGCTTTTATAGCATTAGCCAAAAGTTCAACAGTCAAAACCACATGGAAGATCAAGAAACGGTAGAAATGTTTAGTAGGAGAGCGTGAAAGAGGCATTCATGTTGGAGAGACTGTGGTCATTTATTATCATTATTGGACTAATTTCTTAGCATTACAGACAAGTAATACTTGGTTGAGTGCCACAAGGAACAGCAAATACCACATCATAGGAATACACATTGCTGTTTCCTAGAAGTTGTAATAGCCTTTATGTAACTTTTTCAGAACTTCAAAATGCCTCATTTCCTGACAGCTGTTCCTACTTTCCGTAATTATTGGAACATTTTTGCACGTTCAAATATGCATTCATAGATTCTGAAGTACATTAAAATGCCTTATAATTCATTTGCCTTTTTGAAGTTACCGTTCAGCAACATATACATGGACATTTTTAGGCAATCAGCTGAATCATCTGGCCAGGTTATTTCTCTGTTGGGTTTGAATTCATGTTTAGGAAGGCAGCTGCTTGCTTGAGCCATAGGATTTTCTTCCCACTGTTTGTCAATTCAATGGAATTCAGGCTTTTGTCTGTACATACTGATGCATGGAACAGTGAAGATTATGAGTGGATAGCAAACTGTCATTTGTAGGGAGTGTCAGTACTATAGTTATAGTTCCTTGTTATTTTCCCCCACATTGGAATAGCATTGTTGTTCTTCCTTACTTTCATATTTCATCTTCTCCATTCAGCTTTAAAGACTTAGATGTCTGGGAAAAATCTTCTTGAACATTATCTTCAAACTTGAGATACAGCAGTCCCGCTGAGCCATTAAAAGCAATAAGAATCAAAACATAGTCACCAGTTCTCAAACAGTTCTCTGCATAAGCTGATTTTGGTGGCTCTGAAAGGATTTCTCTGAAACAGCACCCTTAGGAATTGCAGGACACTATTAATACAGGCCAGGCAGAAGCAATTTCTTACCACCTTACTCTTTGAAAAGCTTGGCCGTTTGTTGCGCTCACATCTGTATCACTTTTGTTCCCTTCACAAAAATATTCAGGTGTTCTTTGATGTGAAGATTGGAGACAAAGATGTTGGCAGAATTGTAATTGGATTGTTTGGAAAAGTTGTCCCAAAGACCGTGGAGAACTTCATTGCGTTGGCGACTGGAGAAGTATGTTTGTGGTTTTCTTCCACCATGTACTCAAGTTTGGCTTGGGAAGGCAATGTTTGTTTAATGCTGTTTCAGTTGTGAGCTGTCGATCTTCATTCACTGGAGCCTGTGCAAAAGTGCCATCCCCAAGGCTGTGCACTGGTGTGTGTCTTCTCAGGTCCTCAGTTCACAAGACGTAATTACGAGATGCTGGATATGACCACCTCAGTCTGTCCCTGCCTTGCAGATCTAGCATGTGGAGTTAACAGTGGTCAGATACCAGTCAAATAAAGACAATGCCTTTGATCATCTGAATAATACCTTCTTTGTGGCAGTGCAGTCCAGCTGTGTTTACCTGCACCTCAGTTTAATGTATTTCTTGACAGTATTACATCTCTTGTTGATATATTCTGTGAAATCTAGCCATTCACAACTTGTGTATTTCCATATGATTATATATAGACCTGGGTGTTATATTCATTTAAAGAATTATTTCATTTTCTTAGAGAGGATATGGATACAAAGGAAGTAAATTTCATCGTGTGATCAAAGACTTCATGATTCAAGGAGGAGACTTTACAGCTGGAGATGGATCAGGAGGTAAAATACTTAGTATATTCCAGGTTCCCTTTTCTTTGTTCAAATGTCTGCTGAAAGTATTGGCAAAACAGCATATTCCTTCATTGTTTCTGCTCACATAAATGAGAAAAACCCCAAACCAGCCCACATTTGTTTCAGAGCATCTAGTACTTTTCCAAGCATCTTGTATCCTAAGATGCAGCTGTTTGGATTATCTGATTTATAAGTATGTGTAGCTCTTCCTTTGTCCTCAATTTTTGCAGATAGCTCTTTTCTGTCTGACTTGTCCCCATTCAAGAAGCATGGCTTTGCGCGCTGGGCTGGAGCCGCGTGACCAGCTGAGCTGCTCCTACAACTTACCGTCTCCAAAAGATGGATGTCTCCACCCTTCCCCTGCTCTGGCTTTGTGACAGCGCTCCTTCCCTGAGGCACTCACTGATTGCATGAATAGGTGAACCTATTCAAGTCATCCAGCAGAAGTCTAATCCGTGATGAAACAGTGAAAGCGCGTAGAGGGAAGGCAGGTAGGGAAGGAGGAGGCTGTCCTCTCTGCCCTCAGCTCAGGCTGTTCCCAGGAACCTCTGAAATGTGCTGTGAGAGGGAATTTCATAGCAGGGAGAGAGAAAGAAATTAGAAGATGAGGGTCTTGCCCTCTCCCCTTTTTTCTCTTGCTAAAACTGAAACCATAAACTTGCTGGTGCTGTGAGTCCTGGCTGTGTGTATCACTCCTCACTCCTGAGCCTCCGGAAGAACAGTTCAGTCCACTCAGGAGGGCATTGCCAGCGCAGCATCTCTTGCACTGCACTCATTCTGGCTGCAGATTTCTTCTTTTCCTTTACATGCACATTCTTCACATGCTAGGATTTGAACTGTCTGCCTGAAATGTTAGTGATTTCCCTGCTGGGAGAGAATGGAAAACACAAATTCCTTTTCCTAGCAGTGAACAGTGGGCAAGACCATAATACCAAAGACATAATTTTAGCATTAAGGGTAGGCAGCATTTACTTGCTTGCTGATGTTGTTTATCAGGATAGCATCTGGTGGTGTTGAGAGCAGTGTCCCCATTGTGCTAGGCACTGCTCAAGTAAAGAGTGAGACAGACAGCCTTCTCTTTTCAGAGTGATGGTGGTTTAAATGTGACTGACGTGTTTTCTCTCTGAACAGTTCTAGAAACATCAAAATCTTTATGTTGTGGTTGTACAAATCCACACCAAGTATTTTAGGCTCACTTCCATTTGGTCTTTATATGTTTGTAAACCTGCCTAAAGCAATTTCTTAGTATAAGGGAAAGGTTTAAATACTGAAATGGTCACAAAACATGACAGCCTTATTGTTAATTGCCATAAGTATGTACTTTTTTTAAGCCGAACAGGATGAAGCATACTATTGTTCAGTGGTGTCTGTAAACCAGACCTTTGAAGGTATTCAGCTTGCTTAAATTCAAAGGATAAAGCATCATCAGCTTTAACTATTCTCTCCTTACGTGTGGTGGTTTAGCTTACCTTTACACACAAAATGATTTTAGTTATGGAGTCGCTGATGGTTGAACAGTGATGCTGCTGTGTTTACTCAAACAATGAACCTTCAAGTCCTGAATTCATACTTTGTTTTTCCCATTTCTGAAAAAGGGCTTTTGTTTGGTATTTTTTTTAATGTTTGCTTTCTTATTTTTTTGTCATAGGAAGAAGCATCTATGGAGAAAAGTTTCCTGATGAGAACTTCAAGCTCAAACACTATGGAATTGGATGGGTTAGCATGGCTAATTCTGGCCCAGACACCAACGGATCCCAATTCTTCATCAGTGTGACAAAGCCTTCCTGGTTAGATGGAAAACATGTAGTATTTGGCAAAGTCCTTGATGGAATGGTAAGTGTAAAGCAGTGGTTGACGTGGACAAATTGTGACACATCATATCCCTGTTACCACGGTTCAGAAACAGTTGAGTATTCATCTAATACGTACATGGTAGAAAATGATTGTGAAGAGCTCCAGCTGGATGATTTAGAACTGAAATAGCAGAAATGGAAACCTGTATCATGCTTTTGGCTTTCACAGCCCTTATTTCAGACTGCTAACCACTGAAAACAACACTGACACCTTTGCAGATTACAGATGGAGAAAGTTCAGCTCCTCCTGTCAGCAACACTGTCACCCATTAAATAATTCTGTTTCTACAGGCTAAAATCAAATATTAGTGCATGCTAGTTATGGGTAACACTTTCACTGTTAAGGTCTTTAGAAGCATGTGAATGATATTGATGGAAGGCCAAATAGAATTTTAAGTTAACAAATTGTATTTTCAAGTGATTATACTTTTATTAGTCTGGTTTTCCTTACAGATTATTCCTTTTTAATCTGTGTCTTGAAATTAATGGGGAAAACACGAGCTGCTGGATGGACCAGTTCTTTGAGGAGTTTGAAAATCTAATCAGAACTCTTGCCCCTCACTCCCACATTCATACTGAATTCCGTGTTCATGATCTACAGTAGTAGCTGGAAATTTTTGAGAAGGTATTTAGATTTAAGTTTCAGTTTAGTCAGATTAATGGACAAATATCCAAACCCAAATTGTCAATAGAACTAACTGAATGTAATTAAAAAATATTGATGGCATGGTACCACACTGAAAATCTGTATGTGTGTATTACATGCTAAAGGTAAAAGCAGTAACCAGATTTCTGGAAGCACAGCTATGCTGTACAATTAGAAGAATAATAATGCTTGTCTTTTCTGATCTCTGGACTCACCTTCTGCACAGAGGCCACAGATAGAATCCTGTATGTGCTATCTTAATCACCTGAATGTACATTTTCAGTTGCCCCTTCAAAATGTTTTTGTTGGCTGAAAGATCTTCTAGGAGGACAGGCAGCCTTTCTTGTGCTTCTGTCAACTGTGAGTTACAGAATGGTGTAACTGCTAATGTGGAAAAAAAAGGATGTGGGAAGTCAACAGGGTAAAGGTCTTTGTTCACAAGCTGATTAATAAGCAGTGACATTAGGCGTACTTCGTTGTTTCTGTGGCACCAGACTTCAGTGACTGGAGTTTCTTTGGCTAAATGGAACCTTTCTGTTTGTTTGTTTTTTTGTTTAACAGTCTGTGGTGCACTCGATAGAACTCCAGCCAACAGATGAACATGACCGGCCCCTTCAAGACTGTGTGATTGTGAACAGTGGCAAAATAGCTGTAAAGGAACCATTTGTAGTTGAAGTTGGTGACTGGTGAGACCAACAGTCAGAATGAAAAGTAAATCTTAAATAACTTTCCTTTAATGCCTGTTTTTGACTGATCTCAATTATCCATTGAGTTTTCTCCTCGAAACATATGAGGCTACATTTAGGCAATACTTACCATTTGCCAGATACATAAAAGATATGACCATTTCTATAACAACATGTTGGAGCTGTCACTGCTTGAAATTCAAGACATATCCCACTAAATTCTAGATCTTGCAGAAAAAGTCTTTAATGAAAAATTATAGCAGTAATTCTATTTTTTCAAGATTTAAAATACAGTAATTTTATTCTGTTTGGAAACTTTAGCAATGTTTGTTTTTGTCTTTCCAGCTGAAAATATTTACTATAACAGTACCAGCATTTTTAAAAATTAATAAAAAAAACTAAAAAAAACCTTAAAAAAGACTAAAATACAGAAATGTTTTGAATAAATAAACTTTGATTTCAAATAAATACTTGAGAGCATTTTTTACTCCACCCCCACAAGGTCTTTTTTCTCACCTCAGCTGATTCCACATAATATGCAGGGGGTTTTGCTTTATAGGAGGTAAGGTTGTAAGGTTAGAGTAGAGATGGTAAATTTTCCTAATCTTAACCTGTCAGATGAAGTCCCTGCTGTCTTTCAGAGAACCACAGTATTCAGATACCATCCTGTGATCAAGGACATGCAGCTTTTCTGTCTATTATTAAGATAATCACTTAGAAACTGATTAAAACAAAAGAATCCTTGTTTTACAGCACGGTGAATTTTGTAACACCTAACTGATGTTATTTATTGTAAAGCTCAAATGCTTTTTCTTTAAGTTTTGCTGTAAGTTTGAGAACTTTAGGTTCATTATTTTTGTGATGCTTCGTAAATAACTCTTAAGCTGACAATGGGTAGCTTTCAGAGAAGGTCAGTGTAGGGTAACACTTAAGAGACGGGTACCCGTGTTAAGTTTTTACAGTACTCCCCAGGACAGAGATGTGGATTTTTTCCTGTTGACAGTGTTTTAGGACTCAATATGGAAGAAGCAATGCCAAGATCTGATGAAGGACGCATCCACCTGTACAAGAGGCAGCACACCACTCCTCCCTTTAGTGACTTGTTTCCTGAAGGGTGTCCTGGAACTCATGAGAGGTATCTAGGGCTGAAGTGATTCAGGGTAGGAGAGGCTACTACAGCACAGAGCTTGTAGGTACCTACTGGCATTCTACTTAAAAGGGAACAGGAAAAAGCTGTGGGCAGGGATTTACCCCAGGTTCTCCTGACATGTCATTTGCAGTTACAGGATGCTTCTGCTGGTTCTTCATCCATAGCTCGGGGGTCTCTCCTGAGGATAAATACTGACATTTATTTTCAGAGACCTGTGAAAGGATTACTGTCCTCTTTAAACAGAACTTGAGGAGAACTTGGCAAGGGCCTCTAAATTTGCCTAGTGCTAGGCAATCAAGATCACTTCTCTTTCTACTGGCACTTTAAAGTAAAATTCTCTGAAAAGCAGCACCGGAAAGGCAGGGTTAGCAAGCAGGAGTGAGAATGCTTCAGACTGCCTTGCCCAACCACCCAGCCAGCCTTCTGCCAGTAGCTGAAAGCTTTCCTGGAGGCTGAGCCTGTAGACCTCATACAGTTATGCTACCTGAACAAGTGCTGCAGTCACAGGCCTACCTTTTGTCCAAGTCCCAGCTTTCCGTTCCCCAAACGGCTTCCAAACACATTTAGTAGCTAGAGCAGGCTCCCCATGTGTCTCCAGGATCAGACTGCTGTTTGTGCCCAGCTTTGCCATTGCTGCTTCTGTGCAAAACTCCCTTCTGTTGATGAGCCCAGTGACTTACTAGCTATTCAATTACCCTGATTTTTTTCACCAAGACATACACTTCTGTAAGCCTACCATGTTCAGCTGAGCTAAGAGCTTTAAATGAGCAGACACACAGGTATTTTCTCACACTTCATGGGGAGACATCTATGAGACCCATCTCAGATGACAGAATCTCAGAAAAATTTCAACAGAAAAGCACAAAAAACCCACTGAAGTGGTACATTCATGTCCTAGTAATTTATTTTGTAATGTCCAGTAGCACACATACAAATTTCCAGTTAAATCTGAACATACATATATATGTATCAGTTTTAGTTTGATCATAATCTTAATAATAGTCTTGCTTTAGTTTACCACAGAGTTGTATGTTTTGTGACTTATAAAATGTTAATATATGGAATACAGTCAGCAAGTTGATGTGGAGAGTAAACAAACACACGAGTTAGGTGTTAAAACTGAATGGAGATGTATAAAAGCCACATAAAAGCTCCTGGTAAGTAAAATAATTTCAACTGAAATCTAGAAAATTTCCTCAGAGAGTGCTATGTGTTTCAGAATGTGAAAGCATGCTTTCCAATTCCACACACACTCTCTTCAGCACTTTTAATCCGTTCAGTGCCAGCAGTGGGTAATGTGCTGGGAAAAATCCTGGTGCAAAAAGGTTTAGTGTTTGCTTTAATAAAAATTATAGAAATAATTAGTAAAACTTTTCTCTTCAAAGGTTAGCATAATTCAGTGTAAGACCTAGAACATTTAGTGTTAAATAGCTAGAGCATGTCAATATATAGAAGGTATAAATTACTTCAATACTGTTGTTTCTGTATCTTTTTTAAAAGCAGCAACTGTAATGACAGTGATTTTAGTTAAGAAGACATAATGCTTGAACTTAATCTGACATTCTGCCTCTTGCTTCTGAGCATAATTTTCACATCACAGAATTTTATTCCTGTTAGTTCTATTAACCATGACTCAGAGACTTTTGCTTCAGCTTCTTCTTGCCTTGTATCACTTCTACCTGGGCAGTAGATGAGGATAAAATATTCCATGTAGAATGCCGTCTATAACTACGTTTGGAAAGTCATCTGAAAAAAAAAAGAAAAAAAATAAGAAAGAAACTTACTTTCTTATCCATGTCAGAACAATATAAATGTTTTTGTGAAACTTAACTAGGTAAGGCCTCGTTTACTTTGGGTTACTGCATCACTCAACTGTTTTTCCATGTTGGGGATGTGCTATTAGTAATGCTGTTTCAGCACTAAAGCCACTTTAGGGTAGCACTGGGCATTGCATGAATGCGCTGCCAGATTTCTAGCTTATTGATTTAAAGGGATGTTCTAATACTTAATGCTGCTAGGCTCCAGCTCTTTATCTGAATCTTTTCTCACAAGGAAGATGGATTACACTGGCAATTCAATTTCTAACAAAATCTCAATATACTTGAAGAAATTTCAAGATTGCTACTGGGAATACTTCAAAGCTGTTTTTTGTATTGTGGCTTACAGCAATGTTTAGACTGAGAAGACTTGAGGATGCCTGTACAAAGATGATTATTTGAGTCAAGAAATTTTCAGGTTGTCCAGTTGACATAAAATGTCCCATGTTACAAAATGTCATCCTACAGTATTTGAAGGAAAAATTCCCCATAACTTTGTTATCACAGATGCAGAGGAAACTGCCAGTTAATTTTCATGTTCAATTTGGCTTGAAGGATTACCTGATAGAACACAGTAATAGATCTAGGATGTGCATTGTTGAATTGAAAAGATTTTTGAAATGCACCAACACCTGAGGTTTTAATGAAGGGTTTATTTAAATCACCAGGCATTAAAACTAAGAATTTCTGATCACATCTTACAACCTTAAAATTGTTAGTATGCTAGAAATGGATTTGCTACTAAGAGCTGACTGTTTCTGATACAGAACTTTCCACACTAATCAAACCTTCAACTATCAGCCTACAGGATATTCACAGAGGAAATGCAGCTTTTATAAAAATCACTAGTGCTTGATAAATTAGATCACTGAATGTGGGTGGGAATTAGGGTTTGTCCCTAATTCTTTCACAGAAATAATTTTGGATGTAAAAATATTGAGCAGAAGTAGATTTGGAATCTATAAAAACAATCCTTAGTGTCTTAAATGTGTTATTTCATTTTTATTAATAAAGTGATTTCAGAATATTAAAGATGTTACAAACAGAGATATTTTAGGATGTTTTCATGAACTGTAACCTCCTAACTTGACTATATAAACAATATATGCATAATTCTACCCAGCTCATAGTAAGTCATAATTAAAAATGACTTGTTAATATTTTGAATCCAGTAATGCTTCCTCCATTTCTCTAAGTTCATCTGTACCAAATTACCCTGGTAGAATAACCCTGTGCAGTTGTCATTAATGTTATCAAAAATACACTTGTAAAGGCAACCTGAAGCTTTCCTTCTAGATTAAATGCTGCAGTTCCAGAAACCACTTTTTATTGTTTCTTTTATAACATACAGTGTATATAGGAAAATAAGGATTGATTTTCAAAATTATTCTACCTCACAATGTTAGATTTAATGTGAGCTGTTTCTGCTTAAAAAAATCAAGCATACCAATTTCAGTTAAATACAACTGGAGTATATATACATAAGTATAAACACAACAAAGCACAGTTGCAGATCTGTGATATTTGCATGGCTTAAAAGAATCAACACAACAATTTTCAAACAAGTGACACTAAATCTAAGATCCCATTTTTTTTAGCTTACAAGATATTGTCTCCAATTTAAGCATATTAGGTTTTTCCTTTATTTTTCTTGAGAACATTAAGTTTGTTTTTTTTCCCATACCCTTACACAAAAAGTGATGCACACCTGGGCACTCATACTATTAGATACATAATGAAAAAGGGAATCTAAAAATCAGTGAGGTTTGTAACTGCAGATCTTGTTTCTGGAAAGTTGTCTTGTACCTCAACAGTGCTTGAAGCCCAGTCATTGGAATAATGGCAAGATTATATTTTATAAAGACAAGTAACAGTGCAATGACAGGGTAAAAAAAATTCTTTTAGTATTATATTCCAGAATTAGTTATTTATTTTGTTTAAAACTCACACTACTTCCTATTTATTGAAATATGTTAACACAGGCATTCCCGTATCCAGGAAAGAGTTCTGATTGAAATTCACCTTCTTCAACGAAAACGTACAACAAGTAGTTGTTTGTTAATGGACACTTACTTTTGGTCATAGGTTGAACAACCTTGGCTGTTTTTACAAAGGAATCAGAGTCTATCAAAGTAAGAACTGATCTGAGAGGGAACATTTTAGAAAGCTCATCTACATTTTCTCTGTGCTGCAAACTAAAAACAAAGAAGAATTAAAGGCAATGGTAGTTGTGTAAAAACTTTGTTTCTTTCTAACTAGACTTGAGTAAACTAGTAGAGCCTCTGGACTCAGGACTTGGTTTTCTTCTTCCTTTTTTAAACCACAAGTCACATTCTAATTT
This sequence comes from Aphelocoma coerulescens, assembly GCF_041296385.1. Classification (NCBI taxonomy): domain Eukaryota; kingdom Metazoa; phylum Chordata; class Aves; order Passeriformes; family Corvidae; genus Aphelocoma; species Aphelocoma coerulescens. Next base: position 57,388,273 of record NW_027184085.1, read on the forward strand.
GTGTTTTAATTCATTAAGTTAAAGAATGACTTGCAGTGAATTTGATGTTTTAGGGTTTTCAAATAAAAAGCATTTTTCACTGGCCATGTAAAATTCTAAATACTGTGGGTCAAGGCCAGAAAATGCCTTGAAAAGGCAAAAGTCTGAAATGTCCTTTGTTTCAGATGTCATTAATGATGCCTACTCAATATTTAAACATATTACTCATTAAAAGAGGCCTTCATATTAATGCTTTTTTGCACTGCTTAAAAGAATAGTTACAAAATTAATTTGAAAGTTCCTAATGATTTCACAAAAAGGAAGGTTAGCCTTACTCAGAGTACACATTATGGAAGGGAGGTAAATACCATCACAGAACTGCAAAATCTTGAAGTCTTATGGCAAAATGTTACATGTGGGCTGCAAATACTAAGCACATCTCAATATTTTTGGGATAACTACATGAAATCTATTTTCTCCCTTCAGAATGGTATGGAATTACATGATGTTCATAATTTATGCTGGGCTCTTGAGGAATCAAATATGCAATTAGGAGGAGCATTAAACAGTAAGATTAAGACATGCAATGTGGCTCCCTCTAAATAGTATAGGCAGCATCTGGCCCAACTTTTAAACAGAGGTTACTCTGTGGGTGATTCTTCATTACTGTTGTCACTTGGGTCAGACATGACCTGTGCAGTGACCCCCCCCCCCCCCTTACCATGCTTCAGTTCATTGATTTTGTGATTTGCACTCCAGCCTCAAATGAACATTCAGTCCGTGGGATCAGACTAGTGCTAAGTCAAAGTAAAAGCTAAACAACCTTGTGATGTGTATTCTGATGTGGACCTGAGTCACACTGGACCTCTGCTGTCTTGTTTTGCTCTAGTTACACTTTTGAGTTCAGTAAGACTTCAGAGGGTCAATACTGTTTGGCTGCACTATTAGCTAGAGTGGACATTGCCTGCAAGAGAGACTACTTAATCCTCTCAAAATCCATGCACATGTCCCTGTGGTTTTGATAAACAGCTTGAAAAAACCAAGAACCATAGAATAGCTGCAGCTGGAAGAGATGACTGGAGGTGATCTGGTCCAACCCCCTCTTCAAGCAGGAGCACCTGCAGGCAGTGACCCAGGACCATGACCAGGCAGCTTCCGAGTGTCTCCAAGAGTGGAGACCCAACACCACTCTGGGTAACCTGTGTCTGGGCCTGGGAAAATTTTCCTGATGTTCTAGTCCTATTACTGGGTATCACTGGAAAGAGATTGGCTTTGTCTTTCTTATGCCCTTCCCTCAAGTATTTATAAACATCTTGAGAAAATCTCAAGGAAGTACACTACATTGTCTAGGAAACTACGAGCAAAAATGTATTATTTCCTAAATTTATTCTTAAAAATTTAATGATTTTCAAGGCAGTGTGAGAATTTGACTTCTACACAGTATTTTATAAAATGAAACAAAATGCCACATTAAAAAAGATTCCTTATGTGCAGCTCAGGGAGAAAATTCCCTCCTAAAAGCATATTACATTTTTTAATAAAATATTTAGTAGAAACAACAAGTTCCAACAAGTAAAATGACAAAGCCAAGAGGAACACACTTGGAAAATGGTCCTTTTTTCCCTGCACACATTTAATTTAAGACAGGGTGAATTCTCTGAATTACTAATTCAAAGAAATTTTTATATTAAAACAAAGAGTTTATAACAAACTATTTCAAACACTCTTTTGAACTGCACGTTATGAGATGAAGTCTAATGTAAATGTCCTGTGAAATACATCACTTACACTTAAAGTACACTTTTTTTTTCCCCCCATAAAGAGCTCCAGAGGTTATAAATGATAAGAAATAATAATAATCCAAATGGAAATACAAACATGCTTGCAGTAGATCGACTGGTGTTTAGGGAAAAAGCACTTACAAAGGACTGGGCCTCCAAGTTCAAATCCTTCAGGCAAAACAGCCAAAGGGTCAACAACAAGAAAAGAAAAGCAGTGTTCTTCATCTTTTGATTTGAATTCTCAGTAGGTTTGCCTGAGAGAACAACTGGGGGAGAAAATTCCACTCTTTTATAAATCACCCACCCCGCTTAGTGTTTTAATGGTTTCTTACACAAGAACTATCGTTTTATTGGCAGGTTATTAGATGTTGGACCACTGTCATTTGACTAGGCCAGTATTAATAATAATGTGGTTTATGCAGTGCAGGGTCAGATCAGTAAAGTGCTGTTAACAGATGACATGTTTGATTACCGTTGGCTTTAGGCAAGACATATGGATCCCTTAGGAACAGCAGCACAGGCTGGTGGGACAGTTTGCTGGAAAGGTCAAGAACAGGGATGTCAGTATCAAGGGACAGCAAACAGACTATTCTACAAACTAGCTTTGATAAAGTGAGGTGGTCGAGCTGCCAGGAGCCATGCGGTGTGGCTCTGCACCGCAGCGCTGCTCAGAGGGCAGGCTCTATCTCCTGGAAGCAAAGCTTGCTGCTCCTCAGCCATACAGTGAAACCCTCAATGTCAAGCTGGAGTGAAGGGGCTCCATCCAGGAGGAGTGGCTTGCAGCTGGCTCTGAGACCTCCTGCTCCCTGGCACGCAGTGTCATGCAGGCTACAAGACCATCTACAACCAGGCTCCATGTCTACAGGCTCTCCAGGCCACAAAGCAGACTCAAAATGTCACCATGTTCTTACAGCCCCCAGAGCAGTTGCTGTACCCATCATCCATGGAGAGAAGTCCTTGGAAGCCCCCCAGGCCTGACTCCCGCCCTCGGTCGTGGCATGGACAGCCTCCCCCAGCTCTCTCCACTTTGCTCTGTACACATACATTCCAAGTAGTGCACCCTGATGCATATGAAGCTCTATCAAATTCATACAGAAGAACCCAAACCTCTAATTTCTTCTGATAAGTCTTCTTGCTACAAAAAATATATTCCCCAATATACTTCAGAGCTGGCAGTATTCAGTCAGTTTTGTAAGGAATTTCTCAACAGTAGCATAAGGATGTCCAAATCACACTATAAATAGACAGATATAGCACAGCTGATGGTAATATTTAAAATACATCTAATTTTAAAGCTAAACTACTGCTAGTTTGTTAACTGCAAGGAACAAATAAAGTAAATGCAAATAATTTAAGTAGTTTATTAATCAGGTGTCCTATAAAGAGTAGAAATCAAGCTCACCTTGATTCTTCAGATTCTGTTTCATCAAAAGAGCTGCAAGTAAAGTGACAGAAAACTTTGGTTACAACAAAACTAAGTTTAAAATTAAAACTCCCAAATCCTTTAAGAATCAAAGAAGGGAGCAATCTTTTGCTGGTCAGTGGCCACATAATGCCACATAAGGAAATGAATGTAGGAGATTGTATCATTTTATAACCACCACTACTTGAAAATGACAGCATCCATTTTACCATAACAGATTAATTTCTATCTCTCTTTCTCTCTATCTATCTATGAAGTGTTGGGATACAGTTCCACTGAGGATACTGGCTGATGTGATTAACTGCAAGTGAAAACTGCAAGTCTGCTAGCTTCTCAATGACCCTGGACACCACCCTGGGCCATAGAGACCTCCAAGCCTAACAGGTCCTCAAAATTATCTTCAGGTAAACTTGCCTTCTTGCCACTGCAGATCCAAACATCCTGCCCTGAAGTGGAAAAGGGCCATGTGGCTTTCTGGAGAGCACATCCTGGTAATGCTTCTGGACTGTCAACCACATCATCTTACACAGCAAAAGAAATTCTCCCTACTAAGCTCACAGCTGCAGAGGGTATCAGAGCTTCCAGTTACACTGTTTTGGCTATTTCTGTAGTCATTACACTCATCGTACTAAGATTCCCTTCTGCCACTCTAGTTAGGAACCCTTCCCAGGGGATGGGCAATTGGTTCACTGGAGTAATGTCATTGGAAAGGTGGAAGACCTCATTCTTGAACACACAGAGGGAGATCATAAAATGATCACGGAATGAGCTTCTATTTTGTGCAGTTACTATGACCATAAAACACATGCAAAGGCTTTCTATGCAATTTTAGTGAGTGCTTAAGAATATCTTACATTTCAGTAGCTACTTCAAGATCTACAAGAAAATTGTATTTTTCTCATCTAAGCTCTCCTTTGCTTTCCAAGAATATTACATGAAACTTCCCGTCTGAACATGCTGGATTTATTTTACGACCTTTTGGGGATATATAAACATACTTAACATGAACCTAATGCCCATTTATTTTACAGTGTTAGAGTTGGCAGCAAGACCATTTTAAGTCAATGGAATTGCATCAGCACTGAGTGGATATGGGCCTTCTGGCCTCCATATATTTTTCAGTAAATGAGAGCTTACCCACAGCTTTCTGCTTTTGGCAAGGTAGGTACATGACGAACATTCAGAAAATCAAGAAATATCTTAGGGAGCTCTTCATTTTCTAAAATGACTGTCTGTAAAAAAAAAGGCACAATAGAAACCCACATTTTAAAAGTATTTTAGATATTGCACATTTCCATTCAAGCTACTAAAACATTTCTCTCTTGCAACATTTTTCAATTCTCCATTTTTTTACACCTATTATGGAATGCCACATTTCAATAGGAAAACCACAGTTCTTGATGAATCACTTACGCTACTTACATTCTTTTTCACCTGCCATCACTGGTGCCAAGTTATATGCCTCTCAAGCAGAGATGTCTGATTCTGGAACTAAGTTACTGGCATGCTCATTTGTGAATAAAGTTCTGTTTATTTAAAATATAAAATAAAACAGCCTCAGCTCAGTGCTTTCATGTTCACCTCACAGCAGACTCCCATCTGGCATATGAGCAGAAGAAGGAAGTCCCCACTTTGTGCAGTTTTATTAATGCACGTCTTGGTAAATGAAAAGAAGGGGAACTCCTTGCTTGGCTTGACAGGTCAGCTTACAACATGCTCCATTGTATCTGCACTATGGCTCCAAATGACAAAGCTCTGACCACACAGCTGCTGCCCAGACTTATCACATTCTTCACAACCGTGATACAATGGCCACATAATGGCCAGACTACATCCTATGTTTTTTCCTGGAGATGATTTACAGTTTTCACAAGGCAAAGAAAAACAGTTCATAAATTAAATCAGTGTCTCACCTGAAAGATTAAAACCCTATTTCTTTACTGTTCATACTGACATATATTCTGAAAACGTGTACTTCACAAGAAAAAGGAAGCCACAAGCTCTTTCTCAAAGAGATTTCCTACGTAAAGGCCTGGTCTGAAGTGAATGTATGTATGGAAGAAACTTCACTGTATTTAATATTAAACTGCCTCCTAGAAGCAAAGCTATCCATGTTCAACCTGTTCACTTCCCCAACCTATGATACAAGAAATAAATATAGAGAAGAAACAAGTCTGGTGATGGAAAGAAACATTAGTCTTACATTCAGAAGGTAACTTACTCCTGTGTGTATATTCTTTTACATTACAGTATCACAAGGGAGACACAATGGCATATAGAGGATAGCAGGATCACAAAAAAAAGTTGGAAGAGATATCTAGAAGTCATCTAGATTTTATAGCAGCTTTTATAGCAAATGGTTTGGTTATTTGTGTTAGGAAAACCTGCTTAATGTTAAAATTACATAAGATGTAATTTTCAAAAGCTTTAAAAAAGCTTTTGAAAACAAAGATATTTGAGAACTGGATCTTTTTTTATGTTACATCTACAAGTCTCAATTCAGAGGCTACACTTTCTCAACAGCTGAGGCCATTGCTAAAATGTTTGAAGAAAAGAACAGGGAAAAATGTAGTTGAACTTTTCCGTTGTAGATTTTAAGGGGTGTAACAAGCAAGGAGGTCTAAGATGCTGGCAAGTGTTAAGCCTTTCAGTTCACCTCTATATGAAGATGCTGCATTAAAAAATGGCACTTTGCATTCTGCAAAATCAGCACTCTGCTGCTGCAAAATGTATCCCATTCTGCATTCAGGTTGTGCACAAAAGGTGTGGAGGGGATGCATATTCAGAGGGTGCGTGAATTGCATAGAAATGTGTATGACTGGCTCAAATAAAACCATCTTACTAATTATATGCAATGAGGAACTGCAAAAAGTTGTAGAAAGATGTTTAAGGGCATCCAGTGCTTATATGCAACTTCATACTTACAACTCTTGACAGCTTTTTCTAAAACTGGAGCTGCCTGCTGAGGCTGATGAATGGAACAGGGAAGAAGAGAAGGATACACCATTTTATAAAAGGAAAACTACTGACAGCTCTTACAAACTAATGTGCTTCTACTTTCACTCATTTGAGATTAATATCTCCTTCTGTTTTTTTCCCACAACATATATCAAGTCAACCCAAGCCCTCCTAATCCTGGCCTGACCAAACACCTTTCGCCATACAGTTTGTTAGTTGTTAATAACTCTGCTTTGGTGATCACTAAACTTGAAAATGTATAATTTGCAGAGAAGCAAACGCAATTTTGCACTGCCCTGTATTTGTACACCACCTCTGCTGACTGGAAATTTTGTCATTTCCAGAATTTTATGAAGGCAGGAATGACTGCATTGACCAACGGAGGATTTTTCAACTGATGTAATGTGACATGGATTTTTAAGCATTAAAAATAAAAATATTAAGCTTACAAGTTAATTATATTAATAGGGGGAAATTATCTTCTGGCTTGACTTTGTTGGCTTTGATTCAATAAGGGTCAAGGACATAATCTTGCCATTTAAAATAGATGGTGGAAACCAAAGGAAAGGAGAAAAAAAAAAGCCTGATAACAACAACGACCAAACCAAACCAAACCCAACAAAAAACACACAACCAAAAACCACCAACCAACACCAAAACAAAACTCCCACAAGCACCGACCAGCCACACCAGATTAGGTGTGTCTGTCTAAATACATTTCCTAACTCTGCTGGTGGCCCAAAGTGGATGTCTTGAAAAAAATCTAAGCATTCTCAGCTTCCTATTTAAGTTTAAAAAAATACCCTTAAATCATAAATGTTATTATAATTGGCTTAATTTACCTGGAACAACCCTTAACACAACAGATTTTTTACTTCTGTCTGAAAACTTGTAAGAAATCCGTCTTTTGCAAACCTGATGATCTTTAATGATAGGTGTGCAGAAAAGGAACCAGCAGGTAAAGTTTCTCAACCACTACCTATACATTGTGATGTAATATGCTCAACTGTAGCATTTGTTAAGTATGACATTGGCTTGTAAGCATGACTAGCTACTTTGTTTGCTCTGTCATCAGAAACTGAAGGATAAATATTTTCAAAGAAATAAAAACTCACACTTTAGTTTCTTTGTAATGTGAATTTCTGTTGCATCCAAAATCTGTCAAGATCATAGCAATGAGTTTCAAATATGGGTCCCAGAGTGCTAAGTAGGCCAGTTTAAGAACAAAACCCAGCACGTGTATTTCCTTCCTAAAGTAATTACAATGCCCTCTTCTCCCAAAACTAAACCAGCTAACACAACCTCTAGCAAGTGATTTGGGAAGTGACTCCAGAAATACATTTTTCAACTCATTGATTTCAGCTGAACTAAAAGTGCCATATTTTCTTGGAAAATTGTAAAGGGTGTTTATCTGTTACTGTCACACTTTAATGAATTACTCTGTGCTTCAGGAGAAAAACCCACAACACAACACAAGGGAAAGTCTGATGTTTACATCAGCAGAAATGTCTTTTTCACTGGAAGGGTGCAATTATTATTATGTAACACATCATAAAATCCCCGATTTTTCTACCTTATCAGTTTCATAAAATCATGTTCCCTAAGGATGTAATTGATTAGTTGCACATGTTCTTTCAGTGACATCTGAAATACTTAATTGTCGGTTATCTTTTCTCCTTCAGTAAGTAAAATATAGTCACAAAATTGCAAAGGGACTTGTTCTGCCTTAACCTTAGCTAGATGCCATCATGCAGTGGAAAACAGTGCTAAAATATCACAGGATAATGCTCTCCAACAAGGGAGACATATAAACAGCATAATGATTTCCCACGAGTTTCCTTTTTAGAAAATTGTCACTAAAGCCAGGGTAAATGGTGACATATCTTCACAGAGGACACAGTGAAATCGAACACTGGCATTCTAGTTAGGTCCAAACCTACTCATCAGCCAATTATAACAGTAACTGAACATCTTGCTGAAAACCTGAACAAGACCACTTCGCTAACCTTCAGAGATCATGCCACAGAAATGCATCATCTTCTAGAATTATTATTATTATTATTATTATTATTATTATTGTTAGTATTATTGTTAGTATTATTATTGCTGGTTTTAATGAAGAAAGATTTAAAAATCAATTTCTTACAGTCATCTATCATACTTTATTGAGGTTGCTGGAAGAGCTGTTGGAAAGGGAGAAAAGCGAGTGGGGAGCTGAGTTACAGGGTTTTTACAGACTTTTCCATTCAATCGGGTTTAGTTTGAAAGGCTGTACTGTTAGGGTGAAAAAGTTCATGACAGTTTTTCCTCTCTTCAGAGGGAAAGATGCTTCACAATACCTAATTCAGTGGTGCAGCTAAAATGGGGGAAAAGAAAATCAATACATTCCAGCTACAGTAAGTAGGCTGGAGTGTCAGTCTCCACTGGGACCAAAATCCACATCTTTTAGAACATTTTAGAGTCTATCTTCTTCTATTAACCTGCTTTTCCTGAACTTACACAGTCCCATGAAATGATAAAAAGGTTATCAAAAAACACATTAGCTAAAAACCAAGTAGATAAAGGAACCAGACTTCTAAGAGTAAGCTTTTCTTTTTTAAAGCAATAGCAGATACAATCATGTTTTATATTATCCATTGCGAAGAACTATGATGAAACTCACTCTCTTGTTCAGTGAGGCTGTTGTTAGAGGTTATTAACTGGGATTAATTCTAAAAAGAATTTCCACTTTTCACTGCTACCAGAAGTATTCACATTTGTGAGAATGGAAGGAGGCTATCAACCACGCTTAAAAACCTGTATAAAGATACAAGAAGCGTGAAAACACGTGTACAACAACACAGAAGTGATGCTCCATAGGGAAGCACCAGCTAGTTAACACTCCCACACTGTGTATCAAAGGGAAGTCAACAGTAAGAGTGACATCCATGCAGCGGAGCTTGAAAGGGAACAAATAGTGACTATAGGTATTACAAGAGAAAATACATCCAATGAAGATCCAGAAGTTCCAACTGAGCTATCTGAAAGATAATGTAAAGTCACAAGCGTTAAAAAAAAGGAGGACAGAGGGGAATTGCACGTATGAACCTCAAGACTGGAGAATACTTCCAGGGAGCTTAAAACTCTCCCGATATCTCATGAGTGACATATCTATCTATCATAGTAATCTCAAGCTATGCAAAGGATAAATTAGATGAAAGGGGAGGCCAATAGGTTAAACGACTACTGGATCATCACTGAAAATGTGTACGCAGAACTTCATGACAGTGTCTATACCTTACACTGAAAAGCAGTTTACTCATTTTGATTAAAAATACTGCCACATAGGTCTTAAGGTAGAGAGCACTTTAATTAGAAAGCTAGTTAAAAACACAGTTACTGTTCCAATTAATATTTAACTACTAAGTGCAGAGCAGATACACTTGTAGTTAAGTCTACAAATACAACCCATTTGATGTAAAAAATAAAATACTGAATTTTTTTTGGAAAACTGGGAACATAATTTAGTGGGGGCAAACAGTGAACTTCTCTTCAGTGAAACAGGAGACTAGTCCTTGAAAGATTAGAAACAAAGTGCAAGAACAGTTCCTTTGAAAAATAAAAATGAAAGGAAGCGGTCAATATAATTTCCTGAGACACTGCTCAAAGGACTGGAGGTTAAGACAAAGCTGGATGACAAATGAAAAAATCAACAGAGCAAAAGGAAAAGAAGCAGAAGGGCAGGCCAAGTTAATGATATTATAAAAACTTAGCAGGAACAAGAACGGCTTTTAAAAATAAGTAACAGGAAAAAATAATACAAAGAGTGAGTAGATCCATTAATGACAGACACAAAATTAGATGCTGATTTCAAAATGCCTAAATTGAAATATTTTTCAGAAGTCAATGGGCCACTAGGATCATGAAAAATTAACAAGTAATTAAGACGATGTCAATACTGGTGGTGATGACAAACAGGTGCAGGAATACCTTAGATAATAATATATGTATCAATCAATCCAGAAATTACATGTTCTAGGAAGATACAGAAATTAGGTAGTCAGGTTTGAAAAAGTCTTCTCAAGAGTACAGGGGAAGAAGGTTTGTAAATACACAGTAGATTGCAGTACTGTTTTCTAAAAGCTTAAAAGAACTAAACACAAATATGCTATAGTGAAAAAAACACTGAACATTCAGGGAAAGCAAGGTGCCTCATTTACCTCGCCCTCTGCCAGGGAAAGCTCCAACAGGCAGTGCCATGGAGCACCAGGACGCTCACCTGAGACAGGCAGCATCTGAGTCCTCTTACAGAACCCCTCAGACCAACACAGCCACTGGTGAATGCCAGAATTTCCTCATAAAACACTCCAAGTACAAATCAGCTGTGAGAACTGCACGTAGCACAATTAATGTCACCAGAAACTCATGCATTTTCCCTGTTCATGATGTTTCTGCAGTCCACTACCACAGCCTTATGAGACACCAATTATCTAAAAATTACATTTTGAGAAACATTAAGGATAGAGACCACTAAGACAAATAGAAAAAAAAGAAAAAGAAAGGGAAGAAGAAGTGGAAGAAATGTAGTCAAGTGGAAGAAATGTAGTTACAAACTACAACACCTTGAAAATTTCAAAATCAATAGGTTTTTGTTTTCTGTCAGTCAGGTACTGCCCTCCTTCTATGGTGATCCTTGTGCATCAGGGAGAAAGTTGCATGGGAAAAAGAAGCAATACCTTGCAACAGGATCTGATCAGGTAATTATATACTATCATAAATACATAATCTACTTTAAGGTGAAAATGTCAAGTCCTCTTCCTCTAAATATCAGGGTTTAGTGTACATTCCTGTCTTCTTAGTGCGTGACAACTCTTTCTTAGAATTGTAGGATCATTTAGATGGGAAAAGGCCTTTAAGATCCACCCTTAAGCCAGTACTGCCACATTCATCACTAAATCAAGTCCCTAAGTAAAGGGACTATATGTCTATATGTCTTTTAAATACCTCCAGGGATGGTGATTCAACTAGTTCCCTGGACAGACTGTTCCAATGCTTGACAACCTTTTCCTTGAAGGAATTTTCCCTCACATCTGATCTCAACCTCCCCTGGCCCAACCAGAGGCCATTTCCTCTCATCCTGCCACTTCTCACCTGAGAGAAGAGACCAACCCCCACTCTGCCTTAACCTCCTTTCATGTAGCTGTAGAGAGAGATAAGAGAATAGTTTTCTCCAGGCTAAACACCCCCAGCTCCCTCAGCTGCTCCCCACAGGACCTGTGCTCCAGACCCTTCCCCAGCTCCACTGCCCTTCCCTGGACATGCTCCAGCACCTCAATGCCCTTCCTGAACTGAGGGGCCCAGATCTGAACCCAGGATTCAAGGTGTGGCCTCACCAGTTCTGATTACTATCACTGCCCTGGTCCTGCTGGCCACACTATTGCTGATACAGGCCAGGATGCCATTGGCCTTTCTGGCCACCTGGGCACAGCTGGCTCATGTTCAGCCACTGTCAACCAGCACCTCCAGGTCCTTTTCTGCTGGGCAGCTTCCCTTCTGCCCAGCCACTCTGCTCCTAGCCGGTAGCAGTGCAGGGGGCTGTTAGGACTCAAGGGCAGGACACAGCTCTTCGCCTTATTAACCCTCACCCAGCCGGCCTTGCCCCATCAATCCAGCCTATCCAAATCCCTCTGCAGAGCCTTCCAACCCTCAGCAGATCAACACTCCTGCCCAACTTAGTGCCATCTGCAAACTGACAGAGGGTGCACTTGATCCCCTCATCCAGACCATGATAAAGATTTTAAACAGGGCTGTCCCCAACACTGAGCCCTGGAGAACAGCACTTGTGACTGGTCACGAGCTGGATGTAACTCCATTCACCTCCACTCTCTGGGCCTGGCTGTCCAGCAAAGAGTATTTCCATCCATGACATGAGCAGCCATTGTGAAGCCATCAGCATTCATCACTGTCAAGATTTGAAATCAGAATACTCAGCATATACTTCAATTTTCCCTTTTTTTTGTTTAACTCCTCATCAAGCATTTCTCTCATTGAGGTAATAAAACACACAGAAATTACTTGCTTGTTACAGTAACAAGTCAGCAGGAGCACAGTATTCCTTCAAAGAGAACTCAAATTATTCATTTTCTGATTAACAGTGGTGTATAATATATTGTTTATAGCTCCTTTAGAACCAGACAACTAAAAAAATTGCAATAATAGTAAAGATGATGATAACAAAAACAACAAAAATAATAATGACAATATGAGAGAACTAATATTAATAACTATTAATAAAGTGATATGCCTGTACCAGGGAAGTTACCCCACAATAAGGAGTAGAATTACTGGGAACAAGGATAAAGAGATCTGAATAGAAATGTATCACAGAACTGCTGTGATTGAAACAGAGAGTTTGGTTAGATGGTTACTGACCAGATATTACAACAGAGGAAAGAGACTCTGTTTCAATACTTACTGCAACTCCTAAAAGGATAGAACCTACTTTCATTTCCAAAAGGCTTTCGACAACCTGCGCCCCCCAACCAAAGGTCTTAAGGCAAACTCAGCAAAGATAAATAAATTGCTACAAGATCCTTACATAAGTAAGTTGTTACAAGAGAGGTTAGGAGAACACAGCTCTGAGTGATGCCTATTGGAAAAAATGTAACAAAACAATGATGGACTTTAGAATGACCATTGGTGACTGGGGGAGTGAGTTGCGGATGGCTGTAATAGCATTTTCACTTCTTTTTAGCTTCAAGAAGTCTCCCACAGCTCTAACTCATTTTGCTGGCTTTGCTGAGAACAAGGCAAGAGACAGATGTTTGATAAGGTCTGAGGAACTTATCTATGAAAACAAGTCTTGCTTTCCACAAGAATGACAATTTCATGCAAATGTCAGATCAAAAATTTAGAAGTCATCTGAGCATGGTTTCCTCATCTGCACTGTTTCCACCAGATACTGTAACAAAAATGCTATTCAACTCTACAATAACTTCTTATTTTGTCTCTCTGACATTTCTTGTCAGATGTTTTGGGTCAGAGTAAACTCTTGAGAAATGATTCTACATTCCCTTTGAAACTAATTAGACTAAGCAGCAGGTACCCACTCTGATGCCCAAACAAGAGAATGTAGAAAGCCCAGGGAATTCACTGCACCTGGGGTTAATGAACTCAATTGTGCCATTTTTGCAGAGGTAAAGCAGGGGTAACATAGCTGACAAAATATATTTAGATTTATATGGTGGTTTTTTGGGGGTTTTGTTTGTTAGTTTTGAGTGTTGGTAGCTCTTTCAGCACAAAATACAATGTTGAATAAATACTCTAAGCTATTTTGTAGTGTTGGAAGTGTAGCTGCAAGGAAATTGGCAAGCTTTATTTTAAAAACTCTGAAGCTTACTTAAATTTTAATCAGCTTAACAAGAAAATACATGTTGTGTTCGCAAGACATTTACTTACCTTTATCATCAAAAGAAAGGTAAAAATCTGTATGTGGGACTGGTTTTTTTGGCTGGGTTTTTTTTTTTTTCCCAGAATAGTTAATACATTAACAATTTGCTTTGATATCTTGATTCTGTACTTGAGGAGGTGGTTGCTTACACAATGGCAAAGAAGCACAAAGTATGTTTTGACCACTGACAAACTCAGAAATTGAGAAAATGAAGAAAACTGGAGACAGTCATAACAGTACAGATAGACCACAGGTATAGAACAAGAATATGAACGTATTGGTTGAAATTTGTGAAAGCAAAGGGCTTTCTTGTAGCAAGAGAAAACCCTGTTTTAAAACACAGACTTATCCATGTTCTATTACATTAACTTCTGTTTGTAAACATTCTTACGTTTAAAACATTTCCTTAGCCCCACAAGAGAGCAAGACTAGATCAACTTGGAACAATGTGATAAGTGCTGTGCTCACAGCATTAGCTGTTGATTAAAAAGCATCTGTTTTCTGAAAAAAATCACAAAGGTTTGCTTTGAAAAACATTCATAAGAAATGTCTACTCTGTATTGGAACCAACAGGTTAACGTCAAAGATTCAGACAATGTCTTCTTGCCTGCTTATGCTATAGAAGCAGCATAACAAATGGTCAAGATGTAGTGACACATAACCATATGGATATTAAAAAAGCTTAGACAGCATTTCATAAATTACACAAGCAAATTGAAATCAATGTCAGAGAAGAGAAATTTGAATAGATGAAGTAGGACATTTTTCAACAGATACTAACATGCATGTTTAAGTTAAATTCTTGATAAATAACTAGCTACTAACTATGCTGTGACAATGTTTTCCATGGGGTCATAACTCAGTCATTATTTTCATTAAAAAGAAACACAATACAAAGTAAATGGAGGACAGTAGAGCAGTCACAATGGGATAAATATTTTAATTTTATTTTCCTAAATAACATAAGAACAGGAAGATGCTCAAGACTGTCCAAAAGCAACAGTACACATTTCCAGCAGTAAGTAACTGCAAAACAATCAGGTGGGCAAGAAAGGCTTTAATATGTGCTGTCAAAACACTTAAATGGCCCAGTTTTGTCACCAAGAGTCTATACTACAACACTTGTGGATCTTGACAGATGGGTTATTTCTATGTTAAAACAGATTGATCAAGGACTGTACCCTGCTCCTCAGTAGCACCTACTGAACTACTCTTTCAGGAATAAGACTACAAATTAACTAAAATGTGTTGTCTTAGAACATGCCTATAGACTATTTGTTGACTCTCTCTTCTATCACATATCTTCATTTTGTTAAAATCTGCCAAAGAATTCGAGATCTCATTCGTGCCAAAATTCTGCATTAAATATCCTTCCACATAAATTTTCAGAGAAAGCTGACTTTGTCATGTATGTGTGTCCTCCATTACAGGAGAGGTCCAGCAAAAAATTATTAAATTCTGCATTCTTCAGTGAAATTAACTGTTTGCAGAATCAAGCCCAGCATATTGCAGTATGATTTTGTCTTGCTAATGAATCAACAGTCTTTACACAAGTAGGACAAAACATGAATAAATAAAAAAACATAGCAGTTAAGACTTGTGGTGTAGAGCTCATGACACTAAATTCTGCCTATTTTAAAAATCCTAAGTATGCTTGCTCATGGATTCAATCTGCATCAGGAATTAATGTCACCAGAAGTGCTAGAACTGGACAAAGTAACTCCCTTCCTCTGAAAACACAGAAATCCTGCTTTTTGTTTGCACAGAGCTTCAACATTTTTCTTGTTTTTTCTTGAAAAAAAACCCTACAACACCAAAACAATCCTCAAAACCCCCATTCTTCCTTTTTCACTCCTGCCACCCTGGCAAAAAACCTCACCTCTTCTTTCAGAGAAATGAGCATGCCTTGTTACATGCTGCTCTGTAACTATAGGAGCAAATCAATAGCAGCTGAATGCCATCTGCTTCGGGCAGCAGAACAGCACCAAAAGTGTGAGCAATGCATCTTCCCTTATTGAAAGGTTATTTTATGCAAGTAAACAATTCATCGTCTTCTTGCACGCTTGATGCTCATTTACCACTTTTGATCAATAAAATATGCAAAACAACAAAAAAATTGAATCCTAAGAGTAGTTCTGATGCCAGTGTGATAGGTAATCAATACCAGGTCTCTGTTCAGTAAGGCAGCCAGTAGGGTAACTCCTTTATTGTACAAACCCAGGAGAAAGTGTGGAAATGTGTCTTGTTATCTCTAAAATGCAATAAGAGAGTGAGAAACACAACTTCTATCCTGGAAATTAAAAGAAAAAAAAAAAAAAAGGAAAGGAGAGCCACTATTTTAATTGTATTTTTTCCCTAACTATGCAAAGGTTTCTAATGTCAACTTGCTTGATCACTTCTTGCAAAGGCTCTGCTGTTACATTGTTGATAGAGCTTCATTCACCATCATTAACACAGGTTTTTGGTTAAATTGTAGTCATTACAAGACATACTTTGGACAACAATCCCTCTTCCTTCTGAAGCTGCTCTACCTTATTAAGCCTCAGTTTTCAATGTATTTATGGTTCAGGTGAACTCAGTTTTTCTGTTAAAAACAAACTGCTATGGGAATTCTTTTGCACAGTGTTTCTTTTAGTCAGACCACAAACTGCCTTATTACATTAAGCCTCCTGACAATTGATTCAAGTAGAATACTTCTCTCCCAACAAAGAAAACAACATCATTTTTACAGATCCTGCAGAACAAAACCTCCAATTTAAACAGTTTCCTAAAATAACATAAAATACTTGAACTAACAGTTGCTACCGGCAACTAGATCTCTACTCTAGTGTACCATATATCCTAATATTTACAAAAAAAATTAAAACTACTACTCTCTCATTTGAACAGCAATTTTGCAGATTATATCACAAACCCACAAATTAAGCTGCACACTCTATATTCTGATCTGCACTTAATACAGAATTTTCTTCAATCTTCTTTCCTGCATGTTTCTAGAAACGCAATTACTTGCATATGTGGCCTTTACATTCTTTTGGTTATCTGAACTGCAAAAAAGCTTGATATTCTTCTATAGGATCGTATGTAGGGCTTCCACTTAAGAGAACTCATCAGTACAAAACGTTTCTAAAAAAACCACAAACCCCCCAAAACTTGTTTGTTTTTAATATTTGCAATGCAAAGACATTTTCCAGTGCACTGCTCATAGATTTTGAGAAAAGTTTTATTAAAGTGAAACCAAGAAATACTGAAAAAAACTCAATTTCACTATAAGATTACAGCCAAACACTAACTTGTAGACAAGCAGTGGCACTTCTACACAGCAAAGCCAAAAAAAAATCTTCTTAGCAGCTCAGTTCTCATAATTTTTGCAAGAAGAAGACAACTGGAAGAACTTATCTGTAAATCAACTTACATAGAATTTTTAAGGTAATTACTGGCAATTAAAAAAGAACATATTTGCACATGTGGAAAAAGTGTTTCTGACCAATCAATGAAACTTATTGAATGTAAGAGAGATTTGGGTTTGGGATTTATTTAAATCTGTAAATTAGAGGCATGTTTGTAAGCAACAGTTCAAAATTTTTCTTTTATAACCTTTTAAGACGCCAAACATTTGTAGTTGTAACAGGCAACTACCCCTTCTATATAATGTAGCTTGGATCATGCTCCTCCTGCATCCCTTCCTCAAAAATGCTTATGAGTTTATATGAACTTCAATATATGGCTTGAACACTTTTACAGAAGCCAAAACAATTCTGATCAAATTAATAATACAGAACATAGTAGTGAAAGTGCAGTAGCTTGGAGTCAATGACCCAACTAGCAGCAAGGGTATAATTTAAAGTCAGAAATTTCCAGTGCATGCACCGTTAGCCACAGTGAACCTGTTACTGCTCTAAAGGGAATTGTTTGCCTCTTATTAGATTTTCTACAGCACAGCCATAAGTGATAAATGTACTGCTGTACTCACTGTCAAGTTAATCAATGCTGCCAAAGTTTTGTTGACCTAACAGTAATCCATAAAGTGAGCGGCATTTTCTCTATCCCTATGACATCTTGGTCCTCAGTGGGGATACAAATCTTACAAGAGCTTCTCAAAAAAACCCCCAACAAACAAACAAAAAAAAAAAACCAAAAAACCAACAAACAAACAAAAAAAATCCAAAAAAACCAAAGCAAAGCAGAGGGGAGAAAAAAGATATTTTCAAAATTCTGTCTTTAAATTAGCAGACTGTGAGAATGCCTTGCTTCTCTGACAAATTGCCTAAAAATGATGGCCATACAATGGAATCAGTTTGATGGCTAAAATACTAGCAAATGGATAACTTAATGGAGGATAAAGCCTTGCCTACTAAAAAGAAGATAAAAAACAGCTTCATGAGTCTTTCAAGGAAACAGTTGTGAACACGATTTACATGTAACTATAGATTAGTGCACTGGTTGAAACAGAACACATTGCAGCAATTCTGAAGACAGTAATGTGAAAACAATAATAAAAAATCACCACCAATAAAACTTGTCTACTGCTGTGTCTAGCTGTGATTCACAGTCCATGAGAGGCATCACCACTGGAAAGAAGAAAAAGTCAGGAAACAATCCCTGGTAGAACAAGCTGTTCTATAAACAAACTGCTGCCATGCTCTCACAAGCAATTATAGACATATGAAATATGAATTGCCATTGATTTTTCTTCTAGAGGTCACTCTGCTCCATGTTTTACGCAGTCTAGGCATTTATTTGGGTGGCAAACTGACAAGTTTTTACAGAATTAACAGAGCAATGTAATCCTTGCTCAATCGCAGGTACTTCATTATGGCTCTGTTTCTTGACACTTGTCCCTCCCAAAACTCACCAGCAAGGGAGTCCTTGATAAAGGTGAGGAACGATGCAATTACTTGTGAAAAGAGACCATCCTAACTTGGTCAGTGAATGTTTATTTACTTTTTCTGGCAGACAAGCAGCATCAGCTGGAAGGCTGCATTTGTCACACCATAGCAATTCTGTGGACAATGTTCTGATTTGGCTAAAAATTC
Organism: Aphelocoma coerulescens; assembly: GCF_041296385.1. Taxonomy (NCBI): domain Eukaryota; kingdom Metazoa; phylum Chordata; class Aves; order Passeriformes; family Corvidae; genus Aphelocoma; species Aphelocoma coerulescens. Next base: position 57,406,879 of record NW_027184085.1, read on the forward strand.
TCCACATACTTGTTAATGAAAGAGGGATGACTTCTCCAAAATGGAGAAAAAATATTGCAATTTAGCCTGCTAGCAGAACCAGAAGAGCTATCTATATTTCTGTTAAAAATTATCATAACATTAGAATGCTGCAAGAATGCCAAGATGTTCTCTATAAATCCCATATTTTTGATATATTCACACTTAGCAATTACTTGATGTTCCTCACTCAGCAACCAGAGACCTACTTAATTATGGTCAGTAAACTCCACAAATTAGGTTGAAATTGAGTATCACTCAATTAATCATAATATATGATTAATGAATCATATATTCTGGCCTTTTAGACAGCAATCTTCCTTATTTCTATTACTCACTTTGGCACAAATATTTGGTCTCCATGTTTCCCACACAAGAAGAATTCATAAAAATGCTGTGTTGCACCTCTTCTTCCCAATGGTAATTCTTTTTCCGAAAGGTCTGGTTTACCTTACAAGAAAGCTTTAGTATCTGAAGCTAGGTATAATTGTTATTTAAGTCACATTTCTTGGTGCATCAATGAAAAGGCGGAACAGTACTATATACAGCAGTACAGAGAGCTTAATCAGACTCTAGACTCCACAATGAGCAAATAAAAGTGAGTATGCCATCAGATGTGGACGTAGCGTAAGGGTTCAGAAAGGATTTATAGTAGAACTGAAATCTACAAAAAACTTGCATTGTCTGTTGACTGGCCACAGAGATGACCTTCAGTACATGATCATCAGGAAACAATACTGTGAAAGATACGTAGATTGAATAAACCAGTCAAAGGGACAGAATTAAGTTTCAGGGGAAAAAAACAAAACAAGAAAAGGTTGGAAGATGGAGAACTGAAAGAATCTGCTATAGATATAAAAAGGATAATAGGGTGGTTATAACTGGTAAATATACTATAGGGAAAATAATTTTCATGTCTTCATACACACAGTAACAAATCCATCAGTCTTGTCTGATGATAGACTTCTCTCTGACGTCCTTGGTGAACATCACTGCTTTGTAAAACTGGGCAAAAATAATTGACAAACTAGAAAAATTTGGATTATTTTTGGGATTTTTTTTGCCACTGAAAATTTGGGTTGATGTGTCAAGCCTGGCTGCTGGACCTCTTCACTGTAATGTTGTCATGTTGTCTGTACTTTTACATTAATAATACAGTTCCTGAGCATCTACATTGAACCACAATTATTAAGAGCCTCTGATATTATTACAGGGCAACTTTGTCATAAAACCCACTAATCTTTATTCCCAATACTACAAAAAGCCCCCAATATCTTGTGGTAACTTACTCTTGCAGTACATGTCCTTGTGATTCCAGCACTTAAAGCTGGATAACTAATTCAGGTCACATAATTAAACTTGCCTGAATTTGATTAATTATAAAAAAATCCCCCTGTAAAGCAGGTAAGCACTACTGCATGGCATTTAAATACAATATCATTACAGAAACACAAATTGCTTCTTAATTGTGAAGTTATACAACTGCTGCTGTTCAAAACTATTAGCACATATCACCGCATGACCTTGACTGAGTCCAAATACACAGAGAAACATCTGATGGGATAATGTAGAGATGGCTGCTTAAATGCTGCTGTTTGCAAGACTGTAAAGTCTAAATTCTGTGCATGTTCTTTGTTGCTCCATAATCTCCTGTAGTTTTATGAGTGGTTTTTTTTTAATGTGTGTTATATTAGGAACCTTTCCCACAAAACTATGTGTGAGAGCTGGACCCCATACTGAAAAGCACACTTGAAGATCTGGATGCTTTGACATCTGAAGAAACTAGTCTAATTTCCTCATGATTTCTTGGAGATATTCTGAATATTTTTCAGAAGCCAACATTACAGGTAAGCTGCTCAGAAAACCATAGTTACTCAGAATACAACTGTGATGTTACTCCTATGTTTGTTAAAGCATGTCTGTTACCATCACTTCATGAGCTGATATGACACGATACTGTTATGGTTATGAATGCTGAATTTCTCTAATGATGATGATATTCCAGAAATAAAAAAATATGAAGCTCAAAAAATGGATTATGAACTCCCCCAGTCAGATACACATAACTGGAATGACATTTTCTCAGAAGGTTTTATTGGGAAAGTTATCACTGACCTTTTCATTTTCCTAGAATAGACGTACCCAGTGGGTTGCAACAGCATAAGAAATAAGGTTTTTATCCAACCATTTTAAAACTGTAATTCTGCAAAAGCAGACTCCAGCCACATTGCTGCTGTAAAGGCCAGAGATGCATCACACAAACTGATGCTCTAAGAGAGCAGTTTTGAAAGTTGGCAGCTGGTATGTTTGTGCTATCAATTTATGTGAATGATGCCAACTCACAGAGCAGCAATATAACTTACCTAGCCAAGGTAGTTCTGTAAAAACTGACTTAGAGATTAGTCTGTTTCATGTGCCTTCTTCTTGTTGGAGTACATTACTCCAAAGCAGAATATATGCAACACTTATCAACAAGTGAACAAACATGCAATACCTTTTTTGAACATATTAATATTCAGAGCCACTAAGTTTATTTCAATATCTAAGGTGACAGAGAGGCTTCCTCCTCATCATGATGTGTGTGCTGTCAAAAGGCAAAAGGCTGGCACTTAAGGAGAGCATCCAGGTGCTTTTTCTATGTTTCATCATTAAGAGAAATATCCAGAGCACCCACATGCAGAATAATGTTTACACCATGTGGATCAATGCAATTTGGCATGCACAGGCTGCTGGAAGAAAGGAGTGCCCATCCAAAAGGTATAGATATACAGGAACACATACCTGTACTAAAGAGGAATCAAATACAGTGTTTAGGCTAAGCCTTTACCAAACACAAGGGTTACTGACTATTAACATAAGCAATGCACACTTGGAGATTACTGTGTCTACAAACACAAGTGTTGTAGTTTATGCAGGGTTTTCTTATGCTTTAGATGCAATTGGGATAAATCTTGTGATGGTTCTGAATTGTAGGATTGGTGATTTCCCACGTCTTTTATTTCTATATCACAGATAAAATTTTCCTTTGTGCTTAGTGGCTACTCTCAACACTGTTTTGTTGCATCAGTGCTTCTTACTGCTTTACAAAAAATTTGCATTCATTGATAATGTTGGTTCACTCTAACTGCTATACTGAGCTTTGAACTAATTGCTCTCAATTAATCTGTTCCACTCTTTGATAGCTTATTTATCAGATTGGGAAAGATAGATTTAATGGTGCTTGCTGGAAACAAGTTCTTTAATTGGAAATACCTGAGTGCTTAGCTCACTTCGTGCTCTAGCAATTAAGGACAATTTGGAAAAGTGTTTTTCCCCCTACTATTGTCTCCTTGATTAGATATCCAAAGAAGCAGACAAAACAAATGACAACACCACCTAGCAATATTGGTTCAAATAAAAGCCCAGCAGCCAAATTACTTACTATGAGAAATGTGAACCATCCCCATCAATTCCAATGCTCTGTTACATTCATTTTGCTGTATCTTTGCCTCGCAAGTAGGTAAATGGCAAAATTTCTTTCAAAATGCATAGCTCTATGCCTGCCTCTATACAATTATCCCTTTCCACAAATAAGCCAAATCAACAGAAGAAATTATTTTTCTTGATTAAGCTCCCACATTTCTCTTGGGATGAAACAAAACAAACAATTAATCTTTCCTTATTTGTTCTCAGAAGAACCTGCATCCCTTAAATGTACAATAACCAGGGTACCTGTGGCAGGCAGTCGGCAGCAATTAGGCTTGTGCTGAAAACGAATGGACTAGAGTCAGAATGCCTAATCTGCTGAGAGTTTCTACAGGAGGGCAAGGTTAGACCAGGAAAATTCCCTTGCTGTGAAAACACTGTTAAAAATTACCACCTGACTTCAGCATAATTAACAAGGTTTGGGAATTTATATGAACTGAGTAATTGAAAAGAATTAGCAAGAGATATATACATTAATCTTCGCCAGTTACAACATGCCTAATGAAATTAAAGGTTCTACTTCTGCTTCATGCTTTGTTTCTTCAAACTTTTTTCATCTATGGAAGAAAAAGTATATTAGATAAAGACAATGATAATTATGAGAAATTTAAAAGAAGAAACTGCATCATGAGCCTCCATTTTTACATCAATACTTCTTGAAAATTTTCTTATATATAATTCACAGTTTTTACCATAAGTAACCCTGGAAGTTTCTTATTTTAACCTTTTCTAAGTCGACAGGAAAAATCCGTATCAGAGTTAAAAATTTAGGCATCATTCAGTAATGTGTATTTGTTTGCAAAAGTACCTCCACAGAAATCCAAGCCTATCTGAGTCAAAAAATTTTGCAGTGAATGGGTTTAGTGTAAAATGAGGTTTTTACACTTAACTAAATCTATATTATATTTGGACAACAGAGACAACAAGCAGGTAAAAAAAAAAAAGAATCAATAGTGATGTGGGTAGAGACAGACAATGTTAGAGAAGATAACAAGCATTTGTTATTCTTCTAAGCTACCCATGACCACAGGACCTTCTCCCCTTAGTTCACTCTGAAATCCTACAACATCTTTCAGAAAGGAGTCATGTAAGACTGCATAAATGCCAAGAAAAGGCAGCATACACACACACACACACACACACACACACACGGGAATTATGTCTAATGCAGGAGCATTCAGTTTACTGCAGAACCAAAGGAAAAGGCTCACTGACCATCGTTCCACAATGTATCTGAGGAAGACTACCCGTTTCTTCCTCTGCTCACTTCTCTTAGCTACTGATAGACTAGCTCTCGTATTTTGCTTAGCACTCCTTGCGAAGAATTTTTCTGTTCCTCTGCTCCTTCCTTTCAACATCGAAAGCAGAAGGTCAAGAATTACTGCTTCTTTATTTCAATATATTTCTGGTAAACCTCTGTGACTAGCCACAGCTTGTTGGTTTTTTTTGTTTGGGTTTTTTTTATAGAATGGTCTATGTTAAATGATACAAACAATGTTAGACAATAAAGTTATTATGGCACACTAGAATCAAGCTTTAATTCAGCTTTCCCATGTATAAGGATTTATTTAACATTGCTTACAAATGTAGCGTGGTCCTACACTACTTTCCCCCAGAATGAGTTCTTCATCCAAAGCACATAATAAATGGTTCAGTTATTCAGCATATATTCCGTATTTTGTTTTCTTCCTCTGGCCTCCAAAGACAACCTGTGCCTTATGTGCAGATTCAAATCTTGCTGTGAAGAAAGAATTATTCACTTCTTCATGAACATTTTTCTCCTGCCCTCATGTGCGATTTATAAATGTGTAAAGACTGTTAATGGCAGATCTTCACCCACACAAAGAGTGCACGCAGAAGAATATTACCAGATTGCATAAAGTCAATGCAATCTAGGTCTAAACTACATTCTAATTTAGTGCTGTATACTACTTAATAACCTTAAGAAAACGTAGTGTGTTACACTACACATGCAATAATAAAATAATATACTCCTTCAGTAGAAAATAAGTTTATCCCTTTATTAGCAATTCATTAGCTTTAATCTTGAAGAAAAAGCTGTTAAGATTAAACTTGCTTTGAAAGTCCAATTTAAAAAGCAATAGTCATTTGTATACCAAAATATAAGAATTACCTTATGCAAAACAGAACAGAATAGGAATTGAAAATGTGTTTAAAATACTACGGATTGATTAAAAAATGGGGGAAACCTGAGTCTTTCTACCAAACTTCAGGTGGTGATAATAGGACTGCAGGAATTACTGCTCCCTCCCTCCTTCCTACTTTACAAGAACTGACAAAAGTTTTTTGACTCGCCTCCATCTTTCCCAAAGAGCTCAAGCAAATCTATTAAATATCTGTTAAGGAAAAAGAAAATTTATTGCCTACACATCAGATGTGGAGCTGCATTCAGGATAAGGAAGGTGACCACATTTTCTTTCATCACAGCTAAATGAATTAAGTATCTCATACTTTTTATGGCTTTAGAAGGAATCATGGCTGTTAGAACAGTCATCAACAGACTACAGCAGTGTGCCAGCACTTGAGTTTTAATATCCCTAGTTTTGCTTTCATAGACTGTAACTTAGAGGACTTAATTTCTTTCTCTCTCCTCTTGGAATGTTTTTCAGCTATTCTGAGCATATGCAATCATGACAGAGACCATTTCTTACTGTATGGAAATGCACAATTAGTACAATTTGATGTTCATCTTAACTTGGGCAAAAGTGTGTAATACAATATCATTATGATACACAGTATAATGAAAAGAGAACTAGCACTTAGACATGGTTTCTAAACATGTCACAACTACTTACGTAAATTCTGTGCTTAACTAAGTAAAATTTATTTTGATCACCTCTAACATGTAAAAGTAAAATTAGAGAGTTCATGCAGCACAATTCTATACAGCAAAACCAAACAGATTAGTAAAGCTGAAGGAAAAGAAATATTAATCATAAATCACAACAGTTGAAAAGCAAAAATTTAACTCCTAAAACACAAACCAGGTAATTTTCTGAGCATGCTTGAAAAATGCTTTCATTCTTCATAAATCTCTACAGACAGACAGTTTTAATAAATGCCTCTCCTTTAAATTATCTACAGAATTATTTTGCTTCCCTGTTTTCTTTGGCTTTCTGCTTCCCCTTAACAAATATGCAATCCTGCATGTGTCAGGCACACTTCTTTAAAATCCACAGCCATCTAAACCCAGCTATGTATCTTTACCACCAAAGAAACACGTATGCACAACAGAATCTTAAAAAAGCTGGTCACAGCAATGATGGATTTAAGTTATTAACCGATCAAAAAAAGATGGATGGTGGTCTGCTTTTCTTAATCTACATCATCATCTAGATCTATTTAAGGATATGTGGTACACTAACAAACTTAGTTAAGGTTTCGATAAAATCAGTAGAATAATCTGCCCTGTTACATTGAGACTGTATCGATCAATAAAATCACTTGTACTAGGAAAGTACTGTTAAGTACTGACAAGCCCAGCCATTAATATTATTTAACACTCCGCTCACAATCTTTAATGAGGACAAAGAACATTTTGTCTTTTTATACTTATCATACCATTGCTTTTAGAACTCCTTACAGGAGCTGTTCAGCCTTGATTACTGCACACTAAATGGACTTAGAGAAGGAAGAGACTGAATAATTTTGGATAATGGAGAGAATTTTCAATGTGATTAATAGATGTAGGTGATTCAACAGACTTTCCAGCAAAACATCAGTTAAATCTTATTTCACTGAATCCAACTTTTTTTTGCAACTTTCAAATGCTAGACCCTTTCCTCTCAGCATATTCACCCGCATTTAAAACAAAACTAGTTTCCAGAAACAACAATCAGGAAGATAAGTATCTGTTCTGGACTTGATGGGAATTTTTTTTCAGCAAATAAGCCAATTTGATTTTAAATTAGTTAGAAGTAGATCCTAACAGTGAATGTGTACATAGGACAAAGGGAAGGACTGCCTCTGCAGAAACCTTTGTGGTGCCTAATGAATGATACAAGGAAGTCAAAGTGATTTCTATCCAGCTCCTGCTCTCAGACATGGGGAATGGTTAAACAGAAGCCTAGTGGGAAAAACCCCCACAGGTCAGGCACACACAGGATAAGGTGGAGAAGAAAAAAGTCCACATTTGGCACAAAACTTTTATAGCTAAAAATTTCAACCTCTGAATTCAGGTTTTAATTATATAAGAAAGTATCTCCCATGTGTAAAGCATCTGGTCTGAAAAGGCATTAGCCTTTACAAGTGGCTTTGCACAGTCACATGACCTGCATACCTCTATCTATCTCTATAGATACATCTCAGTGATTCAAACATATCTTCTCAACCACACAATTAACTCTTTTTTCTTTTAAGATGGTGTTCATGATACATACAGGGCTCAGTTCTTGAAAACACATTAATGTTTAAACAAATCTAATAACAAAATGAACAACAAGCATGTCTCTAATTACTGTCAGGATTATATAAGAAGGGTCATTGCTTCAGACTAAAGATCCATTTAAGCACTGTATCCTATATCCCAAAATGGTTATAAATGGATACCAAGAAAGAGTATAAATGTGCAAGACTAACATATAAGACATTTTTCTTCAAAACTCCATCAGCTTCAAAAGTTATTTCCAACTAGAGGGCCTTCTATGCTTGATATATGCTGTCCTTTAATACACCTTTCCAGTCTTCAAATTGAACTAACTCAAAATTTTGTGTTCACAACACCCTTTGGCAAAGGTACACAGGTATATGGGAACAATTAAATGCTTGATACAGAATGGATTTTTGAGAATATAAAGGAAGAACAATTATAATGAATATTAACATTGACAGAAGGGATAAATGTGATGAATGTGAACTGCACAGAAATAAAATTTAAATAGTTGAAAGATCATTGAATAGCTCTAAGTTCATTTTGCCATTGCATTTCCAGAACTAAACAGTAACAAACTTGATCCATTTTTATTGGCCAAAAAGCAATCAAATATCTCATAAAAGTGCACGTATCACACACAGATCTCAATAATTCTAAACAGCTCCAACAGCACCAGTTCACCTCTACAGACATTACATATATAACATCAAAACCTGTTACACTTAGAAAGCACTTACAGATTACTTCTAACCCTAGAGAGCTGTATCATCTTAAGCCACAATCAAGATCTTCCTGTCTTTATATGAAGTCTTAGTTTTTGTTCTGCTTAAGAGAGCTCAGATAACTTTATGTATTATCATGGGACAATTTTTACCTCTACTTCACAAAGAGAAGAGAAAACAGTGAAAACCATGTATATCACCAAGGATTTCTTTTCCTCAAATAAATTTATTTTCTTTTCTGAGTCTTCTCCAGGCAAGAGAGTACTGAAGCAGGATTTCAGCTGCAGTTACAGAACAGGAGTATTTGGCTATTGAAAAGCAAACCTCTAGCAAAAACACTATGTGGAGTACTTGCACACTGGCATCAGGAGCCTAGATGGCTCATCTTAGAGCAGAGATCTCTCCAGTCTTCCTGACAATGGACAAGGTTATAAATGGCTGAGTTCACATTCCTTCTTGTTAGAATAGCAAGATGTCAACAGAAATTGAATCAGTTAAGCAGTGAAGAACTAATGAAACTTCCCAAGAGGTGATAGAAAACTCTTTTTCTTCACAATTAGATAAAAAACCCTGAGAAATCACATTAACACAATCCCCAGAATGATAGTGGAAAGGGGCAATGACTGAAGCTCAAGGAATGCACAATTCTTATCCCAGTTGCAATGTGAAATTAGGTCTGAAATGCTCTGCAACAAAGCTTTCAAATCAACAAAAAGAACCTTTCAGTATTTTTTAACTGAATCTAAAACTTTCATGAAGTAACATCACAAAACTAGATCAACTTAAGAGAAAACAGTACAAAAGTTTGTTCATAACCACTGTCCAGTCAGGAAAGGTTATTTATTTATTTAAACTTTACCACAAGGAATTTTGTATCAATGCTTATTGAAGTAATTAAAGAAAATCATAGTGGCCCATGAAGAAATGACATCTTGAGCCAAATTTCTGTATGATAGTTTTTCCTCTGCAGTCACTACCTACAGAAATAGCTCATTTGTCTTCATTTTTTTTTGCAGTTGCTGTTGAACTGTTCCCCCCAAAAGAGTAAAAAAATGCAATACAATAACGTGTGCTTTTCTTCTTTATGCTTCTGATGAGCTTACTCATAAAGCAATGACACATTATTCATTATTACATGCACTGTTTTCCTAACTCCAATCGGCTGGAAACTAAGACAGCTAAGGAGTATAGGACTGGATTTTAATTTCTTAAAAGCAAAATCATAGAAGATATGGTTTTACTTATCTTTTTCAGGAAGGATTGGTAGTTAAAATATTTTTTAAAGGAATTGCATTTTGAAGAATACTGAAATATAGGTCAAAGTGCTTCTCAGATCTCCAGATTATTTCCTTAAATGGAAAACAAATCTCTAGTCCAGTTTCATAAACGCCATAATTCATTTTTAAGATTTGGATTCCTGAAACTGCTGGAATGTTGAAGTTCATCAAGTCTTCACGTCTCACAGCCAAGGAGCACTTTAACCAATCTTATCTCCAGGAATCAGGACTGTTCTCTTTGTAAAAAGTTCAAGAATAAATAAAAGGCAAGTATGTTTTCTTGACCTCAGCCAAGAGAGAAATATTAGCTCTACATATTAACTCTGGTTAGAGATGTATGTACATAGAGACCATACATATATACAGAGCACTTCAGAAGGTCTACAGCTCTCTGTTTTATATTAGAGCCTTGCCAGTCACAAGAAGAATTTCTTCAGGTCATCCAGACCACATGAAATGACTTAGTACCCTGAAACTAACCAAAAATCTGGGCCTCCATCAAAATCTTTCCCTATAAGCAAATCATTTCAGTGAAGACTAGCAGCAGCTACGAAGTCTCATGCTTAGGTATGGGTGCCACTTCACAGTGAATTCTGTTAACGATGCTTGTTATCTTGTTGGACTGATGATATCAGCAAATGATGAGATTTCTTCAGCCCAAGGGGGCTAGAAAATATCTATTCCATTGAACTTTAAAAGGCAGACCTGTCAAAGGGCAAGTCCCTGGGGTAGACAGACTGGACGGCAATGTCAGCTTACTGGGAGAAGGATATGACCTAACTCCAAATGAGCAGGTGGCTAGATCAAATTCTTCCCCATTAACAATTCACAGGAAATAAGCTCTGTAAAAACTGCTCCTCCAATAGTACATCATATCAAATGTATTTGTAACAAATACTGATCTGATCCAACGCAGCTGCAGCTGCTTTGATAGCCAATTAGATAAGGTCCCTCCAGTGCCACCCTTAAGAATCCCACCAATGTCTTCAATGTCCAAAATAAAACCCCAACTATCTGTTCACTTGGTCCATCTACAAAATTACTTACTGAACTCCTACACAATAAAAAACTATGGAAGAGGGAGCTTTTCAAGTGATTTATATCTTCTTTAAATACACATACAAACTAACTTCTGTATTGCTTTGTGATAACAGTCAGTCCAAAACTGGACAGTGGATGAAAAAAAACCCAAACCAAACAAACACCATCCAGAAGCTACAATACTGGATATCAGCCTGCTCCATTATTTTCCACACTTACCTTCACCTTCTGGTACTTTCAAGCAAATACATTTATCCATGCTCACTACTATGAGGAGTCACTTTTCAGTGCAGGTCCTATTGGCAGCCCTTCTCAAATTATAGGCGCCTTATACAACTAGCTGCTTAAAATCCTTATCTTCTACCTTTCTTCAACACCAAACTCCTCAGGAAGCTCATCAGGAGAAGCTATTTCTAACCATAATTGAAGTTCAAATCTTGCTGCAGTCTAAAAATACTATCAAGAGAGATTTTTGTCAGCAATAGTGTAACCCAGTGATTTCTTTTCCAAATTTTAAATCAAAACCACCTGGATTCTCATCTCTGCTCTACTGCCAGCTACAAGCTCAGACATACAAATAAGTAACTATAAAGTTACCTAGTTGATGGCCACCACAAGGTAATAAAAGCTGGTTTAGTGCTCTTCTACTGGCAGTAACAGGCATTTTGAGATTTAGAGGAGACCGAGGGGAGACCTCCTTGTGGTCTTCATCCTTATGAGGGGAAGCGGATGGGCAGGCGTTAATTTCTTCTATGTGGTGACAGTGACAGGACTCAAGAGAATGGCCTGAAGTTGTGTCAGGGGAGGTTTAGGTCAGATATCAGGAAAAGTTCTTCATCCAGAGGGTGGTTGGGCACTGAACAGGCTCCTCAGGGAAGTGACCACAGCACCAGCCTGACAGAGTTCAATAAGCATTTGGACAATGCTCTCAGGCACATGGTGTGACTCTCGGGGTGTCCTATGCAGGGCCAGGAGTTGGACCCGATGATCCTTGCAGGTCCCTTCCAATTCAGCATATTCTGTGATTTTCTTATTTAGCAAAGACTAAACCAGCTTGGCTTAAGTCCTTTGTGCTGTAGATTAAGATCATGCACAGAGACCTTTACCATGATCAGCAGAGGTACAATAGCTTATTTCTTCATACTAACTTGCTTGAATGTTTGGGGCCACAATCTGTCATTCACTTATCTTTGCATCTGTTTCCTCATTAATAAATTAAACATAATCCTTCTTTCCTCTTGTCAGTCAGCTGATTGTTCTCAGTATTCACAAGGACTCTGTAAATATTATTATACATGCAGTTGAATTACTAAGCACATTACTGCTTCTAGTCAATTGTTTCACAGTATTAAAAACAGAAGTTGCAAATTCCAGTCAAACTTGTAAAATACAAAAGTCTTACTTAAAATAGTATAAGATAAATCATTATTTCAAAATTCCATGAAAATTGTTCTATTATAACAAGAAAAAGTCCTGACCCAACCTTTCAAAAACAGAATTAAAATAAGCAATCTGATGACTACTAGCTGGCAGTGGCTACTGATACATTAAAAAAAATTACTCCTTGTAGCTCACAATTTAATACTACTTCATTTATTCATAATTTTTGCTACTCTTCAAAAAGATATAATGAAATGTTTCTGAGCTCCTGTCCATCCACTCCAAGAAACAAACAACCTGTGCTGAAAGGATTTAAAAGGGCGGTTTCATCATGAAAAGGTCACAAAGAAGTAACAAGGTGCTGGCACTTTCTGTCTTAGACAGGGAAATGTCTTGCTTTCTTTACTACTTAATAGAGACTGACTATCTATACTCTCATTTCATGTCAATATTTTTATCTGCATTTAATTATAGAAGACTATTTAGTTAAAATAAATTAAGAACCCAACATGACTAGACCATGTCAGGTACAGGTCTGTATTTGACAGCCATCTGCATGGCATGCTAAAACAAATTCATTGAACCTAACATCTATGTAATTGCTCAGTCTTGGCATAATGTTCTGGCTGGTTTTATACATAACAAATAACAACTGGCATGACTTCATAAAACTTTATCTGCTGCACAAATAGTTGGCTACAAGCACCACCACTGACCAATGACAGCAGCAGCCAAACAGCTCCTGCAGATTAACTGTCGGCAGTATCACCTGAAAATATGTTTGCAATGTTTTACATACATGGTGTTAAATAAAAACCTGATCATGTCTCATGAAATTGTAGTACATTCTTACACTGTGTTTTGGTAAACGCTTGCCATTATTGAAAAACATCTAATAACCAAAGTGCCTTTATATGAACTTTTCATTGTCTAGAATCAGGCCCTAATTATCTTAAAAGTTAAAATTTCACTGTTGATTAATTCTGCTTCCTATTAGCAGAAACAGAAATTAATTACTTTGACAAAAGTATTAATGATTTTCTTCTTGTTTAAATTAGTATGCACATTAGTATGGATATAACTTAGAGGCTTGTCATGTTTTAAATAGATGATGCCCAGCAGTCCCTTCCAACCTAAACCATTGCATATTCTTATGACAGCCAACAGCAACTGAAGAGAGGAGCAGTTAATTAAATGTGCAAGACTGCAAAAGAACAAGAGTTGACTAACTCTTCCAGTAGGGGGAGATGTTCTTTTACAGTTTATCAGCAATTAAAAAGTGATAACCAAATTACCTCTGTATCTTTTTAACGAAATCAACTGCTTAAGACAAATAGGTACATGTACCTTGGTAGTAATTATGTCCAAAAGAAAGTTGTATGGAAATCGGAAAAAAAAAAAATTCACTGCAAGTGGCTGATATGAATAAAAATAGAAGACTGTTATTCTTGCCTTCCTCCCGAAACAATTATGTTTTGACACATTATTTCTATGATCCCCTTCAGTAAAACAGCATTTGCATTAGTGCAGCTAAAAGTACAGTGAACTGGGAACATGTTTACACTAACACCTTCATCTGGCTTTGCCACCAGAGAAACAGCTGTGAACCTATACCACAGGGCATTTTCTAAAGCCCTGTGACAATAGAAATTCCATTTATTAAAAATGAATGGGATTTATTCCTGATATATTTAGATGTCTATACAACTGCATCATTCCTGAAGACTCCTCTTATTGTCTTTATCAAAATCATGACCCATCTAGGTAGAATCTAAGACTTAAAATGCAAATGTCCAAATCAACTGAGATTAGTATGAGATGACAGGTGCCTATTTCAGCTAGAAGAACAATTCATGTACAGCAGAGGGATATGAATTTTATGAGCTGATGCTTCTCAAGTCTGTCTAAATAGAGGTGAGCTAAATAAAGCCTCCTTATATTTTTCCTGCAACACTTTTGATTGGTACAGTCAGAACAACTTTGGAAAGAACAACATTATTTTCCCCATTTTAGGCAGAGGAAAACAAAGGCTCACTGAAGTCAATCAGCAGCATTTGGAAAAATCAGGAAAAAAACGCAAAACAGTCTAGTTTTCTAGTTGCTAGTCCTGCTAAGTGAACAGAAATCACCACTGCTGGTAAATGTCCAGATCATTTTCCACCTCTAAAATTACCTATCAGTAAAACATCACACTTCATATTTTCTAATGCTCTGAAAACAGATGCTGCTTTTACTTTCAGCAGGCTGCAAGGAGACTCACCTGCAAGTACAACTCCAACCCTTGTCGTCGCTGCTCCAGGACCTTGGGGACCCAGTTTCTCACGTGCTTTGAAGGGATCTCTGGAGTTCTTATGAACTTCTTGAGCTGCAAAAAAAAAAACCACCAAACCAATAAATAAAAAGGAAACAACATAGATTGAAACAAAGTATAATAATGTCTCTTTAAAATAAACAAGTTTCTGTTAGAGATATACAAAAACCTATTCATTAAGGACAACAGCATGGAAATGAAGTTACTTAAAATCATCTCCCTGAAATAACAGCAGATGTCATACCCACAGGGTGCAGTTAAAAATCTTCCAATCCAGTTGCCCTGAACAGTAAAGATGAACCCCACTAAAATTGAAGATGAACAGTAAAGATGAACCCCACTAACAGCCTGAAATAAAATGGCAACCACTACATAAGAATACTTGAAATTGGAGTTTCCCAATAGTCTGCTTGGGACAATATCTCACAAGATCACCATGACGTAACCAGAAATTACCTTGCTAAGTGCAGTGAACACACCGTGATGGCTTCTAACTCCAGATTTAGGTAACTATGAACAGGTGTGAGAAGTACAGGGAAGAGTGCTAACCATCTCTCTGGAGAGTTGGCAATCCATGCTCTCAAATTGTACCAACAGATTGACAGTCTGTGTTTAATACCTTTCACAGAGAAATAGCAAGATTGTCACTGAATATATTTTGAAGAGAGCTCCATAACTATTCCTCTAAAGATTCCCACAGGAAAGTTTATACATGTATCTATAGAGATCTATATAGAACATGTAACACATACATATGTATTTTATATATATGCATACTTATGACTGTATATAGATAGACACAAACATACAACCTGACAACACTAAAAATCCTCTTCCTAGAGCAACAATTTTTTTTGAAACCAGAAAACATGAATGTTTTCCTCAAAACTACAGAGCAAAAATAATAACTGAAATAGACTCCATTGCGTTTTAATAGAAGGTGGCATTCTTTCTGTTGGATATTGCCTCTGAGTAAATCTGAGGCAAAGAATGCAAGGAAAGAAACTCAAAATTGACTTTGACATGCATACCCATGGGAGACTGAGAATTTACATTTCATCTTTGAGCTTGCTGAGATGTCACTATAGGAAAAAGCAGTGGCAACATATCAACGTCTCTGCAATCACAAGTATTGAAGCTGCAGCCGGGAAACCTCAATTGCTCTGGAAATATTTTGCAACTTCCTTATATCTTAACAGTGCTAAATTACAATTAAACGTGAAGTGAGAAAAACAACACTCCAAAATAAAACTCCAAACCTAGGTACGTTTACTGACTGATCTTAAAGAGAGAATACAACCCCCCGTTTTTCCCTCTAAATTGATTGGGGATGTTGAAGAAACTACAGTCACCACTGTTGTGAACTATGACAGCACCTGCAGGTGAGCAACAAATGAGGAGAATGCTCCAGATGAGTGCAGACAAATCTGAAACTATACAAGCATCCACCAAGACCTACTGCTTACAAGATGAATACTCTCTGGCTGGTAACTCAGCTGATGATTAACAATCCTTTTGTGCTCCGTGGCCCTGTTACATATAAAACATCCAAAACACAATTACTTAATGTGCAGGCATAGATACTGGTTTTAAGTATAAAGCCAATATTACAAAGATATACAAAGGCTATCTTTGTATAGATACCTTTGTACAAAGGCCACTTTCTTGTGCTTATAGTAATCCAGTCATACATATTGCTATAAATAATTATAACAATGTCAAAGAATATTAAGCAAAGCCACATATGTATTAGCTGTATTGCTTCAGACTTGTCCCTACACAAACACAGTTATCTGAGGACTATTATTGCCTATAATACCTTCCTGTTTGTAACACTGACCTAATGCCTGTTGACACACTGTGGCCTCTATTTCCTGAAAGACTTGAAGATGGCTCACATTATCAGGTAAAGAGTTATTTGTCCATTTGTGAAAAGACAATATGATCTAGAGTATACACTAGTTATTCGAAAATTATAGACAACTTGCAAAACAAGATATGTCAAACTTCAGATTTTTGCAAATTTCACTGCAGTAGTTTCAACACTGTCACCTTCTAGCATTATTGTACTTAAAAGGACTACCAATATTTAATAATGGATAAGAAAATAAGTATAAAAAGATATTTGTGAATAAATATGAACAAATTGTTGTATTTTTAACTATGTTATATACCTTGAAATAATTTAATTCTTGCTAAAATACCTTTCCACATGAGTATAATAACACTTTTGTTCAGACTTACATATAATACTGTAATGCGAATGGTGCATAGCCTGACAGACAAGGTTTGTTGTTCATAATCAGGGCAAAGCATAATGGCCTATGCAAACTATTTCATAGAAGTCAACAGCTGTGGGTGGTTTCTGACAAAAGAATAATTTGTACTCCTGGTGTAACATGGCAGTCTTGAAAATATTTTAAACCTTTGCCACTACAGTCAGATTGCACAGGAAGTGGGGCTTTACTCTTGTACACAACTGGAATCTATGAAAGATTGAACCCAAGAAGGAGGGAAATCCAGACATGTTCTTGGAAACGGCTTTGTTTAAAATATATAATTAATCAAAACATTGATTGGCATTCTTATGAATGATGTCTTCTGTGAGCAACAGTCTTCCTTCCTGCACCCAATGCCAGTGAGGCATGCTCTTCTCCAGCAAAAGGCATGATCTCCTCATCAGTCTCTACATCCATTTTCTACCACAGCTGTTCTCTACAGAAGCTTTGTTTCTCCTACTCACTACAGACATCTCCAACATTAAGGGCACCTTGAATATGCAGCAAGTCTAAAGAGACCTTTCCAACTGCCATGTACTCACAGCAATTTAGAATGAAATGTACATTTTAAATTAAAGGGGAAGAAAGGAACAAAAGATAAATACCACATTGGCATGCTGATAACGAACTGATGCAAATGCTTTCACTAGGACTTCTGTAACACTGAAAGCACTAAGGTTCAGAGCACAAGCTGTTCAACAATACTAACAAAGATTTTACAATTTCAGAAAGTAAGACTTAATGAAAAGGTATATTGCTGACAAAATATGCTCTATGTTTTGCATCTGTGCAGGGGACAAATAAGAAGTCTCTATCCATTTTCAGAGTAATAAAAACAGCAAGTGAATGAGAAAATGAAAGAAATTGAAATGTGGTACAAAGGTTAGAATATCTGTTTTTCAAGTTTGTTTATTTTGCTGCTATTTCTGCAGAGAGAGAAAGGGTGCATCATTTATGATTTTTCTGGTGTTCTAAGAAGAAATCTCTGCAAAAGGAGTTATTGCAGTGAAAGTAGTGTACAAGAAGACAAATCTGAGAATGAAATTGCAATCATTTGTGGCTTTTATGCGGAGTAATTGTGCAACTCCAGAAATTACACTGAAGTTAGACCTGCTGTCCCATCTGTCTGGACAGAAGGCCAGTTATGTGATGCAGAGCCTCCGCCAGTTCTGCTACCTGTCCATCCTGTGATGGGCTGAGAACAAGCCCGAGTAACCCCTCTGCTTGGGGGATCGTGTCAGTCCTGCAATCCTTGCAGCTGGATGATGACTGTGTGGAGCATGTCACCACACCTCTACGACATGAGTCATCCACCAGGTAGGAGTGGCTGTGGGACATCCAGCTGCCCACGAGCTCCATCATGCTGGAGCACTGCAAAGGTGGGCTTCAAGAAGGAGTGCTCAGGTGTCCTGTGGGTGGCATCCAGCCTGCAAGCTTGTTGAACCACTTCCAGACCCATGCAACTCTCCTCCAGACCCTGCAATCCTGGATCCATCAGGAGATGGAGATGTTTGGCAATAGTGTTGGAAGAGTCATGGTGGAAGACACTATGACAACTGTCCCAATCAAACACAGGATGGATGCAGAGCTGCTGGGCTGGATGCTGGGGGTGTCCCTCCAAAACTGCACAGTGACGTTCATGCAGCAGCATGCACGTGTCGCTGTGCAACACAGCAGCAGAAACGCCACCTCTTCCACTGCTGCTGCTGGGGATCCTGGCAGCCACCCCTCTGCTCCCATTGCTATTCCTGCAGAGCAAGAAGGGCCCCAGGTTGAATCAGGTAAGGTTCTGCACAGGGCTGCCACTTCCAGATGGCACAGTAAATGCTCCTCTGAAGGGTCACAGCAACTCCTGAAGAGAAGGGAAAGAGACCCCCAAGGCTCCTCCAGCAAACAAGAGCCCAGAACCATGTCAGTGATGTTGGAAGGTGCCTTGGAACATGGCTAAAGGAGGACTGGGCCATCAGCTATGGCATGTGCCAGCCCTCAAAAGATCCCAGCCCTAATGATCCAAATAAAATAAATGCACAAAAATTACAGAAAAAGTCTCAGTGTTACTAACAGTGTAGATTCTATCCTCACCATTTTTTGCTGGGTAAGATGGAATGTTAATGCTGATGGGTCCTTCTGCTTGTGCCAGGTAGTGTTCCAATGTTTCCCTAAAGGCAAGCCCAGCTCCACACCTGCATCTCTGCAGCTGGTTCTGGGACAGGTGTTTCCAAGTGGCAGTCTCCAAAGCCAGCCCCTGACCCGCGGCTCATCACCTGGCCTCCGCTTCTCTGTACCTTCTGCCCCATATCCCTGGGCTCTGCTCTCCTACTAGCCTGCACTGCCTGGTGCAGCCTTGCTACAGGAGCGTCCAGATCTCTCCTCTTGCCTTGAGTCACAATTTGGTGTTTCTTTCTACCTCACCCCAGAGTCACACCCTGCCACAGCAGGAGCCCCAAGGAGGGGAAGTACAAAGTCCTGGCACTGTGAACGGACAGCCACACATGAGGCAGCTGCCCAGGTGGTGAGCAGCCTGGGAAAGGCTTCTGCCCACAAACACAGACTTTCTTCTCCCTCTTCCAGATCCAGCCTGGGTGCTGGCATTTCTTCTCTGCTTGCAAAGGACCCATCTGCAGGTGCTCAGCAGATAGATGCCAAGTGGCTGAGAAAAGTGAGTTTGCTTAGTTTGGAGAAAAGGATGATGAGGGGTGACCTCATTGCTCCCTGAGGAGCAGAAGTGGAGCAGGACATGCTGAGCATTTCTCCCTGGGATCCACTGACAGGACATGTGGGAATGGCTCAAAGCTGTGCCAGGTGAGGTTCAGAGTATCAGGAAACATTTCTTCACCAAGAGGGTGATCAAACACTAAAACAAGCTTCCGTAAGAGATGGTTGATGTCCCAAACCTGTTTGGGACATTTGAACAATGCCCTTAATATAATGCTGTAACTTCTCATCATCCCTGCATTGCATAGGCAGTTGGATGGTATAATTGTTTTATGTCTTTTCCAACTGAAAATACTCAATTATATTTCTAATTTCAATTCTATACTACACTGCATTATACAATACTATACTAGTCTAACAATAGCAGACTGCCTACTTGGATAGGGTGCATTTTAAAGATATAAATCCTGATTTTTCCCTCTTAATGTTTCCTAACCTATTTCATTGTATAAACTCTATTCATCTGCTTTACTTTCAATTACAAAATTATTCTCATCTGTAAAATAAAGCACTCATATATCACAAGGCTTAGTGGTGGGTGAGTGAGTTATTTTACTGTTTCTGACATTGTTGCTTATTTAATTTCATTTTCAATGTGACAATATCTCAGACATATCCGTATTAATAAACAAGGAAATGAGTATTAATAAGTGGTAGATGATATCACTACTGAGGTAAGAAGCAAATAGGCAAGAAGCACTAGCACATCTTAATTATGGTGCAGTAAAGCAAAATGCTCTTGTCTTCGGACTTTTGATGGCCAACAACACAGATGGGTCAATAGCTGCCTTTTGCTCAGACAAGTTTGCTTAAACCTGTACACCTGAGAAGCCTGGCAAAATCACCCTCTGTAGCACCAGGTAAATGCTTCTTTCCTGAGCTAATTCAGGACCACCAGCAAACACACTGGTGGGAATAAACTCCTCTGATATGGCACTGGCAAGAGCTGTAAATACCCATGCTGATTTCTGTTGTTTGCAGAGCAAGCTTTTCCGTAATGAAAGCAAGCAGCATCAGTCAAAATAGTTGATTGTGCCCACACTCCACTGCCACTCAGACCTACAAACCAAAAGATACTTAGTTGTCCCAGATCCTAAGACTCAAGCTCTTCATTACAGCCCCACTGCTGGTAATGGGCTGCAATGTTCCTCCAGAATTCTCCTTCACAATACTTGGCCTCCATAAAGAAGAAAAAAATGTAAAGCTTGCCTTTCAGCTGCACAACTGCACAGCAGCATCCACTTCAGCTTGGAGAGAAGAAATCACACTTTTTCTTTAATATTGGTCAGACCAATTTAAAGAAGTATTAGTGGATAACCAGCCTTGAAAGTACTGAGTTCCCTTCTATATGTTACTAAGATGATTCAGTAGAGAAACTTAGCAGATATTTTATATTACATTAATAGAGATGGTTTACTCAGTCACTTTCCTATCTGGTTTCCTCATGTACAAAAGTTGTTTCTTCAGCTTTACATGGCAGGTTAGCAATACAATTTATAGAACTAATGAATTATTTGCCCAATTGGAATAAAAAACCCCACTGTATTTATTTGTGGTTGGAATGTGACTTATTTTGTGACTTTACAAGAAGTCACAACAGATAGCATTTTAGCCATACAGCATGTAAACAATAATCAAAAGAAAAGGAGACTTAGTAACACATGAGAAATCAAATCTACAAAACAGAGAAGAAACTGAGTTAGTTAGGAATTAATTTCTAGAGGTATGAATCACAAGATGTATTTAAGATAAACCATGTATAGTAACATGGTTACAAGAGAGAGGAAAACATCACAGAGGGAAAACAAAGCTACAGCTTGTAAAGAAAAAGATCAGTACCTTTTTATGAAGTGCATGGAATTCACTATACCTCTTCTCGACAAAATGTTTCCTTCCACTCATAAGGACTTCTATTTTAAAGACCTGAAAATTAAAAATAATAAAAAAGAGAGTAATGTTACTTGCACAAACAGTTCAGTGACATGGATGTGACTGCACATTTTACCACAGTCATTCTAGTAAGTAGTCCCAAAAAAACCCAAGGTCCCTCATGAGTTGCAGAAGTACAGCAGTGGTTAGTGGTAAATATGGCTGAATCTTCTGTTAACAAGTTTGTTCAACAAACATATAAAAAGACAGCTTAAGCCTGGGCTATATGCTTTGCATTAAAATTAAGCATTAAAATACCTATATTAAATATCCATATTTACATTTTTTCTGATATTAAAACATCAGAAAGATGTAACATACTTTGAAGTAATTAAAAAAATAAAAAAGAACGGTAGGAAGAGAAAAAAAAAACAGGGAGAAAAGAAATAGAGTTTCATTCTTTTTCCCTTCTTACAATACAGTGTACTAATACATTCACACATGTTCAGTAAGAGCTGGATAATATATGCATTATGGTATACATGGAAATGGAGAAATAAATGCAAGCACCATATTGTATGTTAATTTCCTCCTAACCTACAAATTCATCTCTAGTCTCAATTGAACTTGTGCTACGTACACTCTAGGAAAAAACAGAACAAAACACAAACATGGCAAATGCTTGTTTTCCTTGTGTGATACATGTGACAGCTTTTGTTGCTGCCTAGGGAAGGTTGAAAGGCCAGGAGAAGCAGCTCTCTGGATCCACTAATTAGTAGTCACTAACATGACATTTTCTTGATTCTCAGGTCAGCAGGTCAGTTTTGAGGGCAAGTGATGAGAAATATTTTGAGGTACTCAAGAAAATATGGTCTGTTAAATGAAGACAAAATCAGCAGAGAAGTAATACAGAAAAGGTGCCTGTTCTATCTAGGAGTGCTTTGTTTTCTGTTTTGCTCAGAAAATGCTGGAAATAATTATTTTCAGGACAATGAGAAACAATGTTCAGCACAGATGATCACATCAAGACCCAAAACTTAGCCAAATAAAATGTTCTTTGATATAAATTTGCAAACAGTGTTTATGCCTGAATGCAGAAAAAAGGCTTTTCTGTCACAACATGCCCAGCTAGCATTGATCAGAGCAAACACTGAGATACTGGACTGGATAAACACTTTCTATTGTCCACTAGAACCTGCCCTTCAGACAGGTCAAAATGCTATGGTTTTCACTGACTAGTCAAACAACATTAAAAACAGACAGCATTTTATTTAACCCAGACTGAAATGCTTTTACCTTTGTTTGAATGCAGTATGGATAGGACCATAGTCATTTCACACCAATATTTACATTACCAAAATTCGTTTGGATGGCTGTAATAACTTGTGCTACATTCTATGTCTTCAAATAGGACTATGTCTGTGTCCTAAACGTATGAGCAGACAACCTTATTTGGGCGCACTGATTTTTTCCCCCCTCCTATCTATTTGGACTACTTTGGAAGAACAGCCAGTGGCTACCTACACATGAAAAAACTCCAAGGCACCCTGAGGAATATTTTATAAGTTCAGAGTTGTAAAGAGCATCACATGCAAAGGAGAATCAGTGTAGACATTTTTCTTTAGTTAAAATTTAACATACTAATTAAGAGGAAAATATTATTTACATTTCATATTCTACACACTATATGAAAGAAATAGTTCTGCAAGGAACAATTAGTTTTGGATTGCACAGCAACGAAGGAGTTTCAAGGATAACTTCTTAGAAAGAATGTATAACAAAACATGAAAGTAGCGAAGTGAAAAGTGACCATGGGTGTCCAGCTAAGGTGTTGCAAGTTTTGAATTTACTTGATATTATTGCTACACCACAGTCAGCTAAGAGCCACTCACTACTTTAAGTTTAGCACTTCTGTTGGCTACAGGGTTTGCCAAGCAATTTGGAGAAGTCTAAGAGGCTCCTGCCTCAGCTATAAGCACTCCCTTGCAAGGTAACTTTCCTGTAAATCACAGGTTGGCGCCTGCAGTCCCATTTTGATTTTATTCATATGTCCATCTTCAGAGAAATAACTGTCCCTCTGAAATCTAAAAACCCATCTTTTCATAAAGGAGAATAGTTGGAATATGTGAAAGGAAATATACATCCCTATGTGGACCTTCTTTTCAAAGCATGTGTCTATTTTGTTCTGTGTTTCATCACTTGTTAAGGAACCACATAAATGGTTTCAGAACACCAAAAAGTATGCTGCATTTATTCTTCCTCCTGTTTTAATTACAGTTTCCTCATTTTTGCTAATGTCATGACATTGAACAATATATTTGACCGTTACTTTTGCAGAAGATACAAGAAAGAAGCACAGCTTTGCATGCAAAGTAATGTTATTTCAAGATAGAGATACTGCCACCCTTACACCCCCAACTCCTTGCACCAGTATAGAGGCTTTAACTTTGCCCCTTACTACCCAGAGGCCTCAGATCCAGCTTCATGAGACACCTAAAATTTACAAAACCAACAACAACTCTGCTATGCTTGAAGTTGAATATTACTGTTTGAAAACAAAACCATGCAAATGATGTTTCTCATCTGTGGCACCTATACTTCAGACATATAAAGCAATTATAAATAAGAGGTAAATAAGTGGTAAATAAGAGGACAAGCCAGAAATGTTTTTTCTTCATTTAAATCTAAATACTAAACTGATTTACAAAGTAACTTGTAAAGCAGAAATGCAAGTAACTGAAATAAAACAATTGTGTTTATGGACTTTGTATTGTTTAATGACTTTATTTAATAGACTGCATAAATTCCAGGTTTGCCTCCTCACTATTTACCAGATCAGAATTCACAAGAGGAATTTAAAAGCATATAAGTTAGTTTTTGTGCCACTGTTTAATAAAAGGACGTGTGAAAGACAAAAAGATATATTAAGTTGGGAGAGAGAGATAGGATCTCTTCATGGATACAAAATAGCTACAGGCAAATCTTGCACAAATTTAACTGAGCAATTGCAGGCCCTGGCAGAAAAACAATGTAAGGAAACTGGTGAACATAGATGTAAGTGCCAAAATAAAGACGGAAGAACTATGGGGGGAAAATGCAACAGTGCTAGGAAATTACTTTTCTTGTAAAAATGTTAATGTTTTTTGAACAGATAACTCTGAAAAGATATATGACTTTTCATAAGTGACAGATAGTTAAATGAAAAATGCAAGAATAAGACAAACAAAATACTTTTCCCATAGTCATTGAAATGCCAGAAATTACACTGCACTGAACCATTTGCAGTTCACCCTGACTAGGACACAAGGGACCATAGATTTGAAGACACCAATTAGAAAACTCTAAGAGTACTTTGAAACTAGAAACATCTCAGTGTTCTTGGTTGCTGCCACAATAGTTATCAGTGATGTCTGCACATAGCTAGAGGATCATTACCCATTAAAATCATTCTTCCAACAGACTGTAGCCCACAAAAATGATGCATGGGGCAAAACCCTCTGAATTGGATATCAGTATGAATAATGCCAATCTTTTAAACTAGCAGAATTGCAGAGCAGCCACTGCAATTCATAACCATCAAACTTGTGATGAAAACTTCAGAAGAAGAATTCCTAAGGTCTTCGTTAATAAAGTAGTAAAAACTTTCAGGTCCAAGTATAAAACAGATTTACACATAATTTTTTTTCCTCTTCACTTTGTTCCAACTATATGGATTATATTCAGATGCTGGAAGCCATTTTCTTCTTTTCTTATTGTTAGCAACTATGCCTAATTTTGCCATTTTTCTGAATTTATCTGTTTCTGATCATTACCAAACCTCTAACTGAATGGTCCTTTTTCAATATTTTCAAAAAGAACACATTTCTCTTCTTGCTGCAGAAACTGGACAGTACTACATAGCAACTAAACTGGATTACATATGGGCAAAAAATTGGTACTGTATCACCACAAATTTCGAAGACAGAAAGCACAAATGGAAAAAAATAGGAACTAATAAGATGTACAAGAACCGCCCATGGTGCCCACAAGTGCTTATCAGGAATTGCGGGTACCACTGACACTGCCCCCCTTCAGTTCTTACCTATGTCACATGTGTACATCAGATACAAAAAGACATCTTTTATCTAATAATTTGATGCAAAAATATGCAGCTCCAGTAACTTAGTCTCGAAAAATCATACAGTGATGAATTTAACAAAAAAATGAAGACAAGAATGACAAACATGACCCTGAGTAGGGATGAAAACTAAGAAGTATAGTAACATCTCAGCTTGTTTTTCTATTGCATAAGAAATACATCGATGACTGTCACAACACTCATGGAAATTATGTTAGCTACACAGCTTATAATTACTGTAAGTTAATACTATCATATTGTGCATATTTATACATGGAAAAGTGAATTGCAAGACTTTTGAAAAATTACAGTTGAAAAAGACATTTGGGGCAGCCTCATTTAGAATACGGAGATACAAAAAACAGAAGCAGAAAAAGATAAATTTACAAAACCCAGATACATTTGTCTAACATTCACCAGGGAAGAAAACCCCACAAAATTCTAGTGTCATGTTTTTATCTCTCAAGACCAAGCCTAGTGACCCTAATACTATTTAATATATTACTTACAGAAATAAATACATCCCTTCAGATACTTCAATATACTTGACAGACTTTTGTCTGAGGAACAGCTAATGCATTCAAAGTGTCAAGAAAACTCAACCTTAAACCTTTGCCACAGCCATATAGAAGGAATTCCAGAGCAAATGAAATGACAGCTACGGTCCATGAAACACTAATAGGATTTCCACGTGTTTAGTGTTTCATTATTGCTCAGACAAAGGCACATTTTCTGACTCAGTTGTGCTACAACTACAACTAGAAGAAGACCGCAGAAAACAGTAGAGATAAAAAGATAACTTAAAGCCTCTTTCCATCCTACTGTTTCAGGGGAAAACAGTATTCTACACAATCAGTAAGAGCACCTGGGTGGTGGTGGTAACCAGAGCTGCATGTAGCTGCAACAGCACTTCAGCATCTTAGGAGTGTCAGTGCCTTATGGCAATGCTCCATACTTCTGAATGCCCCCCACAGGAGAGGCGGAGACGAGGACAGTATTCAGAGCCAACTCAAACTTCAGAGCAGCCTTGATAAAACTGAATCTCACGATCCCTCAAATGAAAACACATTAACTTATTCTGACTTCATCTTTTGGAAAGCAGGGCAGCAAAACTCAGTTGTGCAGTGGGCACAGAGCAGCTCAAGGGCATAGAGGTGGACATGGGTCACAGAGGCATGAGGCAAGGGAAATCTCCAACAATATTCCCCCCAGTTCTCGTTCTACTTTGTCTAGGACCCATTGTTTACTTTGGTTATCGCCAGCATTTCAAGTTACTGAGACTTGAGACCTTCTGTTCCTTGGGTGGGTTGCTTATAGTCACATCTTTTGACTCCTCTCTTCAGAAATTGCTTTCCTACACAATCAGCCCTTACATGAGCTCCGGCAGTCTGCCCATAAGGAAAGGGCCCGCTTTCTGCTGCAGAACCGGGAACGAGTTGGGGCACAGTAAAGAAGGAAGCAGTGTAGCCCTGAAGAGACCAATTTGCTCTATTTGGGGCCCCAAAGAAAAGATGATAGTGTCTACAAGAGGCAGTAACAGAAAAGAAGCGAACACTTGAGGAATCGAGCGCTGGGAGAGAGTATGAACAGAGACAGAGCTAAGAGTCATCCATCCTTCCTGGTATCATCCTCACACATACTGAACTTTTTCCTGATGGCTATGGGAGCAGGCAGGAAGCCAGAGCTGCACTGGGCAACTCAGCTGGTGCAGACGTTTGGGCACCGGTCCTGGCAGCTTCTTCCAGCTCCCTGCTCGCCTGGGACAGGTGCTCCTCACCCTCCAGTGGTACAGCTCTGCCCAACACACATTTCACTTCTACTGAGGGGCCCCAAAGAGATTCAGATCTCCTGCATTATCAGTTACAAGATTTGTTTATCTCACCTAAAGTCAGCTCAAAAGCTGAGTTAAACCCTCAAAGAGTCTCTTCCTTCACCCAAGCACAGTCACGTCAGTTATATGAAATCAGACTGTTTTAATTAGTCCCAAGTACAATGTACAGTATTAAGTTACAGCACAAGGAAAAATGTACACAGTTTTATTGACTATGGAAATGAAAGCTTGATATTATGCAATTATGACACTGTTTTGTCCAGAATTTATGAGGGAGAAAAACCATGACAGAGAAGTGAAATGTTCACACAGGATTTCCAGAGAGTATTCCAAACGACACCAGCACATGTAAAGCAGTTACCTGACCCACTCTGGCCTGGTAAAGCAGCTTTACTGTTTTTAACACATAAAAATATGTGACAAAAGAGGACAAGTTGTTTCACTAACTCCTTCTGTTAAATCTCATGTTACTGCAATCTAACTTGGGCTTCCATTGCTAAAAAGAAAACTAAATAAAAAGATGTGTATGTAAAAACAATCACTTGTTCTTATAAATGTGACTCCTAATTCAAATGCCTCCTTACTAATTTATATAACCTTCAGCCACTTGTTTACTGAAAAAGTTTTCTCTTCCCTAACAGTTACCAGTTTTGCTGGTACCACTATCTAGCTGAGTCAGACTAGTCTGAGTACCTTCCAAAGTGCAGTTCATATTTTCCACCAACAATACAAAATAGTTAAGGATTATTTCCTTGCACTTCCCCTACACTCTTTTGCAGTATGAGGCTCCCCCAGTCATAAAATGACAATGTTAGTAGGAATAATGTGCAAAAGATTTTTACAGGATTCAGGGATATTCTTCCTGGAGATGGCCTTTTAGAAGTGTATGTCATATTTCTTACGGTTTAGAGGAAGAGATAATAAAACAACTTATACTGCAACCCAGTCAGGCAGTTTTGTAATTCTTATAACATGGGAAGCTCGAGGGAGGCTTCTACGGAGCTGTCACTGTTGAATGAAAGAGTAGCTGACATGTAAGAGTAAGTAGTTTTCTGATTTTTTCAACTCTCTTTAAACCAATCTTTTCCAAACACATGGTTCATAAAATCCCATAGGAACCTCTCTGTCATTTCCTGAAAAATAACTTACTTGGCTTTCCAAACTAAAAAACCTCTCCCTTGCCAATGATGCACTGGCTATGGAAATCTAATTTGTAACCAAACCAAGATGCTACAAAATCTGACTTGGTTTTGGTATTTTTCTTTACTGGCCCTGCAGAGGACAACTGTTACATAGATGACACCCCTTTAAAATCTCATTATCACTGTGGTTACTTATTTGGCTAACTTCCTTACAGTCAAACTTAAGGGAAAATGTGTTGATCTTTTACTGAAAATGGAAAAAGTTTATAACCCACGCTAAAGCCTATAGTTAAACAGATGAAAAATAAAATTAGCTCAATCTGCTCTATTTGCTCATCTGGATCATCTCAATGCCTCTTATCATAAATGTTTTACTAATAGAAAACTATAAGCCTTTTTACGGAAAAGATTAGCTTTCCAATAGAAACAGTAAATGAGGATAGAATACTTGAATACTGCAAAAAAATAACTGATGCCAGGAGTATATTTACAAGAAACAGATTAAATCTAAGTTGGATAAAATATAAGGAATCTTCTATTTCATCACGAAGTCCTTTGCTGTTTTCTCTGGAGAGTCTGTAAAGAGTCTTCACACTTCCCAAGGCAGGATGCAATTCCTAACCACAATGACAGTGCCCTCATATTGCAGACAACTAGCAGCAAGAAGCTCCTTTTTGTGAGAGGTTAGACACAACATTAGGTTTTTCCTAGAAGCTTTGAGTCTGTGTTACTCCATTTGTACTTGAATTTGCTGTCCAGAGAACATCTGGGTGACCTCACGCCTCCAAAGCACAGATATTTTGTTTACAAACAAAAATGTAAATGGTGTCAAAGAACACATAAAAAGATACACAAGTAGCAAGGCAATAAGCATTTCAAAGGAACTAACTTTCTACTGTCTCATTTTCCATGGTATATATACCATAGTACATGAACTTAGTTTTTTTATCTGCTGGTGACTAAGAAAACACATATGAATACAAAATACAACAGGATTTAGTCAAGATAACATATACACAAGCTATTAAAATCAGCTCCACATGGTGATTAAACAAAAAAAAAAAATGTATATCCACATCATTTCTTATTAGGGTCTCTGCAGTAATCCATCTGAGAGGTCTCTGCTCCTCTTTACCATATAAGTAGTTCATCCAAATAAATTTTTATGAGCAGTAGTCAAAGGAGGTTGTTTTACTAAGTGTTTGCACAACTTAACAAAGATCCTTCATATATTACATTTAAATACTGTGATGACCCTATCTTCAGCCCCAAAATGGAGGATTCAAATGTTATTCTGTTAATAAGAAAATGAGCAGTCAGGATCCATGTAACACCTTCAGGCACTTCCTTTCAACGAGTTAAATCATCCAAACTTTCACTGAATTGGCATTGGTCTGTCTTCCAAAATGGAAAACTCATTACCTTTGTGATTGCCTGCCATCTGTGTTACTTTTACACGCAACTGACAACACTATTTCAAACATCAGCACTGGCTCCTGGAAAGATGAGTGACTGCATCAATTTATCAAAGAATGCCATCCTGGTCACCAAAGGTTTCCCTTGCCAGGTCAATGTCTTTGGAATGGTAATTCAAAGGTGGACAAAGAAATAAGCTCAAATAGATATAAGCAGTTTTCTTACTGGACTAAGCCTGCTGTGACTGAGACGAGACCTGAAGCAGGTTACCAGGATGTGGTTATCAATGTATCCAGCTGCAAAAAATCAAATGCTTCTTAATGTGCAAGGAAGGTGGAGAGAATGGAAGTGACAAACTCTGCACAACTACTGAAGAAAATGCAAAACAGCTACCACAAACAGTGCTCAAAAATAATAAAATGCTGTGCCCAATTGAGATTAAACTTTTTGAGCTTTTGAATTTACATGCTGTGACTAACAGAATATTTATATCGTTGGCTTGTTGGCTACAGTGAATGCAAACATTCCTGAGCCAGATTTACACTCGCTCAGGGACTGGTGAGAGCATTAACAGTAGCAGCAGCATGGGCAGCACAGGCAGCAGAACTCATCATAAAGTTTGGACAAAGCTCAGGGACAACAGGGCCAGCCTGGCTCTGTCCCAGGTATGTCCATGGGAACTGCAGTCAGCAAGGTGCAGGCATCCCAAAAAAGGGAGCAGATGAGTGTGAAGTTCAGAGCAGAGTTTGGATTTGACTTGAACAAAAAGGAGTAACACAGGGAAGAGAAACAAGTATTTCCTAACTTGCTTTCCTTACAACAGAAAATGCAGCAAGTAGGTAAATCACAGACACTGCAGGCAGAGAACTATATTGACATTAGTGGAAGAGCTGAGGAAGCACAGAATTTGACTCAAACAGCCACGTCTGAGAAAAGATAACATCTAAACCATTTATGGAAACTACTTTCAGTACAATCATGTCAACAGATTCTATAGCTTCAAAGTAAGTTGAAATACTAATACAAACCAATATCTAGTATCATATACATAATAAAAGTATCCCATTAGTAATTTTGCGATACAAGATTGAATAACCTATCCGAGAACATTGGTTGTATAGTCATATACTTACCATTTCAAAGACATGAAAATTGATTCAGTAAATATTATGTTATTTTGCAACTGGTCTCTCAATCACTTGCAAGATGACAAGGCAAATATCAACTAATTACACACCTGCACAGGTATTCAGACAGATAAGGTTTTAGGTACCCATCACAATTTGAGAGATTTTAAGTAAGTTATAAATTGAGTCTGATGGAGGAAATGTGGAAACAAAAGCATGCATACTGCAAACAAAGCAACAGAATGTAGATGATTGAAAACTGTGCTAAATGTTTTAACTGCTGTCTGTTGCTTGAACTGATAATACAGTGTGGCAGCCTCCTCAAATGTTAACTCAAGGCATCAAACAGTACTATTCACAGGCCTAACTTTCCCTCAGTGAAGGAAAAAATAAAAGACACAACCAAGAACAGACTAGCAAAGAATTAACTCGAACACTTCAATAACAAAAGCTAGTATCTTCCTAAACACAGCATTATGAGAAAACAGAATCCACACACTCGTTTTAGCTGAAATTTCAGTCACATTTCATGTCCTGGGTTCTTGGATGTGAAAGAAATCTTCATTTATTGTACTAGAAAACTTGATGCTCATCACCAGGAGATACCAACCAAGTTCCTTATTTAAATACATACAGAGTTAAAACTCTAAATTCAGTTGGACAAAAATACTATAAAGAAAATACTACAGATACCACTGAGAAGTCTTACAGGTACAGCACGATACTGTCACAGGTATCACTCCTCTCCTCATTCTGAGGCTTCAGATTTTCTTCTTGCTTTATTATGAACTTAGTGAAAACTTTACTCCCCTAAACAAACCTCTTTGAATCTTGCCGTTTTCCTGCTTCTCACCTTTTGTACTGAATAGAAAAACTTTTGTTTATTCACACAAAATGCTGCCATAAATAACTTTTTAAAATATTTTTTTGAAAGGCTCTATTATTATGAAACTGCAGTGCCTCCCTGCAGAAGGAATACAAATGCCTAGTTTACTCTAAGTTCTTAGTTGCAGCAAAAGTTGATTCTTCTACATATTTACAGAAAGTGTTACTTTTCCATTTACAGGGCAGAAATAAGGCAATGTACTCTATCCTACATGTGACTGAGAAGTCATCATCTCCAACTCCTCAGCAAGAAATTGCTCATCTTTCTGTACAGCTTCTGTCCCTACTCACCTTTCCTTTCACCCACGTGTTTTTCACGGGTAAGAAATCTAAAGGGGTAATGAAAGGGGACAGTCATCTTGCATCAACTAATTCCTCACCCTCCTGTTTCATGCTGCAGCTCAGACACACTGCTGTTATTTTTTTCTACCATCTCAATAACATTTGAATGGGACCTGAGATGGAAGTAATTTAATAAAATGTACTATAGAAGTCAATGGCAGAGCCAGGAGCAATTAGAATTAATCTAATATATTCCATTACAAGACTGTTCTCAGTTACTTACTGTTTTGCCAACATTTAATTTTTGGGCTTAGATTTTCTGTATCAGGTATGTGATTCAGACAGAAAATATTTTTAGAAAGTTACAGCTGAGACAGTCCAAACACATACTTAGAGAAAAATATATTTTACATTATCCATGCCAAAAAACCCAATCAAAAACCCAAAACCCAATCCAAAGCAAAACCCAAACTATTTCGCTCAAATTTCTCCAAGATGTGGACAAGAAGACTAGGAAGACATCTGGGAGAAAAATTTGGCCAAGTCATAAACTTCTGGAAAACTGCCTAACTCCTAACAAAACTTTGCACAGAGTATGTTCATAATGTAGTTTTTCCAATAGGATAGTCACTGCTGGTGCTGTTATTTTCACAGCATGTCTGAACTGATTGAAAGCTCATGACATCTCCACAAAATTGGGATAAATTTCAGGGCTACAAAACACTTTTCTATTCCGGAGCAGCTATAGTATTAGGGAACAGAAAAACAATTGGAGGACATTTTGAAGTTTTGTCTAAGAGATGCTGGACAGGAATGTATGCTATGGTACAGGGAAACAACACCTGAAAAGACCATACTGTGTTACCATTAAAATAAGGTGGCTAAGGAAGAGTAGGAGAAGGGGCTTGTAGTGTGAAGTACTCCTGCTCTTGTATTCTTAAAGGAAATGCACAGTTCCACTGTGTATGAATCAGAAATGTATGTCACTGCATTTGCTTGCTGTGAAAACCCACTGTTAACACATGGTACCCCTCTCCCTCCCTCCCTCCCTCCACAACTGGTGGGGCAGCTGGATGACAAAATCTCAAGCATCTCTTAGTCAAGAGGTCTGTATCAGGAACCTCAAAGTTCCACATTCACCGGTCATATGTCTGGGGCAGTACCTATATAAATGATATATTCCCTTCCCTTAATTCCTAGTTAACTGCTCAGTGGTAAAAGAAAAAATAAACGGGAAACTGTTAAGAAACAATGATTGTGAATTTAAATGCTCACAGTGACATTTAAGCTTTTCACACAATGCAATCCAGTTGCTGTACATACGTGCTTGTAGCAGTCAGTCACACACTCCTTTTCCCCACTGAATGTCCACTTAGTTCAGCATACCTGACTGACAGTGTGGTGGGAACAAATGAGCAAATGACAAGGTCCTCAGGGGATCCTTCCATGTAAGAACTAAAAAAAAATATTTAAAAAGGCAAGAAAACCACACATACAGAAAAGTATGGCAAATAGTAGTTTCATGGTTACTTTGAAAACCTTAGATCTAAAATCCAAGTGCTTCTGCAATGCTGAACAACTTATTTCATGTTTTTTCCTAGAAAAACCAACTTAGAGCATCCAGATTGGGCACAATTCAGAGGCCTGAACCCGGAGCCCTAATCCCACATTTTTTATTATATTATGATATTCTATTATAATTCTATTCCCATATCTTCCTTTCCACTGAAAACAACATTTTCTATCAAATCTTCTATGCATTCTTTTTAAAGAACCAATGAAAAATTACTGCATGCAAAGATCACTCAATTTTTCTAGAAAAATAAGACGATTACCATACCTAGTGCCAAATGTGGCTTATTTAATAGTTTCATTGGAAAGTGTATATTAGATAAACACTGGAGCTGGGGCCCAGAGAAGTAGTGGAGAAAGCCAAAACATGATAGGACATGACCCTGTG